>NC_092509.1:29743694-30346551 GCF_047511675.1 Marmota flaviventris
AAGATAGAGACTCTGTCCTTAAAAAATATACAAATTTCCATAAGAATTGTATTAAATAGAAGGTAAGAGCTCAGAATAGTGTTGTGATAATGAATGAACTATATGTTTCAGATGCAGTCTTTCAGAGAACTAACAAGTCAGTTAGCATTAATGAAGCCTGAGTGAAATGAATGTCTTCTACAATCAAATATACTGATGAATAAACAATGGAAAGAAAGAGTCTTTTGATAGAAAATTTCCAGCTCTAAGTATCTAATTTTTTCCCTGCCTGAACAAAGATGGATGTTTTAACTTTTGATGTGTTCTGTTCTTGGGCATATATAAATGGATGTGATATAATTAAATGGTGATCTGAAAATTACCCGCATCTCCATCATTCTAGCTGGACCTATAAATAAATGATAATCCAAATGAGAAATAATTTAAAAATCAATCTCTAGGCTTATATCACTGGAAGTATACTTGCCTCTGTAATCAGATGTTATTATTAAATAAAAATAGGATGAGAAATGGAGAATCTTAGTTCTATATTGAATCAGTCACAAACTATGTGTTTAGTCCTAGATAAGTCATTTAACTCATCTGCTTAAGATTTTTAAAATAAAAAAGCAGGCCTACATGCTCTTCAGAATGCTAATTACCCTGATTCATCATCCCTGTATAATTTTGTTTAAGAGGCAATAAAGTTTAGTGCTTGAAAACACTTGGGTTCCAACTCTAAATCTACTATTCAGAAATTGTGTTGTCCCTGACAAGTGATTAACCTCATCATGTCGAATTTTCTTTGCAAATATCATAAAATTTGTGAGGATTAAATGAGTTAATATGTGAAATGTGCTTAACATGGTGTTTGGTACACAGAACACACCATATATGCTTTAGTTATTATTTTTGCTATTCCATCTTTCACTAATGGTGCAAAATCAGATAAAGGAATATAAATATTGTTGCAATAGGAGTTCTGCATGAGTGGAAATGAATCCAAGAACTTGGTTATTTGTGAATATATTCTAGGAATACATATTTCAAATTTTCATATTTTCTCATTAAAACAGTGGATAGCCTGGAGATGTAGCTCTTGCTTAGCATGTGTGAGGCCTAGGGTTTGATCCCTAGCACTACAAAAAGAAACACAATGGATGGATATTGCCAACTTCTATTGATGGACAAAGTTGGAAAGACCATCATTCCCACTCTTAATATAATAAAAGTATTTTAGAAAATGTTGGACTATCTGAAAGCCCCCCAACTTTTCCTGAACTCATTAGAGACCTGAGGTACCAGGGCAACAAACTCTAACCCCATTTAAAGAAAGACAGGTATCTATAAGGAGAGACCAGCTGCAAGCATTTACTTACCTAACACATACTCTCATACACCAGTAAGAATTCAGATAAATTTATCTGTCCTTCATACCTTCCTTCCTTGTTTTCTTCCTTTTTTCCTTTTTTCTTTTTGTGGCACTAAGAACTGAACCCAGGCCTCATGCATGCTAGGTGAGTGTTCTACCAGAGACATATTCCAAGCCATTTTTTTTCCATTTTTTTTTCATACAGTCTCACTAAATTGGAAAACCACAGTAGCAAAAATTAAGAATGTCTTTGACATTCAGTAGACTTGACAAAGCCAAAGAGAATTGGTGAACTTAAATATAAGTCAATAAAAGTACACAAACTAATAAAATAAAAAGTCAAAATAGAGCATCCAAGACTTGTGAGGACAATAAATTTAATGAAAGATACCATACCACTGATCAAAAATTTTAGATAACCCAATTAGAATATATTCTAAAACAAAAGAAAACACGCATGTGCATGTGCATGCATATATCACATAATCACATGTAGGCATATCAGGTTCAAATAGCTGACAACCAAAAAGTAAAAAATCATGAAGGCTATCAGACAAAAAAGAAATATTACATAGACCTGAAGAAAGATAAGAATTATAGTAAACTTTTTAAAATATATTTTTTAGTTACAGATGGACACAATAACCTTATTTTATCTATTTATTTTTATGTGGTGCCAAAGATTGAACTCACATATGCTAGGCAAGTGCTCTACTGCTGAGCTGGGGAGCCCCTAGAGTAGATCTTAAAAAAAAAAAAAAACTCTGTAAGTCAAACTACAATGAACTGCCATCATTAAAGGACTAACAGAAGAAACACAACGTTATAGCCAGTGAAATTACCTTTCAAGAATAAATAAGAAAAACTATTTGTCTTACATAAACCAAAACAATTTTTTGTCAGTATGCCTATACTGAAGGAAATATTAAAAGAATTTTTCAGGCAGAAAGAATATACCAGATAGAAATTTGAGTATACACACACACAACTGAAAAGTGGTGGGAATGGAAACAATGACATAAAATATTATATTAATTTTTACTTTCAAATATTATAGAAGAAAACTGACAATATCAATTAAAACAACAGAAACATATTGCGTGTTTGTGATATGTAGAAAAATTAAATACTACAATAGCACAAAAATAACATGAATATGAAAGGAAGGAATCAGGAAATAAAGTTGTACAGTATTTATCCTACATGAGAAATAATATATTAATATGAAGGTAGACTCTCTGTAAATAAGATATATAGAATAAACCATATAGCAATCATTAAAATATTTTTTTTAAAGTGTAAGTTAAGAACCAATATTGGAGATAAAATAGAATCATAAATAATATCCAAAGGCTAAGAACAACACAGGGAAAAAAGAAATAAAATTACACTAATATATTATTTTATATAAAATCTTGTATATTATACTAATATACAAAAATTCAAATAGAAAATTTATAGCAAAACATTATATTTTACTCCAAACATCACTAATTATAATAAATGTCCATTATCTAAACATCTGAACTAAAAAAAAGATTGTCAAATTTGATTAAATAGTAAGACTCAAATATATGCTATGTAAAAAACTCATCCAAAAATAAAAACAGGTTAAAATTAAGACATAGAGAAAGATTATTATTAAATCATTATTAAATATTATTATTCAAACATGAATTCAAACAAAGCTAAAATAGCTATATTAATATCAGAAAAAGTAGACTTCATAATAAGGAATAACATCAGAGGTAAATATCAGAGGTACATAATTAAAGATAAAGAAAATATTCCTCAAGAAGACTAAAAATTCTAAATATACGTGTGACTAACAAAAGAGCTTCAGATAAGTGAAACAAAAACTTATGGAACTAAAAGAAGGAATAGACAAATCCACAACTGATAAGTGGTGACTTTAACATTCCTCACTAAGAAACTGACAGAATAAATAACTATACAGAAAAGCAATTAGGCTATAACAGATTTGAAAAACACTATCAAACAGTTTGATCCACTTGACAAAGAAAAGTCTTCCCAACAACAGCAGAATGTATCTTATGTGCAAGTGTTCATGGAATATTTACTAGGACAAACCATACTTTGGGCCACAAATTTCCTCAATATATTTAAAAGATGACATCATACAAAGTATGGTTTGTGACCTTAAAGAAATTAAACTAACAATAAAAAATGGAAAAATATCAGGAACATCTCCAAATATTTAAAATAAAATAAATAACCCATAGCCCAAACAAAGAAGTTTTGAAGAGAAACTGAAATATATTTTGAACTAAATAAAAATGAAAATACATGTCAATTTATTGGATTCAGCTACAGTAATGCGTAATGGGAAATTAATAGAATTAAGTGACAGCATTAGAAAAGAATATTTTCCCTTATTAAATACTATGTAATTATACACATTGACCTATTGTATCTGACTTATTATATAACTGACATTCTTTATGACCAACAGTACATTTGCCTTTAAGTCTATTTTATCTGACAATACTCTACAGGTTGAATATCTCTTACTTAAAATGCTTGGGACCAGAAGTGTTTCAGATATTGGATATTCTTTTTTTTTCCAGATTTTTGGCATCCAAGTATAAACATGGATGTGATTTATGTTTTATACAAATGTTACACATAGCGCTAAGGTAATTTCATACAATGTTTAATATAACTTTAAGCATGAAACTAAGTTTAATGATGTGCCATATTGTCAGTTAAAATTTTGGAGCTTTTGAGATTTTAGATTTTCAGATTAGAGAAAATCAACCTTTTCCATCTTATTTTGTACTTATCAATTGTCCTAATACCTCTATGCTTCTTTAGAATTGCTAACAGTTTTTCTTCCCTTGTTCCATTTTTCATCTCTAATATACAGTTACACACTATTTTCTTTTTAGTAAATACTATTAAACATTACCATGAATAAATGTATAAAATCAATTGCCAGCAGTACAGCCTAGTAATGAGGATCATGGATTCGAACCAGATCATCTAAATTCAAATCTGGTCTCACGTGTGTTGCTCTTGGTTTTCTCATCTGTAAAATGTATACAACAACACTAATTACTAATTACAACACTATCATGTAATTAGCAATTACATTAGTAACCACAGTACTATTATGTGATTAGTAATTATATTACTAATATCATAAAGTTATTGTAGACCCTAATGTAGGTTAATATACATGTAACAGAACATGGTTGGCATATCACAAACACTAAATTTATATATGCTAGTAGTATTATTATTTATCCACCTCCAAAACTATACAATGAGTTTAGACCTGATCAGCCAGAAGGATGGCTTATGTACTAATTTGTTCACTATTTTAATGATATCATGTGGTTTCTCTAAAGATGTAATTAAAGTTTCATACTTATGTAATTGCATAGATTTATTCACCATTGTTTTAAATCTAAATTATGTTTCTGGGATCATTTTCCTTTTTCTATTTTCCACTTAGAAGTGCCTTTGTTGAAGGTCTGCTAATGGTAAGCACTCTCAGCTTTTTATGTAGTTAATTCTCATTCTTGAAATATAGATTAGCTGAGTACTTGATTCTAAAAAAAATTTTTCTCTTAGTACTTGAAACATATTAAGTTTCTAAATATTATTTCTTTGTATTCTTAGTCATTTTTCACTTAGGCTACTTTTAATATTTTATCTTTGTTTTTATTATTTTAGAGTTTTACAATGGGATGTTGCCATGTAAATTTCTTTCCATTTATTATAAATGAGATACACTTGAGTTTTCTCAGATTAAGCCTTTTTATATTTTCATTAGTCCTGGAAAATTCTAGGGCATTATTTCTTTGACTATTGCTTCTTCCTCTTTCTATTCTGTTAACCTACTACTCTGCTAGCTATATGTTAGTGTTTCTTATTTAATTTTCCATGTGTCTCAATCTTTCATATTTTTCTTCTGTTCCTCCATGTTTGAACACTGCATAACTTCCCTATATCAATCTTCCAGTTCTTCAGTTCTCTCTTCATCTGGATCTAATATATCTGACTTTGAAATTTATTAATTTCATTTCATTTCTATATGTTTGTTTTGAAATCTGTGTGCCATATTTGATAATATCTCATTTATTGTTCACTTTTTCCTTTCCATATTATTATTATTATATCATTGGTAATCCTAAAATCTGAAGTATCTAAAAATCCAAATCTGTTATTTTTATTAATTTCCTTATGATGGTATGTTTTTGCACTATTTGGTTTAACTCGGTCTGTGGGAATTTTTTAGGGACAGTCTGCACACGCTTTGGCTAGGCAACATAGAGGAGTCTCCAAACAATTATTTTTAAATCATATCTTTGTTTAAATGTCTCCTACTAAGCAATTATTTAAACTCCAGATCCAGATGTGGTTAGGCCTGAGGCCTGAAGCTGCAAATTCTCAAGAAAGCTCTTCCCTCTTCAAAACCAGAGTCACAGTGTCTGAAGGACTTCATTGTTCAAATATGCCAGCCAAATGAAGTCTTTTTCCTAGGCTACTTTACTCTAAAGAGTGTTGAACCTTTGAAAGTCCAGACTTAGCCCCTTTTTGATAGCCTTAGGTTTGGTCTCCACAAAGTTCCATGACAGAAAGAAAATAATCTCCAAGACCACCTCATGCTAGCATTTGCTCTCATAGCAGTCCAAGTTTCCAAAGTTAATTAGATCTCTGATTTCATTCCCTTATGCGGGGAAAAGAAGTCTTCTTTGGATGGTGTACTTTTATATTTTGTTCTATTTTTACAAAGTCAGCTATTCAATAAAAATTGTGGGACTTTTTATTCAGTTTTTTTGAAATATAATTTCCATCATTCTACCAGAAAGATAAGTTTTTGTATGGATTATTATCCCCATAGGAGCTAACAGTGCGATCCTATTCATTGTAACTACCCCTGAAAACTCCTGTTACTTTTTAGTTTTCTCTGCAAAACCTTAATGAAAATTAAATTAATAAGTGAATGCTTTTGTAATACTCTGGGTTTAAAAAAAAATTTCTAGGATATATGTCCACTGCTCTTGTGTTTATGTCCTTACTGCTTTTGTAACAAATCTCATCCTAATGCATTTTATGCGCCTTTCGTTTTCTTGATTCAAAAATCTCTAAAATTGATTCAGTTGTTTCTTGCTTAGTTTTTCTATAGACAAAGCATTACTCTTGATTAAAAATCAATTTATCAGCTCCCCAGACTCTGTTCTCTAGGACTACTATTTTTCATGCACAGACTGTGATCTCTCTCCCATTCAATTTATAGTATTACTCTTGTCTTGTCACTTTCCAGATGTGGTCCAAATACAAGAATTTCAACAGATCTGCTTGAATTAATATTTGTGTTTCTTGGCCCTCCATCTTGATTTTATCACCATAGTATGTTGTGGAAAATAGCCTACATTCAAATTTGAAGAAGTCCTCAATTGAGTTATTACAGAATCAGGGAGGCAAAAGACCACATTCTTATACCAGTTCCACTAGATATTTTGACCATGTCTATCAACTAAACATAATCCAAAAAAATAAAGAGAAAGTAGTTTTTGTTTTTCTAAATCAAAACTGATGGCCAGGCACAGTGGCACAGGCCTATAATCCCAGTGACTCAGGAGGCTAAGGCAAATTCAAAGCCAGCCTCAGCAACTCAGCAAGACCCTGTCTAAAAATAAGCAACTTAGTGAGACTCTGCCTCAAAATAAAAAATAAAAATAAAAAAGGACTGGGAATGTGGCTTATTGGTTAAGCAACTCTGGCTTCAATTCCTGGTACCAAAAATAAAACTGAACAAGAGACCAGTGAGCATAACAGCAAATGGGTGGATTCTGCTCAGGTACAGTAATACTACGGTCCACATTTAATCAACAGAATTCATACTGATCAGTGTTATTACAGGGAATGCTAATTAAATGTAAGTGCCTTGAAACCTCAAATAAAGTGTTACCAAATTCAACCTCAAGCAGCAGGGATCCAATTCTTCTGAAAAGTACAATCTGCACAAAAGCTTACTCAATACAGAAATGTTTTTCAGCTGTTTTCCCCACAACATAACAATAAATAGAAACAGACCTAGGGAAATGGTGAGACTATTAAGAATAACAACACAAAGGTGATGTCTTGGCTATAAAATGAATTGTTCTTAAAATAAATAATTCCATACACCTTTATATATTTTGCATGCACAGAATGTGATACCTCTCACATTTAATTTATGGTATCACTCTTACCTTGTCACTTTTCAAATGTGATCCAACAGGTCCCCACAAAAATGGGAGTCAGGATAGGTGAGTCCTATACCAGCTCTGCCAGCAATTAGGATTGTGATCTTGATCAATTCGTAAAACCTAACTAAGCACCATTTTCTTCACATGTAAAATGACAGAATATGACAGCACAATCCAAATTTCCTTCTAACTAGTTTTTAAGAATTGAAAAAAAAATACATAAATGCTTTGTCACTAGAAGGTCATTATCATTATCAATCTTTGGTGCAATGTCTGAATTAATGCAATAAAATGAATAAAAGACCCGAAAACATTCAAGTTTCAAGCATTCATATCTCAATTTCCTTTTTGAAAATCTTCCAAAATCTTTATTTCTGGCAGCATGTAAAGAAAGGGTATTGTTATTAATGTGACAGTCATTTGTCTCTTCAATTATTTTATTTGTTAATAAAGAATAAGGATAGAGAAAAGATTTTAAGTGTTTAATGGGAAGTGTATATAAAAGGAAAAGGATTACTACTCAATAAACCAGTGGTTCTCAAAGCTTTGGGGGTTATTTGAATTAATCACATGGGATTTTTTTTTTGGTGGGGGGTGTACCCAAATTGAACTCAAGGGTTCACTACACCAAAGAATACAATAAAGATATTTGTTTCATTTTCATAACATTTGATAATGATTAAAATATTAGATAATAGCTCATCTGTGCCTAATAGTTACATGGCTTTGATGGTTAGTGGCATCAAGCAAAGTTAATTTTCAATAAATATGCATTAATAGGTTTTTAGATGTATCAGGCAAGTCACATCACTACCTCAAAAATATCTTTTCATCTCAGAAATGTTTAAAGTAAGGCAAATGCTATCTTCTATATATACTAGGAAAATAAAACCAAAATTCTTGCTTAATATATGTGTGTGGGGGGGGGGGGAGTTACAGTATCAATTAAGAAAGTTCTAGAATATTCTTAGGATGAATATTTAAATGTAACCCATTTTTCAAATAAACAACTTCTCCCTCAGTGAAAATGACAATACCCTAGTTAAATTGTATAATGTAACTGTGTTGTCATTCTTTAAGAGATACTGCTATTGACAATGAGGTTGCCAGTGCTGGAGACAAGACTAGAATGATGCCAATGACTAAATTCCATACAACAAACTCAAGAGGTAAGGCAGGACAGGTGATTAAGAGGTAAATCTCTAAGGACCACAAATCAATTACAGTTTTTGTAAGCAGTGACATAAAAAATTATGGGGGTAATTACATTAGGATCAGAACATCTGAATTACAGTCCCAGTTTTTGTTTATGGGCTTTTTGTTTTTGTTATCGTGTTTTTGTTGTTGTTGTTGTGTGTACACATGAGTGTGTGGTACAGAGAATTCAATCAGGAGCACTCTGCCACTAAGTTACATTCCCAGCCCTTTTTCCTATTTTTTATTTTAAGACAGTGTCTTGCTAAGTTGCCCAAGCTGACGTCAAACTTGTACTCCTCAGCCATCCAAATACCTAGTATTGCAGGCACATGCCACTGCACCCAGTGTTCTCTAGCATTTATGATCAAAATCCCATGAAATAATGATGTGATGTTGACATATGTATGTACCTCACACATAGAGTGCAGACTTGATTCAAAGCAGTCCTAGATAAAATTTTAAAAGACTAGCATATCCCTGGATAACATTTCTCTCTTGCTGCAATTAAAAGGAACATTTGCTGTTTCTATTTCTTTGCCTCACAAGCAGCCAACATTTTTCCTCCAAATTAGACTTCCCTTCCCCACCCAATCTCTGATTGCTGTGTTTATCCTAGTATATTTTGACTGTTTCTATTTCCATTCCATTTTGTAAAGGAGGACCAAATTCTGCCTTGATGAATGAATATCCTGAGAGAAGTAATCCATTTTTATAAACATTATAAGAAGGTAATTTCCTGCTCAAAATAGAAAGCTGACATTTCTGTCTTTCTATAGTTATAGATTCATTTAAACATGAAAGCATGTAAATAAGAGATGGAATCTTGAGTAAGGGTAAAGAAAAAAATGGGCTAGAGAGAGAAAGGTGAAGCAGGATAAAAAAGCAGAGGAGGGGAAATAGAAAATATGGAAACTAAATAACCTATCAGAGCAAAGAATACATTATACAACCTCTATTATCTGAATAATCTTCAATCAAAAATTCTCATTAATAAAAAAGTGGCAAAGAATTTTAAAAGTAAATAACCAAAAAATATATTCCTAAAAATAATACTTAAAATGCTTAGCAAAAGTTTTTAGAGCTAAAGCCTAAATGATTTTAACTGTTTAACAACATTACATTAATATCACTGGACTAAAGGGCTACATTATGCTAAAGCTCAGTAATGTTTCTTTGACCTGAAAATGAGATGCCTTCACTTACTGATGTTGATGTGGATTTCAGATAGCTACCCTGAGTCTTCTGATGGCAAGAAGGATGTAAGCTGGTTTAAAATGATCAGGAGGAATTCATAATCACTACAGAACCAATCAGGGACACTACTGATCATTTTTGTCCACAAAGAAACTTATTATGATAATGTAATATTATGTTTCTAACTTATATACTCAAATTAACCTGTGTACAGACAACAAAGTCCTTGGTATCTGCTGCGTCAGCCCTTAAATTTACCTACCATATGATAAATATGTGATAAGACTGGATGGAATAGAGTATGTCCATTACTACTTACAGAAACACAATTTGAAACAGACAACCCTTTAAGCATCAAGCAATGTGTAAATAAGATGGCTTCCTGTAACATCAATTCTTGCATGCATTCAGTATTTGAATTACTATTATGTTAACATTGTACTAGGAACAAAAATTGGGAGTCGAACAAACGTAGTTTTAAGTTTAATGGAAGAAACAGACATAAATAAAATCACCATATAAATAAATAAATACATAATTAGAAACTATTATAAGTGCTATGACAAAACAAAATAGGATGCCATGAAAACAAGTGACTGGGCAAACCTATAATGAAGCCAGAATAAGCTTCTCTAAGGAAATGTTATTTGAGAAGGTTACTGAATAAACTAACTACGTAAAAATGGGAGAAAGAGAGATCCAAGCAGTTAAGTGGGCACACAAATGTCTCAAAGTTGAAAGGGGCATGGGACACTGGAGGAGCTAAAAGAAAACTAAGCCATTGTCACTAGGGCAAGAAGAGAATGAATATGTAACATAGGATCATGTGAGCACTGGAAGGTTCTTGTCTCATGCACCTGAAGAATGAAGTACACAGATGATGGAAAGTAAGAATTCAGTAGTATATTTATTAAAAAGTAGCAGATTTATTAGAAGAAAACAAGGAAAGATTCCACAGCATGGTAGGGGTCCCAAAGAGGGTACCATTGGAGGCTTTCTGTCTAGGGGTTTTTATACTGTTTTCATCGGAGAGTCTTCCTTGATTGTTCTCTGACTTAGTTGAAAGTGTACAATTTTAATTTCTTTTTCCCATAACGGGATTATCTAATGTGTTTGTTAACCTGAGTTTGTCTTGTATTTGTTCCTTAAAACAAAAGAATTACTTGGGTTCAAAACAACTTGATGCGGTTGACTAATGTTAGGGTACTTAAGGAAATCTGGGACAACAAAAGGATGTCTGGACATCCAAGCATGAGTAGGGTCTTTCAATTAGGCAGCCAAAAACAAACAAAAGAAACAAGCTTTAGTCTAGGATTTAAATATGAAGTGGTAGTCCTGCCTCAATGATAGAGAAGTAGTCAGAGACAGAGCATGCAGAACATTATTGGTTAAGATAAAAACTTAGGACTTTATCCTGGGATGGGGAGCATGGAGGAGAGCTGGGTTGGAGCTGAGTGTCATTCAAAAGGTCAGAGTAGACAGTGTTGGGTCTGGAGTGCCTTAGGGACATCCCAAAGTAGATAGTATGTAGGCAAAAACCACTTGCTTTGTTGCCTGGTTTTTCTCATTTCTCCTCCTCCTCATATATTTCAAGCGTGCCTTCCAGGAATTCCAAATCCTCCTTGCTCTATTTTACAGAAAATTCCAAGTGTACCAGCTCTACTTCCAAATTCAGTTCCAAGTTTTCCCCTACAAATAGAAAGAAGCCACTTGGGTAAACAGAAGACTATGTATTCTGCAGTAACACGAATAATATATGGTGTTTCCTCAGGCAGAAAAACCTTCCTGAAAGGCTCATATGGTTTTAAATAACAATTCTTCCCTCTTACTGTAAGTATGTAACAATGGGTAATAAAATTACCTTTCTGAAGCTACCATGAGATATGTGCTGCTTATTACTTTACATCCTGATGAAGATTCTGTCTCTATAAAGTCAACAGCGATCAGCAATGCAAAGAGGTACACAGCTCTACCAGTCTTTGTCCTTGAACAGCAGAACTACTTCTTTCTTCATCCAATGGTGACAAAAAGAACTTGAATTCTCAATGTTAAAGTCCAAAAGTCGGGACCTTCAGATTATAGAATTTGAGGCTCTAGCTCAGCTTCAAAATACTTAACAAGAGAAATGATAGTTTCCATTAGCATACTAAAACTAAATAAACTGAATGTTACCATAAATAAAATATAATAAAGGCCAAATAATCACTTCTTTTTAAAAAAATTTTTTAGATGTTAATGAACCTTTATTTTATTCATTTATTTGTATGTGGTGCTGAGAATTGAACCACGGTGCCTCACACATGCTAGGCAAGTGCTCTACCACTGAGCCATAACCCCAGCCCCATATAAACACTTCTGATTATCAGGATTTCACTGCATTGGTAAAAGTACCCTCATCAATTTGTGACAGAGCCTGAAAACATCAAGTTTGTTGCTCAGTTTTCTCATCTGTAAAATGGGGGAAACAGTTGAAATTTCATTATATGGTTGTACTGAGGACTAAGTGGCTTAACAATCAGGTAAAGTTTACATGAAAGGTCATAGAAAGTGTTTAATAATGTTAGTTAATGTTGGTATTGAATTAAGGAAACTGAATCAAAATGATGATGTGCTAAATGGCCCACAGCTAGTAAAAGTGCAACTGGAATTTAAACCATAGTTTATCCTTCTGCCCTAAGACATAAAAACCAAAACAGGGACAAGGGTAGAAGGAAGACGGGACTGAAAAAAAAAAAAATCACAGGATTTTCAGCCTTGTAGGCTAATAACACACAATTATCAAATATTTTTCTGGTATTTTATCATTCTACTCCATCTTCTGATTCCATTTCCATGGGGATTATAGAAGCTCACACATAAAAATAGGAACTATTGTGCTTGCATTTCAGAAGGAAGAGCAGAACTGAAAGGAAAACTTTCTATATAGAACACACCTCCAAGTCTTTTGTTTTCTACTGCTAGTATTTTTTAGTGCCTTTCATTAATAATCCTCATTCAGAGATTTTAGAGGGAGATTCAGCTCTACTGAGGCAGAATTTACACAGTAAAATTCACCACATTTGCATACATAATTCAATGAGTCTTGTAGTCATCTCATTTATGATCTGATCTAATACAGGAAACTTTCCCTTGAAAAATTCACATATAAACAATATTTCATATAAAGCTGCAAAGACTTTAGAGATATACTAAAGCATACTCAGGTATAGAGAGAGATCCTCAGTTAAGAACTCTTAATCAAAAACTAGCAAAGCACCTTAAAGGAATCATGTGCATAAAAACATTCTTTTCAGGTTGAATGGATGGTAACTTATCAATATTTAGAAAAGTTGGTATATGAAATACCAATTGTTGATGTACATCAGAATACATAAATAGGACACACTTGCTACGTGCATTCCATGTAAGGTTACTGCTTACAAAAGAACAAAACAAGACAAAAGTCATACTTTGGTAGCATCAGTAATGGTCAGTGCGCCACACAATTCAAATGTGTACAAATTGTAAATTATAGTAAATATTTCTATTTATAGAAGGCAAAGGATAATGAAATTGAGAGAAATCAGATAAGAAAAACTAATTTTTGCTTAATACCCACCTTTTTAGGTAATTCTTCTGCACTACAACTAATCCCAATTATATTTATTTAGAACTTCCTTGGACAAAGTATGCTCGATATTTTGGGAAGATACAAAAAATAATTCTCAACTCACTCATTTTCAAAAAGTTGTAATCAAGGGGCTAGGGTTGAGGCTCAGTGGTAGAGCGTTCGCTTAGCATACGCAAGGTCCTGGGTTCAATCCTCGGCACCACATAAAAATAAATTATTTAATTAAAGATATTGTATCCAACTACAACTAAAAAATATATATTTAAAGAAAAAGTTGTAATCAAGAATTTGGGCCTATCATTAAACATGTAAAAAATTAGATGTTGCTCCTAAATAAAACAACAATTGGTTTAACCACAGTACCAAAATAAAAGGTAGGTTTTGCCAGGAAGAAGTTTGTCAAGTTAAAAAGCACATTTATAGAGAGTGAGAATATAATGAAATTATGAACTTCTTCATATACAGTTCCAAAGAAATTTCATGAAATCATAATATTCAGTCTTTATAAATATTTAGATGTCATTTGTTTGACTGTTTTTAAGACCCTATTATTTCATGTAATCCCTTTTGTTTCCATGTTGTAATGCTAAATTACAAGTCTAAATGCCAAATTCAAGTCTACAATAGAGGTGTGAGCTACATTTGATTGAAATTTAAAGATGAATAAAGAATGCAAAGATTAAGCCTAGAAGAGAAATAACATCTCTCTTAAGTGTACTTTCTTAAATAGCCAAATGAAAGGTAACGGCAATTGTAATTTCACCTGAGTAAATAAAGTAACCTGGAGTAAAATTAAGATAATCAGTTAATATGAATTAAAAACTATGAAGGAGATGCCAGATTAAAATTTTTACTACCATCTTCAGAGACAAAAAGAAATTCACCAATAACATAATTCCTTCTAGGATCATTCTCACACTCATTATCCAAAAATATTTATGAGGTTGTAAACTATTTACAGCATTTTCTAAAATATTTTCATTCATTTATTCAACACATAATTACTGAAAGGAGTTATTACTTATAGTTTATTTGCAAGGCTACATGCTACCCTTGTCTTTTACCTCTGTAACAAGAAAAGAAATAGGGCCCTCTGGAAGTTTAATATATAAAATAGTCAATTAAAACCACACTCTATTTTTGTGTGAATTCATCAATCCCAATTAGTTTTCCTTCCATTAAAATGAATCTAATCCCATTATAAAAGAAAATTCAGTGATAACATTACAGGATTGCCAGAAAAGTACTCCAGATCACTTCTTCCCTTCTGATCTTCAGATCTACTTGAATTTCTTGGTCCTTCACAGTAAAGGGCTCACAAAAATTATTCATTCCACCTTCTGGACACTGGGGGAAAAATGGTGAAGAAACATAAACAAGGCCCTATCCTAATGAAGAACAAAACAACTATCCATCGAATAATTGTACTTAAACACACAAATTACAGACCTAAGATGACTGTCTGAAGGAAAGAAACACAGTTCTATGAAAACCTCCCCACAAAGAAACTTAATGGTTAGAGTAAGATTCCTAAATGTGAAGAGTGACCTGAGATCTAAAGACTCAATGGGATCAACCAGGAGAATGACAGGAGGTTAGAAGAATGGGGAGTGAAGAAAAAGTTTCAACAAAGAAAGAACATGCCTTCAGAAACCCAGTATTCTAAGAGAAACTGAAGAGAATTGTGTTAAATCACAATTTACAATTGGATCACACCAATCCAAGAATATTGATCTTAATCCAATCAGCAATGTAAAACCGCTGAAACATTTTAAGCAGAGGGGTGATGATAAGGTTTTCATTTTAAAAATATCATTCAAGCATCCAAGTGGAAACTAGATTATTGAAGAACAACAAAAAGATGAACAGTTCTGAACAAAACCAGAAAGGAAAGGGTATTTTTCAGAGCCTAACACTCTGCCAGACAATTCCATCTAGGATTACATTCCATAGGAAACTAGTTTTACAACCTGCCCCTTCTCCTTTGCAGCCAAGTGAAAGTTTTTGCATTTTCTCAGTGCCCTGCTATGTGCTTTCTACAATTAATGAATCAGAGCTTGGTGCTTACAAATCAGTGAAGTACACCATCACTCCCACTGGTGCTATAGGTCATTATTTTAAGAGAGGGGAAATACCTTAATTAGTAGCTTCTGTATTAAAATAGGTTAGCTTAAGCTACATTTTGAAAATTCATCCTGAAATCTTAGTGAATTTACACAACAAAAAATATTATGTGCTCAACTTAAGGTGGACTCTGCTCTACATCACCATTTATAGATCCAGGATATCAACATTCCTCCATAAAACTGCACTCTGAAACATATGATCTTCTTGCTTACTGCAACAGAGAATAAGAGTGCAATGTTTTCCACCAACAATAAAACACTTCGGTTCAAAAATAACATATATCTGTTCATTGACCAGAACCAGCCACATGGCTCAGGCCACAGGTAAAGGGCTTAGAAAGTACAATCTGCTGTGGGCTTGGAAAGGAAGAAGAACTAGATATTGGGAAATATTAATAAAGTCTAGCATACACTAATAAATCTTTTTTTTCTCCTTAGAAGAATTCCATGCTTTAAGTAAAATATTCTGTCATCCATAAAAACAATACAGCTAACAATTAAAAAAAAAAAGTCTGCATTTAAGTATAGTTCATTTCAGTGAGATTCAGTAACAGATTGATATACACCTAGCCAAAAGCAAAGAAATGTTCTGAGTAAACTGCACAGCCTTACTTATCTTGATTAACATACCATCTTGGTTAGTCTTCTTGAAATATTTTTTTAAAAAAACAGGCCACAAAGTCTCAATTCCACTTTCAAGCAAGCAAGACCTTTACAGTCTCCAATGCTTCTGTACATACCTTTTAGGTATCATTGTGACAAGTTTGAAGAATATTTTCATAGTTTAGATGTGAGGTGTCCTCCAAAAGCTCACATATGAGATAATGCAAGAAGGTTGAGAGGAGAAATGATTAGGTTTAAGAGTCTTAATGCAATCAGTAATTAATCCCCTGATGGGGATTAACTGAGTGGTAACTGAAGTGATATGGTGTGGCTGGAAGAGGTGGGAATTGGGGGCATAGCTTTGGGGTATATATTTTGTATCTGGAGAGTGGAGTCTGTCTGTCTGTCTCTCTCTCTCTCTCTCTCTCTCTCTCTCCCCCCCCCCTCTCTATTTCTCTTTCTGATCATGATGTGAGCTGCTTCCCTCTACCACACTCTCCTGCCATGATATTTAGCCTCACCAAAACCTCTGAAACTGTGAGCTCTCAAATAAACTTTTTCCTCCTCTACAATTGTTCTGGTCAGATTTTTTAGTCATAGGAGCAAAAAAGCTGACTAAAACAGAAATCAACTTAGGCTGGGCATGCCTGTAATCCCAGCAATTTGTGAGGCTGAGGAAAGAAGATTGAAAGTTCAAGGCTAGTCTCAGCAATTTAGTGAGACCCTGTCTCAAAAATAATAATGATAATAATAATAATAATAATGTCTTGGTATATATATGAAGGATCTGCATAGTACTATCAACAAAGGTAATCAAAATGAAGAAACACTATGATAACTTAGCAATTGGTGTCTAAGTCTTCATTGTCCCCTTATTCTGGTTCTCTTTGCTATGTAACAAACCATTTCAAAACTTAGAAGCTTAATACACAATTTTTATTATCTTACAGTTGTATTATGCATTGGTTTCACCTAAGCAACTCTTGCTTAGGTTATTTAATGAAATTGCAATGAGTTGACAACAAGGCCTAGAGTCATATGATGGCTTGTCTGGTCTAGACAACTGTTAGGGTCTGTAAACAAGTCAAGATGGCGCCTGGCATTTTGCCAGAGGGAGTGGTTTGTGAAGTAATGCCAGTGAGCCATTAAGTGTGGAGATTCCTTATTGGTTGACTGCTGTATCTAGTTTATGTTAATTAAGATAAGCTGTGTGTAATGTATATATACCCCTCCTGTCCTACAATAAACGGCTACCACTCCTGCTGTATCAGTCTACACAAGTTCCTCGTCACCCCCCAGTTAGTTTGCCCAGCCAGCCAGACTGCAGCAGATGGTGGCCCGTACTGGGAGCCCCGGGACACTCGGGGGTAAGTTGACGAGAAAAAGCTGCCTGTCCATAGATAGGACGGGAGCAAATCTGCTCGACCCTAGACAGATAGGGCGATAGGAAAAATGGCCATTTTGAGAAAATGGAGAAGATTGATACAGTATGTTTGTGTCTTGTTTTGTCTTGAAATGTTGTATTGTCTTTGTGATGAAAATATGGAAGGGGTGAGAAGTAAATTACTAGGGGAAGAAGGCACCCCAGTGGAACCAAGAATAGTTAGGACATGTGTTGATGGAAGCCCAGGAACTCTAGTCAGAAAGAAGAAAAAAGTTCAGAAGAAGGAGGATTATCAGGAAAAAAGTTGCAGCAAAAGGCTATTACTGAATACTTTTCATTACCGGAGGGTGCGTGAAACGGTGCGGTGGCTGCCACGTGCGGGAGCCGGTCATGGCGCAGCAAGGACTTTCCAAGCGGCGGCAGCTGGCTCTTCCCCGCCCCCTGCCCAGGGAGCAGGATGCCACTTCAAGAGCCCAAATCCAAACTTGTGCCCGGAAGCAGTTTGAGTCCGGGACACTCCCCAGGGCCATCTGGGGCTGCCCAGGACGCTACAGCCGGCAGAAGATGCTACCGGTGTCCCTGATGTTTGGTCATTTTCAATGCCAAGAACTAAGCTAAAATGGTTCTCCCACACCTGGAGGCTGATGAATAATGAGCACCATTAAGGCCTATTTCAAATGTAAAAAACCTTGAGATAATGTACTAAATTGTTCAGAAGGTTGTTTTCTTAGTGCCTGCTGGAATACTACAGGATTTTCTTTAGCATCATTGCCGGAGTTCCTGCCTTCATCCCAGTGCCGGTGAGGACGAGGGTGGAAGAATTTCCAGTGTTGCTGAGAACCAGACGAAACTTCGGATCAAGCTAGCTGCCTGCAGAACTTACCTGGACTGTGATTTACCTGGACTGTGAGTTAATCTATTGAGACACTGCTTTACCTGGACTGAGACAACAAACTGTAATCTACAACAAATTGTAACTCGGTATCTTTGCTAATGGTGTCATTGCTGGTATAATTTTTCCAAGGGCTTCTTGCATGGAGCCATCAATTGGCTTGGTATTGTGGCATTTTGTATCCTCCCCTTCTGCTTGTAGCAGATTATTTATGGTGTTTGTGTAAAAACCACTATGGTCGTTATTTAAATTAAACAAAAGGGGGAAATGTTAGAGTCTGTAAACAAGTCAAGATGGCGCCTGGCATTTTGCCAGAGGGAGTGGTTTGTGAAGTAATGCCAGTGAGCCATTAAGTGTGGAGATTCCTTATTGGTTGACTGCTGTATCTAGTTTATGTTAATTAAGATAAGCTGTGTGTAATGTATATATACCCCTCCTGTCCTACAATAAACGGCTCCCCCTCTTGCTGTATCAATGTACACAAGTTGCTCATCACCCCCGGTTATTTTGCTGCAGCCGGACTGCGGCAGATGGTGGCCTGTACCGGGAGCCCCGGGACACTTGGGGGTAAGTGACGAAAAAAAAAAGCTGCCCGTCCCTACATAGGATGGGAGCAAATCTGCTCGTCCCTAGTTTGCCCAGCCAGCTGGGCTGCGGCAGACAACCAAAATATTTCTTCATTCACACATGTGGCATTTTACTTGGGACAACTAAAACAGCTCTGGATTGATCAATTCTCCCTCTTGCCACATGACCTCTTTACATGCTTTGTTTGAGCATCATGTAGCATGAAACTCTCAGGTGAGTAGAACTTCTTACATATCAACTGGTTTCTTCCAGAGTAAGCATTCCAAGGAAACATAATTGAAGCTATAAGGGTTATCTTATGGCCTAGCTGTGTAAGATGTACTACATCAATCTGAAGCATTCTGTTCGTTACATGGAGAAGTGTATATTCAATGTGTAAAAAACCAGACAGGGCATAAATACCAACAGGTGCAATTCACTAGGAGGAAGATATCATTGAAAACTAGTTACCACACCTCTGATTTGGGAAATAAGGGTCATAGTCAAAAACACCTGAGGAGGAAAGACTTTTTTTGAAACACAGCCCTATGTATCCATGATGGTAGAAATGTCTCCAAATACCAAAAGATAGCATCTCTATAAAATTTACCATGGGGCTGGGGATGTGGCTCAAGCGGTAGCGCGCTCGCCTGGCATGTGTGCGGCCCGGGTTCGATCCTCAGCACCACATACAAACAAAGATGTTGTGTCCGCCAAATACTAAAAAATAAATATTAAAAAAATTCTCTCTCTACCTTTATCTCTCTCACTCTCTCTTTAAAAAAAAAATTTACCATGCATTTATGGTTATCACAAAGCAGCAGAATTTTTGTACAATAGTGAGAAACAAAAACTTTAGATATGAGATAAAATTATAATAGCATCTTTACAAAGAAACTAAACTTATTACCGAAAATGTCAGAAAAAATATATCACAAAATTTGGAAATAAGCCAGGCGAGGTGGCACATACCTATAATCCCAGTGGCTCAGAAAACTGAGGTAGGATGATCGCAAGTTCAAAGCTAGCCTCAGCAACTTGGTGAGGCCCTAAGCAACTCAGAAAGACCTTGTCTCTAAATAAAATATAAAAAGAGAGCTGGAGATGTGGCTCAGTAGATAAGCACACCTGGGTTCAATCCTCAGTACCTTAATTAATTAAAATTTGGGAATAAAAACTTTTTCCACCTTTTTCCATATCCATTCTCTTCAGCTATGCAAATTCAAAATATTAAGTTACTCAGAATCTCTTCCAAAATGCATTGTAATCATTAATTAATTATTCCACACAATGTTTTCCTGAGGAAAACAATGATAATAATCCACTACTACAGAAAGCAATGGCAGACTTCTAAAGATCAACTTGCCCAATTGCATATCCAAAGAATGTGATTTCTTTCACTATTAAATCATGAGAAGTCTGCCATTCCTGGTTAAACCATCTGTTCACTTTGTGAAATAGCTTTTATCTTGTAGACACTAAAACTAATGTGTTAAGCTAAGTATTTGCTAATATTGTAGCTAGAACTCTATTTGTTATATTCAGTCCCAAGCACTAAAAGAAAGCTCCAGAAAATAAAAAGGACTTGTTTTAATTTCAAGAAATAGTCATTATTTCCTCAGAAGAAATAATTATGAATTTATAATCATGTTACATCTTTTAGATGCTCTGAGCATTTTATTAAAGACAGTCATAAGACAGTATTTTAATAATGTGTTACATTCAATTAACATACTGTGATCTAGAACAAAGTATGATGGCAGAACCTTACCTCTCTGTTTTGCTACATCTGACCTAGCTCTGCAAAAGGAAAAATGCTATGGCAGTCATAATAGTTAAAAGCAGGGATCATTTTATAAATAAAACAGAGAGCTTTTCTAAACAAATCTGCATTATTCAAAAAGACAACTAACTGCCATGTTAATTGGCTCTAATTTGTCCCACTGAAATTACATCATTTTCTGTGCTAAGCTATTCATAACCTAAGCATATCACACACTGATTTTCTGACTCTGAAAATAGTCTATCAGAATTAATTAGCAAATTAATATACTTTGCACTAAAAATTTCTTGTAAAGGAAAAACATTGCAGACAGTGAAAGACAATTAAAATAATGTTTTGTAAAGTAAAAACAAGCCAAATATGTTGCTATTCAATTGACCATAGGTATAGTAGACAGTTTCTTAGAAAGCATATTAATGTGAAGGAGTAGGTCAGGAGTATCAGGAACTTGGTGTTTTATATGAGTGTGGACACCTAGCTTTAGAGGGGAGCTATTTGGTTGAGTAAAGTGAAAAAAGGCAGGTGAACTGGAATAGACATGAATCAAAATGAACAGCTGAATTTTAAACAATTGTTCTTAACCTTGGCTGCACAATGGAATTCTGTGGGGAGCTTCAAAAATTAGTAATGCCTGAGATACTCTAATCTAATTAATCTTGAGTGTAGCCTGAGCACCAGAACTTTTAGAAGCTTTCCAGGTGGTTTTAACGTGCAGCAAGGCTAGAGAACCACTGATATAAAGTGGAGCTGTGGTCAGGTAGGCTAGTTATGGCAAAACTCTATGATTATAAGCAAAGTCAAATGGGAAACACTGGTTTTGGCAATATAGAAAAATACATGTTCACATAATCTCCAGGCAGACCACAACAAAAAAATGTTAATATTTTTATATTGTTTTCTTATGCCTTGCTCAGTTGACAAGAAATTAAGAGGCCAGAATTAAGCACAAATCCACAATAATAAATAGCAGGGGAACTAGGAGTTGCTTTGGGGCTAGCAATTGTTTCAAACCTAGGTCCTGAGTTTTAATCAGCTACATAGGAGAACACAAGACAAAACCTACATCTCTTTTAGAGGGTATCAGATTAAAGATGTTCCTTTAATAATTTTTGTCCTGTCCTTTACAAAAAGTGTGCTTACCTTTAGTTTAATTGACAAAAATTAGATGAATTCCTCTATTCTGTTATAACAAATCAATTCTGAATGGATAAAGTTAAACTTCAAACTCATAAAAGTAATTATGAAAATGTTTCAATTGGGATCTGGGAATATAACTCAGTTGGTAGAGTTCTTATTTTGCATGCACAAAGCCATGAGTTCAATCCCCTGCACCACCAAAAATAATAATAATAATAAAATTTTAAAAAGAAAATGTTTCTATTATTTTGAGATAAGAACAGATTTGTTAAATAAGATACAAAAAGCACAGATAATAAAGGAAATACTTTATAAGACTACAATCACAAAATTTAGTTCCTCAAAGACACTATAAAAAGAACCAAAACAAGACAAGTCATAATAAAAGGTAAAATATTTACATTATATTAAGTCATCAAAGAATTCAAATACAATAAAATCTCACAAATCAATGGGCTAAGCAACACAAAAGAAACAAAACAAAATAGGTATTTCACATAGCAGAAACATTAAAGATAAATAATCATACACATAAAAACTTTATCTCGTTAGCAATTTCATTTCAACAAATAAAAATTTAAACCCCCATAAAATGTTACTTTACAACTGCCACTGCTATGGTCTAAATGTTTGTGCCTCCCTAAAATTCATATGTTGAAACCTATATTCCCAATGTGATTGTATCAAGAGACAAAGCCTTTGGGAGGTTACTAGTCATAAAAGTGGAGCCCTCTTGAATGAGATTAGTGCCCTTAACAGAGGCCCTTTTTAAGGGAATTTGTTTGCCTTCTACCACATGAACACAAGGGTGAAGGTACCATCTGTGAACCAGAAGAGGGAGCCCTCATCAAACACGGAAACTGCTAATACCTTGATCTTGTGTATCTCAACCTCTAGAAATGCAAGAAATACATTTCTGTTGATCATAAACCACTCAGTTTATGGCAAATTATACAGCGGCCCAAACAAACTAACATTTCCTTGTCAATCAAAGAGTTAGTACCAAGGGCTGCAGGTAAGGTTAAGCGCTGGAACTCTCATAAAATTTCTAGTAGGAGTGCAAATTGGTACAGAAACTTTAGGAAACAATTTAGCACTAGATGATAGAGTAGATCATATCTACCTTCTATGGCCAAGAAATTCTATTCCTTAGAATTCTTCATACATGCACTAATGAGACATGTTCAAGGATGTTTACTGAATCTATGCTACTGACAAAAAAAAAAAAAAAACAGAAAATGGAAAACTGAAAAGTCTAAGCATTCATTGACCACAGAATTAAAAATTAAAGTGTATATAGTCAAACAATAGTATGCAACACTGAAATAGAATAAATAAAAATAGCCAAGAATATCCACTGCAATATCAAAAACTTTACATTAAGTAAAACAAATATAAATTTGCATTTATAAAATATTTGAAACATTAAAACTAAAACTTTTGTTACTTAGAGATGTAAATACATAGTAAAACTATAAAAAATGGCAAAGAAATTATTTTTTAAAGATTATATTATGAATGTAATGCACTCCACATGTATGTAAGAAATAATTTAAAAAATAAAAAAAATAAAAGATTATAAAAGTTCTTAAAAAACAGAGTAGTTTTCTTGGTAGAGACAAGATGTATTTTGGAAAATACCCACAAGAGACTTCAAACATTTATTTTAGAAGCTGAATTGTATTTACACAGGTCTTCATTTTATTATTATTATTTATCCTATTAACATATATTATATACATTCATTTGTATGTATGCTATATTTCTTGATAAATACAGGAATGAAGGAAGGGAGAAAGAAATCATTCTAACAGCCAAATTTAAAGGCTAAAAGAGGTCCCTGGTTCAATGAACATTGATTGTACTGAAGCATTTTTATTTTTAAGCTAAATAACAAATATAAGAATCATTATGGTGCCTATAATGCAATTAAGTTCTATATTAAATGTATGTTGGATGCATAAATGAATAAGTGAATGCTTTATCTAGGGGTGATGAAGTGACCTGAATGGCCACTTTCTTACACAGTTCTCTCTCAAATGGCTTATACCTTTCCATCTGATTCTGAGCACAAAGTGTTCTGGTAGTTAGATGTACCTCATAGAATTAGTTTTCTAAAGGGGAAAAAAAAACCATAGAACAATATCTCTGATGAACATAGATATAAAAAAATCATTAATAAAATATTAGCAAGCCACATTCAAAAACATATTAAGATAATAAACATGACCAAGTGGGCTTCATCCCAGTGACACAAGGTTGGTTCAACATACACAAATCAATAATTGCAATGCACCGCGTAAACAGAATTAAGAACAAGAACTATATGGCCATCTCAAAAGATGCAGGAGTCTTTGATTTAAAGAAAAAAAAAGTTAAATATTCATGTTAAAAACAATGGAGAAACTAGGCATAAAAGAATTTACCTATACATTACAAAGGCAGACTTACCTAAACATTATATGAGAAAAAAAAACTTTCAGTTTTTTCTAAAATCAGGGACAAGACAAGGGTGTAAGGATGTCCACTCTTACCACTTCTATTCGGTATAATTCTTGAAACTCTAGCCAGAGGAATCAGGCCAGCAAGTCAACACCTCAATTCTGAACCAATGCTGAAAACAGAAACCCATTCTGAAAAGACATGGCATATGTAGAAAAAAAAGAATTCTAAGCTGGTCCTCAAAATTCCTGCCCCCTATTTCAAATACCCTTTATAATGCCCTCTCCTTGAGTGTGGACAGGACTGTAAAAATGATAAATTTTACTCCCATGATTAAGTTATGTAACATGACTAAGATGAGAACTTTTTTAGATGCAATCCCCAGTAAGTTGATATTTTTAGTCAAAAGAGAAATAATACTGGATAGTTCTGACTTAATCTGGTGAAGAGTTATTCAAAAGGGGAAGAGATTCGCCCACTACCTTAGAGGAGACAAGCCTCTAGGTTGTAAGAGAAATACAAAGGACCTGAGGACAGCCTCTAGAAGCCAAGCCTAACCCCTGGCTGACATCCAGCAAGAAAACAGGTACCTCAGTCATATAACCACAAGGAAGTGATTTCTGCCAATATCCACCATGAACTTTGAAGAGGACTCCAAGCTCCTGAAAAAAACCATAGCCCTAACTGAAATCTTTAGATCTCAAGAAACCTTAAGCCAAAGACTCTCCATCTGACCTAATAAACTCTGAGATAAATTTTTTTTTAGCAATTAACTTTGAGATAACTTGTCATGTGGCAAAATAAAACTAATAACAGCATTTAAGAAATAAAACTCAGCAATTCTAATCTTCCATCCATCAGGTACCTGGTGATATGATGGACAAAGATGAACTCAGATATACTGAAAGCTATAAGAGAATATGAGAGAAAAAAAGACATCCTAGTCAAAATTATCTACTTGGAGCAGTTAGTGCTAAAATTGCTCTAAGTAAAAGAACAAGAGGTGGGGAGAAGTGGGGCAGAGAGAGAGAATGAATATGAGTAATTTACATAACTGGAAAGACTGATGAAAATAGCATCCAGAATTGCAGGAATCCAGAGACAGAACACCTGATGTCATTACCTTACAAATATCTTTTCCACAGTGGGCTTCTAAAAATCACATACTTTCTATAATTATATTCTGACTATGTCAAAGAAGATTCTGAGCAAAATTATCACCTGAGAATCAATTTCCTTCCAATCTCTTTAAAGTTGAAGGTGGATTCCCAGATTTAGAGTTCCCCTTTTATCCAAGCTTTCTATAAATTTGAAAATGATTTTTCATATCTTTTATGAGCATAAATGCAATACATCTTAGAATTAGGTCCAATAAGTAATAGGCTCAAAGAGAGACCCCTTCTCTATTCTAAAGAAGAAATTAAATTACATTCTTAAAAAAAGAAAATTCACTATAACTTGTTAAAGAAATTATTTTTGTTCAAAATTAAGTTCAGTGTTCAAAGGTATTTAAGGAAATAATTTAATAATATAGTTGACATACCACCAAGTTTTAATTCAATAAAAAACAAATTGTCATCTGACGTTAGAGTGCAAATAACATTCCTAAGAAGAGGAGAATGATATCATTTAATGCTAGAAACAATGTTAGAGAAAAACAAATCAGATCTTTTCTGTTAATATTGTTGCACATTCCCAAAAATCTCCAAGTTGGCTAAAAGGCAACACCAGCCCTCAATAAAGTATCTGAGTCTTCCAATGGAATGATTTCGGAATAATCAGTTCATTTGGAGGCCACTCTTCAACACTTATTAACAAATGTATACAATTCCTTCATACTGACCAGAATGCCTATTCTATAACATCTAAGAGCATAATGAAGGCACAATGGAAAGTACCCCATGCTTGCCAAAGTGTTGCATCCCAAAATCCTCATTTATAAAAAATTTGCATGAAGAAGTAACCATTTAACTTCTATAAAAATTATTTTGTTTATGTAGGAGTCACCATTAATCGCTTTAAAAGTTAGATCTCCTAGTATCTAATCATTAATTGCCTAAGTGCTATTTGCTCCATGTATACTCCCTTAACCCCACACCCAACAAGATGTTAAGCTCCTTAAGGGCAGGTTCCATGTTTTTATTGTTCTATCCACCATAATGGCTAGCTAGCTCATAGTCTTTCACATATTTGTTGAGTTAAACTAACAGTAAATATTATAGCTTTAGTGGTTTTTCAGTTGGTAGTGTCTCAGTCAGAAATTCTAATTGAATATTTGAAAAATACTTTTTTTGTTTTTTAAATAATTTTTATTTTTAAAAGTAAATTGGGGAGATAAAAATAGACACTAGTATTGCTAATAGAATAAAATAGACACTAGTATTGCTGTATGTATATACGTGTCTGTATAACAATGTGATTCTGCAACCTGTACACTTAGAAAAATGAGAAATTATACCCCATTTGATTCAAGTATATATGTCAAGATCAGTGTATTGTCATGTGCAACTAATAAAAAATAAATAAAACAAATAAAAAAAGTAAATTGTACATTGAATTGGGGTTGGGATTGTGGCTCAGTAGTAGAGCACTTGCCTGGCATACATGAGGCCCTGAGTTCAATCCTCAGCACCACATAAAAATAAATACAGTAAAAAAATCCATTGACAACTAAAAAATATTTTTTAAAAATTTTAAATTTGAACTGAACTGGTGGCTGAGGTGTGGCTCAGCGGTAAAGTGCTTGCCTCCACTGTGAGGCACTGGGTTCGATCCTCAGCACCACATAAAAGTAAATAAACAAAATAAAGATACTGCATCCATGAACAACTAAAAAATCTTTTTAAAAAATTGAACTAAACCAATTTAAAAAATATATTTTATACAAACCAAGAAATGGTAATGAAATATTATTTGTTGGATTCTACTACATAGTTAATTCTCTCTCCCCACCCCTTTGCCAAAATGTCATCACCTTGAAAGATAAAATTTATATTTTTATGATTTGTGTTCTACAATACCAAACTTGGCATTTCCACTAACTCAGAAAGAACAAGCCCTTAAAAATTACTGTAAATGAGCTTTTCCAATGGACAGAGGAGGTTAAAGCCTTTAATGGGGTTAAGGGCACTGATTCACCATTTCTGTTAATAATCCTCCAAAAATTTAGAGTAGGTTTGTACCAGCAACAGCCCTGTCTGATCCTAATGGGAAGAATGAAACAGAAACAAATATATACATTAAAATACAGGTTCTAATTAGCTTTGGAATATCTTTCTTCTATAATAACAATTATATAATGCTAATCAAATGATGCCTAACTTAATGTAAAATTAACTATTATAAAACATTTCATAATTTTAGCTATATCTGAAATAGTTCTTTGATGTTTTCAAGATTCAGACTTGATTTCACCATTAGCTTCACTTCCCATCCTTCTCAGTATTCTTAATAAAATTACAAAAAAAAAAAAAAAAATAGGTCTGCTGACTATGCTGGAAATATAATTTCCAATACCTCAGTAAAAAGTATTCTCTATGGTGGGACCAATTCAAAGCACCTTTTCCTACTCTTAAAAGAAAAAAAAAGGTCTCATGGGAGAAACTATGGCACTCAACAAGAACAACTTAGAGAGCAGTAGAGTATATATATAGCTTAACTCAAGTTGTTTGATAACCAATACACTGATTTCCCCCCCTTGGGCGCTTCCCTTACTTCCCTAAGCACCCCAATACCTAAAGATGCTTTTGAAGATACTTCTATATCTTCTAGGAACTAGACATGAGAGCATCCTAATGTCCTATGATCATGTGGAACTTCCATTTAATTACATGAAAAATACTCCAGAGGCCTCCATAGGAACCAAGAAGTGCACTATCTACCTTACCCCTTTACCAGGTCATCTTTCTACCCAAGGGGAAGGATGCCATGCAGTCCTTCATGATGCCATTTTATCTCATGAAGGACTATGAGCTCAAGCAGCCTGTATTTGGTGCGAACTATGTCCAAAAAATAGTGGAGGCTGAAGGAGGAGGCAGATGGAAAGGCTCTGCTTTATACAAGTTGATCTTCACAGCAGGGGGCACACCAGGTTTGGTCAGGGAATGCTCCAGGTGATATCTCAAGCCTCCCCCAATGGAGCCTATGGGTACCCTTACATTCCCAGTGGGGCCTATGTCTTTTCCACACCAGTGACCAATGGAATGTACACCCTGCAAATGGAATGTACCCCTATCCACCACCCCCACCTGAGTTCTATCCAAAAATCTCCCATGATGCATGGCACCATGGGATATATGCAGTCCCTGCCACTACCATATCTGGGACCCATGCTCCAGTCAGTGTCCCTAATGTCCCTTCCACTCTTGCAACTGAGGCCAAGGCCCCAGAAGCAGCTGCTATCACCTATTATAACCCAGGCAACCCACACAATGTCTATGTGCCCACAAGCTAGCCTCCACCATCTCCCTACTACTCTTCAGAATACAAGAAGACTCAGTGGACCCTGCCCACTTCCCTGCCCCCACCCTCATTGGCCTTTCTTACTCCCTTATGGGACTGCATCTGGCTAGGGGAAGCCTGTTCTTCCCCAGGTCCTATTGTAAAAGTTACCAGGAACTAATGTTGTGGGAAGGCAAGGCCTCTGGCTTCTGTAGAGGTGTCCTTCCAGCTTCCCAGCTAAATCAGCCCACAGTGCCCCTCTTACCATTTCTGGGGCTGGCTTGGGAGAATGGGATATTCCCTTTGTTCCTGTTTCACTATCTGGCCACCTCCTTTATTTCAGTCCAGCCCCTACCAGTCTGGTAGCCATTCTGCATTCAGCTTTGTGAGCTCCATCAAACCAGCCATGTCTTCCTCATAGCCAAAAGGCCCTACCACACCCTGCTCACATTCCTTCCACTGGTGCTGGAAGGCCACTGTCCCTCCTGACTGTCAGCCCACATTCCACTCAGCCAGGCCTGCCTTCTCTGTCCTTGGTCATTCTGTTGCCACTTCTGACTTCAGGAGCTTTACAACCAGCCTCCAGGGTTTTGTGGCTTCAGGGGAAGCCCACTGCGGCTGGAAAAGAAGTCCCTCAGTTCCCTTGCTAGTGATACTGGAATTTCTTTTCCTTATAATCTCTCTTCCCCCAATAAGGGCTTCTCACCTGGAGCCATAAAGCACATGTCCATGTCCACCCCATAATGCCATTTGGAGGCTACAGGGTAGGCTGAGAAAGAATGACCCCCAATCCAGTGTGCTGATCATAGCCTGCTGCCAGCTCCTAAGCCTACCCCTCCCTTTTAAGCATCATGCCCACTGGACCTGCAAAGATTTGCTCATTTGTTCCTGGACCAGACACCAAGGGAGGAGAGGTGGTTATTTAAAGAGAATTACCTATTTGACCAAAAAAAAATCCAGTTAAAATATTAACGTGAAATAAACCCTGTTTGCACTTTGGGGAAGAAACAAAGTTTCATGCCACCAGGCAGGGTGGTGTACACATAAAATTCCAGCTACTTGGGAAGGTAAGGAAGGAGGATCATAAATTCAAGGCTAGTTTCAGCAATTTAGCAAGACCCTCAGTTACTTAGTAAGACCCTGTCTCAAAATAATAAAAAGAACTGGGATGTAACTCAGTGGTAAAGCACCCATGGTTTCAATCCCCAGTACTAAAAAAATAAAATAAATATTCATTGGCAAGTGTTTAGTAAGCATTTTTTTTAATTTATAGGTTTAAAAACAAAATTTACCACAACCTGGGAGATTGTCCAAGCTATCACAAACCATGGTTGATAATCACAGTCTTACACTCCACCTCCCACCCAACATACATGAAAAAAATCAACTGGAATTCAGTTTTATTTGAAGAGTGAGTCATACTCCAGATATGTTAATAGGTTCTAAGTTACAGTTTATGCAGCTTTTTTTTTTAAAAAAAATCCTCTCTTCTTCATTGAACACTGCATTTCATATGCTAATAGAAATAATCAGATCTCATGATCCTCATGAGATTTTATTTTTTTAGTACTGGGGATTGAAACCATGGGTGTTTTACCACTGAGCTATATCCCCAGTTCTTTTTATTATTTTGAGACAGGGTCTTATTAAGTTACTGAGGGTCTTGCTAAATTGCTGAAACTAGCCTTGAATTTATGATCCTCCTTCCTTACCTTCCCAAGTAGCTGGAATTTTATGTGTATACCACCCTGTCTGGTGGTATGAAACTTTGTTTCTCCCCCAAGGTACAAACAGAGTTTATTTCACATTAATATTTTAACTGGATTTTTGTTGTTGTTGTTCAATTCATGATTCATTCACACACAGAAGTGATGACCAGGGCCATCCTTGAAAATCAGACCTATAATGATCCCTTCAGTGTGGGGGACAAGTTGTTTGATAACCTATACACTGATTCCCCCCTTGGGTTCTTCCCTTACTTCCCTAAGCACCCCAATACCTAAAGATGCTTTTGAAGATACTTCTATATTTTCTAGGAACAATGGACAGAACTACTATTTGGGACAAAGAATGGTTTAGGATGATGAAGAAATACAAAACAGTGACTATGATATGCCGCAGTCTGGCTGGGCACAAATAACCGAGCCGCCACAAAGCCTTGTAGATTCAAACAGCAACTCTTTATTCCCCAACTCTCACCGGCATTGCACACACCACACGGGAACACACTCCCTCCACCAGGCTCTGTCCAATCTCTCTGAACCCCCATGAGAACTCATGGGAACTCCAAAGTAGCAGGCGCTGGAGGCAGCAAGAGCCGCCCTATTGCCCGACAGTAAAGGTCAAATATACAATACAATCAATTCAGGATCACAGCAATTATATATAGCTTAACTCAAATCATCATCTCAATGGTTCCCTGGCATCACCTTTCAACCATTCCCTCTGGCAAATGCCAGGCATCATTCTGACTAGGCTGTGGCTCTCAACAATGATAGGCAATGCCCAATGAGCCAACAAATACAGAGTGTAATGCAGTTTTTCTGAGAATTGTAGCATTAATGAAATCAAGTGTCAAGAGCAGACCCAAAAGAAATATGCAGGTCTGGTTAAATAAACCAGAAATCTAGGAAAAATAAGGTTAAGTATCAATTAATTGGTTTTAGGATAAGAAAACATTCAAGTATTCAGAGGTAAGGACACTGGCTTGTGTTGTAGCTCAGTGGTAGAGTGCTTGCCTAGCATGTATTGAAAGGGTAAAGTTTCTAAGCTGCTTCTAAACTGCAAAGCCTGAGTTAAAATGTAAAAGACCGGGCATTGTAAAGTTCCTAAGCTGCAAGGCCTGAGTTAAAAAGTGAAGGACTAGGTATTGTTAAGTTCCTCTGCTACACCCAGAACCTGAAATTCCTGAGGCAGTTAAGAAAAGACCCTACTGGCCATTTAGTTGATTAATAGCCTAGGGCCCTGTGCGATCTTGCATCACAGGGCCTAAACCAATCAGTTTGAATGTGTACCCCACTTAGGAGTAACCAATCACCCCCGCCCGACCTGTTCCCGCCAATGAATGAACTAATCATGTTTAGGAATTGTTGTTTGATTTTCCCGCGGTGTATGATGATTTGTTAAAGGAGACTGTGATGTATGTAAAGTCCCCGCCCTCCCCAAGAAGTGTACTTAAGCAGTGCTCAGCCCCTGCTCTGGGCTCTGGGCTGCTCTCCCTTCTTGAGTGAGCATGGAGCCCCAGCGTGCTGGAATGGATCCCCAATAAATCCCCTTCTGCAATTGCATGAGTCAGTCTCTTGGTGGTCTCTTCCTCCAACGCTTCACCGTACCCTTACAGTATGAGGCACTGGGTTTGATCCTCAGCACCACATAAAAATAAAAGTATTGTGTCCATCTACAACTAAAGAAATATTTTTTAAAAAAAGAGATAAGAACCCCAAGATGGCAACTATTTACACTCTGAGGAGCATCAAATTATCTTCACTGATCTTTTTTTAAAATATCTTTTCAGTTGTAGATGGACACAATAGCTTTATTCATTTATTTATTTTTATGTGGTGCTGAGGATCAAATCCAGTGCCTCACACCTGCGAGGCAAGTGCTCTACCACTGAGCTACAGCTCCAGCCCCCATTGATCATTTTTTGTCCATGATCTTCCAACATTTATCCAGGATGGTGTTGGAATCATGAGTATCCCTACTTCTCAAATGCCTCACTGTTTCAGAACTGAAGACAGAGCTGTCTGACAAACCAAAGCTGAGCTTGAAATATAGAATAAGGACTCAGATCTCCTTTGGGGATTGTATAATCCCCAAAGCAGACATAAAATAAGGAGGTATTTAACAGTGGATTCATCTAGATTCCTCTGGATTTCTGCACACCTTCCCTGATCTTGTTGAATGTCACCATTTTATTCTAAAATATGAATTATACTCAGATAGGTAGTACTATAGAATTTCAATTCTAGCATATGTAGGATGCTCCTGTCTTAAAATATGATGGGCAAAAGAAAATACATAAAGAAAAATAGTGGCTCCTGCCCTGACAGATTTCTGGTATTACTCGAGAACTGGAGCATGAAATCACTGAGAAATAAAGAAATATATGAAGCAGCTACCAAATGTATGAACCATAAGACAGTAGTGATAATAGCAGAGTAGAGAAATTCATTAGAGTCTTTGCTTGTGAGATTAGCAACTGCGTTTATTTATTTTTTAAAGTCCAGATAACTATACCATGAAATGTCTATGATTATGTGAATAGAAAAAAAGACTCCTAAATGGGTGGGGTGAGACTAAAATTATTGGACTTGGGGAAGGAAAATCAGTCCCCCAAAAGCTTATGAACATTTACTGCCTATCAAGTCTCCTCCAATGTTCCTTTTATTTCCCCTACTAAACTAGAGTCACATAGGAACAGGTAACATATAATTATTACATTTTCTTTATATAATAATGTATGCTAAACATAAAAGCCACATAAAAGAAACCTTTAAATAACTTAATCTTACTGGATATGAAGGATTCAGTTTTGAACATTCGTTAAACAATTTATTGATTAACCATTTTGTGTCAGGCACCAAATCTGTGGCTGGCACTGGGGACACATGATAAACAAGTCATATAGTCTACCTAGATGAGCATGATTTTAAAAAAGGATTACAGACACAAACTTGTGGTATGAAAAAGTGCTATGAAGTGCTATGACAACTTATGTTAAAGTAATATTCCTTCGGGATCAAACTGTTTTCACAGAGTAGTTGATATCTAAACTAGTTTGGAAGAATGAGCAGAAGTCGAGAATGACATAGAATCATAGGCATTTGACTAAATTTGACTCTTTTTCTCAAGAACTTCAAAACAAGGGATAGGTAATTTAGGAAAGGTCTTCTAAAAATATCCATTTGAGATGGACTTTGAAACACATGCAGTAAGTTACAAAAAAAAATGCATGATTAAAGAGTAAAGTGAGCAGCATAATATAGAATATTCCCTCCACTTTAGAGCAAAATATAGTTTGCTCCTATTAATCATTGAGGTAATAGGTTTTCGAAGAACTGGTAAATTTAACCAGAATGAGGAAACATTCTAGGCAAGTTGAACACAATAAGTAAAAGGATCTAGAAAAAGGAATAGTGGGACATATTAGCGAAACAGTGTATCTTGAGAAGAAGGTATAGGAAGGGAGGTTAGTTAGCTAAATTGGATAAAATAAATATGGATGTCCTTGAGGGTATAATGACATTATACTTGATCTACCAGTAACAGTTACTCATTGATACTCTGTCTTCTGTCTCAACTTCAGTTTTATGAACTATGGCCTGGAACCTGCCATGTTACCAGGAGAGTGAATTCCAGATTTGGTGTGGCCAAGAACTAGGTATCTACTGGATTAACAAGTTTGATACTAACTAATTTCTCAGGAATACAATGAAGAAAACATGTATACCTATTGAATTTATTTCTATTTTAATGAGTCTTAAAACAGACCACACAATATATGTTCTCTGAGATTCCCTGAATATAGCAGCAAGACTCTAATAACTCATATTTCATTGACAAAAAATGATCAAAATAAAAAAGAGAGAGTACATTCAAAAGTTAAGTTAATAGAATAATTTTTCTTGTATACATTATTCTGTTATTAATCTTAAGTAAAGGAAAATTCAGTCTAAATCTAAAATGTTTCCAACCAAGTGAACAAAGATATCTGATAAGGAGAATGCGTGAGAGTTTATCCAAAAACGTTTATGTTAACAGTTCTAATAAATGATGTCTTTTTCCCTAGTTGACCTTTACATACTGCTTTCATTCATCTATCAGTAGAGTAAAAGGAAATCAAGAATTGTAGAGACAAACCTTACAACCAAATTAGTTTTTTCCAAGGAATTCAATCACTCAGAAAACACTGAAGCTTTTGTTTATCTATATAAATTCATTTCTATTTGTAAGGTTTTTAAAGTCTATGATTCTAATTAATGGTTACATATTTTCCATAAAATTAATGACCAGCTTTTCTACTGTCCAGATTTTGAAATTTTATTCTATATCAGCATCTGGTACACTCCATCCATCTAGCTTCTGATACTATTTAATGTAATGAAGATTCACCTACTACTGCCAAGTTTTTCTACATCTGTGGATTAATTACCCTAAGTGTGTCCTAGGTTGTTTTATGTTATCAACAGCTGCTGCTTCCTTTTTGTGTATGTCTTTCCCTTCAAATTCCACAAACCCATATGGCCAGTGAGAAATCTTTTGAATTGGTAATTTGCTCAGAAAAAAATGCCATATAGTCTATATAAACATTTCATTTATTCAAATCATTCGTGTACTCATTTATCAGCATTGTTAAGGATATACTGAGGATAGATACTTTACTATTTATTAAGTGCAAAATGCCTCCCTTGGTTTGTCTGTCTCAATGAGTCTAGGTACAGAAAAGTTTATTTTAATCAGCCAGCAACTATCCCAGTGCCATAAGAATTCAGTTGTATCAAAGTAAAAAATTAGTTGTACATTCTGTTTACTGAAGTCCAGTAAACCATATAACAAGATTTTAAAAATCAGAAGAGTATTATTATTTTATTCAATATAAAAGTAAAAATTCAGCTCTGAATAATAGGTTAGTTAAAAATTATATAGAAAAACAAACACTCCTCTGGAAATGTCCTTAGCATCAAAAGTAGTCATAATCCAATTATTCTCAGAACTCATCACTTTCTCCACATTCTTATTAAAAATAAAAATGATCCATTTTAAGGAAATATGTCCACTTAATCAACATACTAGCAACAAGTAGTAAGAAAATAAACTATTGAGAAAGTTTGTCCAAATGGCTGGGTGTCTTCATCAATGTAAACCTTGGCTCAAAAGTAAAGAATTTTAAGAAATTTCATCTGAAAGACAGCTCTACTCACAATTAGTAAATATTTACTGATTTATCATTTCTTGGTACTAAATTTTGATTTGGATATCTGAAAAGTTCCTATGTCTTACCGCGTATAAATCTAGCACAAAGTACAAGATATAAACGTCTGCTTATTTCTTCCACCCTAATTTCATAAACCACCCATTCACTCTTTCAGTAGACAGTGCACCAGGCACACTAGGTATTAAGTACATAAGGAATAAATGTAGTGACAGTGAGAGTGTGATATTTACTTCAAGAATAGGTTGTTATGAAGCAAGTTTGGCTTCCTCAGCTTGGTCTCTTGCTTCCTTTCTCACAATGTGATTTCTTCCACACACACTCACTTTCCTTCCCATTTTTGCATCATGCATGGAACAGTACTTGCCTCTCACCAAAAGCAAAAGATGTCAGTGCCATGTTCTTGTACTTAGCATGCGCTAAGTAAGCCTCTGTTATTTATAAATTATGCAGCCTCAGATAATTTGTTTTAGCAACAGAAAGCGGACTAAAACCATACATTTCTAATCAAAATTCTTCCTATTCTTAAAGAACTAAGTCCTGAGATCTTTCCTAAGCACCTCAGTCAAAAGTGAACACTTTAATCTTTGAACACTGAGAGCACTTATTTGACACTTATGATATCAATTCATTTGAATGGAATAATATAATCTTCACTTAGATACAAAATACTCTATTAGTAATTTCAATCCCAAGTGACTAATTAATTGATGCCCTTGGAAATCTGTAGTATTTTTTTTTTTGCTTTTTATCTTGTATTATTAAGATAGATGTTCTATTTCCACCAGATTGTGAACCTTAGAAGATATAAACTGTGTATTACACTAATTTTTTAAATCTCTCTAGTTCTGGTATTCTATATGCTATCAAAAGTCAGTATTCAACAGATGATAATGATAATTAAAATTAAAAATATATCAAATGCTAATTATTATAGTTTTAAGTGCCTGACATATATTATTGGATTTTTTTGTTTAACATAGTATTTTCAATGTCTTAAACCAGAACCAAGCAATTAATAGATACCAATATGTCAGCATGTGCAACAGAACTTTCCCCAATAAAGGAAATGTCCATTTCTGTTCTGTCCCATACATTAGATACTCACTAACCATACGTGGCCATAACACACTTGAAATAAACCACTACAGCTTAGAATTAAATTTTGATTTTATTTTATCTGAATTTTAAACTTAGTCACATGTAACTAGTGGAAAATAAATAAACATCTATCATTGAATAAATGATATTCTTAAAACTATGAAGTAGATACTATTATATATTATATACATAGGTGGAAAGATAGAGGAATGTTAATAATAATAATAATAATGTATATTAGTTTGGATCATGGATAGCTCCCAAAAGTCCATAAAACATTTTACCGAGTTGGTAAAGCAGGGGAGTAACAAAGACCTAGCAGTTCTTGGCTTTAGGAAAACATTTGGCAAAATTGAATATGTCAAGACATCACTATAAAAAAATAGAGCAAATACACATGGTATGACAGTATTCTTCGATGACTGGATCTGTCTGGAATACTGTGCCCAGAATGGAAGAAAATAAACTCAGTTCACAATGACATTTGGTGAAGGCCCGTGTTGCCATTTATAAATTCTTATTAGAGTGTCCCTGAAGACACAGAAGACAACTAAAACTAGAACTGACCACCACATTAGTGCTAGTATCAATGAAGGGATTTCAACTAAGTTTAAAACTGACGGATATGACAATCAGCAATCTATAAATGATGGCTCAAACACCTTTTTACTCCTTTAGTTTAGTCCCTGTCTTAGAAACAAGGAATATATACAAACTAGGAAAGTGTATATCTACTTACTTTGCATTGGAACAAATCCTCCAATTCACCAGAACAGCCAAATATTGAAATAAATGTATCAAGTAAATCACAATCATTTTCTGAATGATGTAAAAGTGTATGAATATGTGGAGAACCCTGTTCCTGGATCAAAAGACTAAACAATGTAAATAAATTTTATTTTTCAGTTTCTCAAAGATTCATAAGGATACACTTAAAATTAAAGCCACAATGAGATATAACTTCAAATCCACTAAGATGACTGTAAAAGACAGACAATAGCAAGGATTGAAGAGAATGTAGGCAACTAGAACCCTTATACATGGCTGGTGGAAATGTTAAATGATACATCCTCTGTGAAAACCAGTTTGTAATTTCTTTTTTGTTCCAATATTTTTTATTTGTGCATTATAGTTTCACATATGAGATAAAACATATGATCCTGACTCTCTGAGTTTGGCTTATTTCATTTAACCATAATGTTCTCAAGTTGCATCCATTATCCTGCAATGATATAATTTCATTTTTTATGGCTGAATGAAGCTGCTATATATGACATTTTCTTTATCAATTCATCCACTGACAGATATGTAGGCTAGTACATAGTTTGGCTCTTGTGAATTGTACTGTTATAAACATGGGTATGCATGTATTGCTATAGTATGATTGCTTCAATTCTTTATGATAAATACTGAGGAACAGTATATCGAAGTCATATGCTGATTCAACTCCTAGCATTTTGAGGAACACACTTAATTCCTTAATTCCCATAGTGATGTACCAATTTAAAATCCCACCAACAGTGTAAAAGTGTTCCTTTCCTTCCACATCCTCTCCAGCATTTATTGTTTGTATTCTTGATTGCTGCCATTCTGATTGGAGTGAGATGAATTTTCAGGTAGTTTTGATTTGCATTTCCCTAATTGCTAATGATGTTGAACATTTTTTCAAGTATCTGTTGGCCATTTGTATTTCTTCATTTGAGAAGTGTCTATTTAGTTCCTTTGCCCCTTTATTAATTGGGTGGGTTTTATTTGGGGTTTGTTTGTTTTTGCTTTTGTTTTGGTGTAAAGTATTTTTGCGTTCTTTATTCTGGATATTAATCCTCTGTCAGAAGATTTTTTCCCATTCTGTAAATTCTTTCTTCACACTGTTTCCTTTGCATGTAAAAGCCTTTTAATTTGATACCATCCCATTTATTAGCTCTTGGCATTATTTCCTGAGCTTTAGGGGTCCTATTGAGGAGGTCATTGCCTTCACCTATATGTTGGAGTATTAATTCTAGATTTTCTTCTAGGAGTTTCATAGTTTCTGGTCTAATTCCTAGATCTTTGATCCACTTGGAGTTGATTTTTATGCAGGGTTAAGAGATAAGAATCTTTCTTTTACATATGGATAGCCAGTTTTCCCAGTACCATTTATTAGAGGCTTTTTTCCACTATATGTTTTTGGCACCTCTTCAAAGATTGGGTAACTGCAGATATGTGGATTTGACTTTGCATCTTCTATTCTACACCAGTAGTCTGTGGGTCTGTTTTCATGGCAATATCAATGCAGTTTTTGTTACTGAAGTGCTGCAGTACAATGTGAAGTCAGATATTGTAATGCTTCTAGCATTGCTTTATTTGGCTTAGAATTGCTTTGACTAGTTTTGTGAAGAAAGTCTTTGGTATTTTGATGGAGATTACATTGAATCTTTGTATTTCTTTGGTAGTGTGGGCATTTTAACAATATTAATTCTGCTTATTCATGATCATGAGAGGCCCTTCCAACTTCTTGTGTCTTCTTTGATTTTTTCTCAATGTCCTATATTTTTCATTGTAGCAGTCTTTCACCTCCTTGGTTAGATTTATTCTTAGGTTTCTTTTTTTTTTAAGGCTATTCTGAATGGGATGTTTTTTCTGATTTCCTCAAGAGATTCATTGCTAATGTAAGGGAAAGCTATTAATTTTCATATGTTGATTTTGTAATCTGCTACTTGGCTTAATTTTGTATTAGCTTTAACAGTCTTCTGGTTGAGCTTTTTGTATCTTCTAAGTAGAGCATCACAGCATCTACAAGCAGTGATAATTTGACTTCTTCTTTTCTAGAGAAGTCTCTTCCAGTTTAATATGGTGAAAAAAAGTGGTAAGCAGATGCAATGGCATAAACATGTATGCTAGTGTGCATAGCACTTTTAAAAAATATTAATTAACATAATGCTGTTTAATTGGTTATTTAAAAGAACAGAAATAGACTTCCACTCCAACCCTGATGGAGTAACAAAGACCAGATTTGCTGTACTTTGTTAAATAAACAACACTTGGGGAAAAGTGGGGGGGTGGGGGGGGTGGGGAAATGTAAAATATTTGAACGCAGAAAATCAGAAGACTAATCTCTGGGAGAAGGAGAAAAGGGTGAAGACCTATGATTTCCCTAGTTCACTGCCTGCAGAGACTTTTCAGGACTAATCACAGAGAAGATAAATCACACAATTTTCCTGAATTGAAAAGATGGAACTGAGAATTCAGGAAGGCCAAAGTCACTGTAATTCCAAGAAATTACAGAGTTGATATAATTCATAGAAGGGAATGTTAAATGAGCTATGACAAATAAAAACTTCATCTGTTCAAGAAAGAAAATACTACAAAATACACAAAGAAGGGAGAAGAGGTCTTTGGGAATGTTGGTGAAACTCTCCATAAGGTAAGTCCACTGTCTGCCCCAGTTTCCCACGAGTGCCTTCAAAACCCATAGGAAAGAGTGAGTCACTATCTCACATGCCACAGGATGCAACTCATCATCAGAAAAAGAATGAAAAAACATTTTGAAAATCCTCTTCTTCAAGAAGTATCTCTTTAAACATCATCTACTTGGAAGCTTATCAAATCCCAGCTGGCAAAAGGGAAATGTTTACAGGGCTCAGCTCCAACATCACAAGAAAGGACAAAGGGGTATAAATTTGAACTGTGAGGAAATAAATTTATAACTGGTACAAAAAGTATCCAAAATATTTAAATCTCTTGATATCCACCTTTGGCTGCAAAGATTCAAGCAATGGTGTTCACCAGTGAAAAAAACAGATCTCTATTAGCCTCAGATAATAGGAAAATGAAAACATAGCCAAATGAATAGGAGTCCAACCTGCTTTAGATTTTGCTAGCACACCATTTCATTTCCATTCCTCTGTTTCTCCAAACTTAATTTCCAGACTTAGAGACACCATGACTGGGGCTGGGAATGTTGGCACATGCCTATAATCCCAGCAGGTTGGGAGGCTGAGGCAAGAGGTTCATGAGTTTAAAGCCAGGCTCAGCAATTTAGTGAGGCCTAAGCAACTCAGTGAAGCCCTATCTCTAAATAAAATATTTTTTAAAAGGGTTGTGAGTGTGGGTCAGTGGTTAAGGTCCCCGGTTTCAATCCCCAGTACAAACAAACAAAAAAAAAAAAAGGGTGCTATCATAATTGGGAAATTTTAGTAAGCTATATATTTGTAATCCTATCCAGATATGCTTTCATTATATTCAAAGAGTTGCTTTTTTAGTATAATGTAAATTATACTTATTCTTTATTAGAGAAACCAAAACTGAATCAATAATTGAGTACATATTTTACCCATCAAATTGAAAAACAAAACTCTCATCCAGTATTAGAGAGGTTGTGGAAATGGTGAAATTTGAGACTAATGGGGGAAATCAGAAAATGTGTAAGATAACTTTTTATTTTGTTTTTCATCTTTGTATTTTTAAAAAATGATAATTAATTAGTGTCAATTTTGCAACTTGGAAAGAACTTTGTAAAAGTAAAATTTTAAGTTATGCAATCAACTATGAAAAGACCATACTGAATTGGTAGATTTATTTTCAAGCCACACACTCCACTGAAACTTGAATTTGGAAAAATAATACAAAATTAAATGGAAGAGGAAGAACATTTAAATATTCCTTTCTCCAATTAGAAATAAAATTTTATTATAGCTGATTATAATATTCCCAGTATTTAAAACTCTTAGAAAAATATTTTATAATTTATTGGCACATAGACATAAGCAAGATGAGTGAGTTCTACAAATTATTCGTTTATATCTTCTCTAGTAGAGAAAACATAGGGCAGTATATACCAACCAGGAAAAGTTAATCATAACAACTTATCAGATTTCTTTAATCTTTATGCAAATAATGCCTATAAAATATGTGATGCTAAATTTGTACAGAAATTTAGTAGAATATATATATTTTTTATTTGTATCTCAATTTTATTTTCCTTTAAATCTATTTTTGCCATTAATTAAAAGCACAAATCAAATTATATGGCAATAAATGTATAATAGTAATATGCTAAGAAGAAAAAATCAAATATCTTAAATAACAATAAAAATTTAGAAAAATTAATTTTGTGGCCTATTTTTATTGTACATTTATATTAACTAATTCACATACCTTCCCTGAGTATTTATTTATTTATTTATTTTATTGGTTGTTCAAAACATTACAAAGCTCTTGACATATCATATTTCATACATTTGATTCAGGTGGGTTTTGAACTCCCAATTTTACCCCAAATACAGATTGCAGAATCACGTCGGTTACACATCTACATTTTTACATAATGCCCTATTAGTAACTGTTGTATTCTGCTACCTTTCCTATCCTCTACTATCTCCCCTCCCCTCCCCTCCCATCTTCTCTCTCTACCCCATCTACTGTAATTCATTTCTCTCCTTGTTTATTTTCCCATTCCCCTCACAACCTCTTATATGTAATTTTGTATAACAATGAGGATCTCCTAATGGGGTACTGAAGAACAGACCTAAATGTGATCATTTCTTAGGGCAGATTACTAGGCTTAAGGAAGATTCTTTGCACTGGCATTTGGTATGGCTTCCATGGAAATAAATCCTATTTTCTAATCCATTCTTGATTTTGTTTGATTGGTTGAAGTCTTACATGTCATTTTTAAAGCAGAACTAGTTGAGCCACAAAGTAAATCACAAACTCTCTGGAAATAGTGCATAATTCACAGTTCATAATCCTCCATGGAGTCATGCAGCTGTCATAAACTATCAAAAAAAAAAAACTCAAGAAACCATACAAAGTAATCATTTTAGTTCAAATTTTAAAATCTTGACCATTAATGTCTTATTTTTTAAGTGTATATAAAACTGCTGTGATTAGTTATATGCAATTGGGAATTTATTGTGTTATTCTACCCATTAACAGATATTAAAAGTACAATCATTCTTTTAAAAAAAAATCAACCATTATTTCAGGAATGCTTGGTATTCCTAGGATCTTGGTCCAAATTGTGCCATTTCACAGTTCAGCACTTAGTGGAAATTAGAGCATCTAGTTTTCATTTCTCTTTCTGGGAAGCAGTAAAGATAAAGATTAAAAAAAATAGAAAGACGAGATAGAAAAGCAAAAAAGGAAGAAATCAGAAGAGAGGAGAGGGAAAGGAAGAAAATAGAAGAGACAAGGAAATTTTTAAAAGTAAGGGAAAGTAAAGAAAATGAGGGAGAGGAGTAAAGAAAATGAGAGAAAGAAACAGAAAGCTGAAATTTATGAAGGTAAGGTTTTCCAGGTACACACTTATGTACACTTCAAAACCTGATGTCAAGAACATAAGCTAATTTTTTAATTTGGTAGTTTGGTTGTGGAGGAGGATTTAGATGGATTTAGATAAATAGTATTTGTAAAGCTCATCATTTACATGTCAAAAAGAGAGATGCAGTATTTTAAAGTATCATTCATTCATTCTTTCAAATCTAGATAAATGACAAAAACACTTGACAATGATGAATTGAGAATAATCACTAATTTGTATAGCCACCTACTCTGAATTCTTTATTCCTTTTTTACAAAATCTCTCACAAAAACAAAAGAAACTAAAGCATATAACTAAGTCATTATGGCATATTCAGAGTTTTTATGTGATTCTAAAATAACAGTAGTTGATTATAGTATTATGATAATAGAAGTTTCCTAATAAGAGTTATAACCATTAATTTTAATTGGAGCTGCTTTCAATGACTCAAATGAAGTAAAACACAAAGAAAATTAAAATCAGATTTAGAAGCTAAATATCCAAGAAGGTTTTCAGATACTAGGAATCTTCAAGAGTAAAAAGACTTTACTTAGAATCTTCCATTCCTGAAAGAAGATGGGAGTACCTGGTAGACCAAGGTCAATTCACCTAAACCTCTGATGGATGTGAAATAGTGATAAAACTAGTGAGAATAAAAAATATTCTATTGCATGAATATGATATTACACAAGAACTTAAACCACAAGAACAGCCTTTCCCATGAGATGTATGATTAGGTCACAGCCTTGCCTCAGGGTACTCTGGTACCAGCAACTGATCAAAATTCTTATTTGATATGTAATATATATTAATTTCTTAATTTTTATGAACCCCAGATTCCTCAGATGTAAAACTGGAATAATGACAGGTATTTTCTAGGACTGGTTTGAGGAATAAATACAACTCTACACATATATGTGTTCATGAGTATGTACACATAGGCCTACACATAACACAAAATGAAAGGGAAAACATCCAATAAATGAAGTTATTGTGATTAATTATGATCAAAACAATTTAGTACAGTATTATAGGTGTTACAATAAAACATGTATGCAACGTATAATTGTGGCAAGCAATAAAATGATTGTGGAAACAACCATTTGTTTGTCTCAAGCAATAAACTGGCCACCAAGAGGTCACAGAAGTATACCTTCTTCAGAGGGTAAGCAGGAACCTATCAGATGGCTGAAGTGGGAAATAATGTGTTATTTCAAAGGAAGAGCATGTTCAAATAAATGTAGAAAGACGAGAGAGAGCATGGTAGAATCATAGAAAGTAGGTAGCTTGGTATTATACACAGAGTTGGAATTTAGATTTAGAAAACCAAAACAAATATCTCTGAAGCATTATTATAGACATTGTTATAGCACCTGAATTCAGTGTTAGAAATAAAGATGTGGTTTCTGCCTTTATGGAGATTATAGTCCAGTATATAAGATCAATACAAACAATTATAAATAAGTACTAGTTTTAAGCTCACAAAGTGTTGTGGAGAATAGCTAACATTTATAAAGAATGTACCACACAAAGCATTTTACATTCATCATAGACTTGTCCCTAATTACAGAAAATTGAGGCACAGGAAGGCTAAAAAACATGGGCAGTCTGAACACACACCAGCACTTTTAACTGCATTAAGCAACACTTTATCAAGAAAAAAATCAGCATGATACAATCATCATCAGTGTTTTTAAAATTTTTTCACTTGCAGAAATACAAGTAATGAATTAAAGAGGAATAAAACTGAAGACAGAGAATACTGCACGAATTCAAATAATCTAAGAGTAGATTGTAGGTGCTCTTTGCACAAGAAAAATAAATAAACATGTTGTTTTGTTTGACTACAGTAACCACTTCATAAGATACAACTCTGTCAACACATTATGCTATAAAAAGTTATACATAATTTTTTAACTCATTAAAGTTATGAAAGAAAAAAAAATGTCCAAGAAAAAAAAATGATTCAGTTGAGAACCAAGTCAGCTATAGTATGAATAAGAAGAAAATGGATTCATAAAATACTGGTAAACTCAGCAAGAACACTGAATATGGGGAGCAAGGGAGAAGCTAACACTGCCATCAGAGAGACTGTGCTACCACACACTTTTATAGTTCAAGACCTAATTAACTCTGACCAAGAAGAAAAGGTGCAGCATTTTATTTCTACTCATCCCTATCCCTAACCCACCCTTAGCTCCAACATATACCTCATTTGGCAGGGGCAAATACCAGTGTGTAGCTACCAATCGGTTATTACAACTATTTAAAGAAAACACTGTGATGTCTTTCACTTAAATTTTAAAAAAAATGCCTGAATCTGTAGACTATTTCAACAAAAGAATAAAATACCAAACTTATTTTCCTTTCTGCACATATGCATAGTATTCATTTGGTCCTAAGAATGTCTTGACTGTACACCACCAACAACAAAAAACCCACTAAATTCACAATTGCTTGTTAAAAACAAAAATTTATTAGCTGCTGACCAGATTACCAAATGATAGGTGTAAAATTTCAGACCAATCTTCACAACACTTTTGAGGCATTACCTGAATAGGCCATCTGACTAGTAATCAAATATTCAAGTTATTAATAAACAGCACTAGCTTAACAGATACATTGTTCTTTACACATATTTAAGGTGACAGAATATTCCATACAGTTTTACATGCCTTAGAATGTAAGAGATTTTCAATATACATATAAGATCCAATATGAAAAATTTAAAGAGTAAAATACAGTAATATTCTATCTAGTATTTTCATCAAATTTATTTAAAACATGAAGTCAAAATAAAAATCCTAAACTGGATGTGTTGGTACACACCTGTAATACCAAGCATCTCAGGAGACTGGGGCAGAAGGAGCTCAAGTTCAAGGCAACTGCAACAATTTAGCAAGACCCTGTGCAACTCAATGAGACCCTGTCTCAAAAAATAAAAAAGAGCTGGGGATGTGACTAAGTAGTAATACACCTTTGGGTTCAATCCCCAGTGCAGATTAAATAAATGAATATACTAAAAAGTATCTTTTTCATTCAAACTACATAGTAACTGAAATAACACAGGAATATTTTTATCTGTAATGGGTCCACTGTAGTAAAAAAAACACATCAAACTACATTTACTTTAGATTGTTATTTTAACTAACATAATTACTGTTCTTATGTCACCCACCAATTCCAATGACACTGCCCTGAGTGGGGTCTGAGACTGGAATGATTGGGAGAGAAGATCCGTAGTAAAGATCTTTTTTGCAGAATAATCAAAGTAAGGAAAAGAGAGAAAGCACAGAAGACAGGATATAGAATAAATGTCAGAAACATCACCTGAAGAGCTCACTAGCTCAGATCTTGCAAACATTTTGGTCTTGAAACTCCTTTAGGTTCTTAAAAATCATCAAGTATTCCAAAGCTTTGATTTATGTGGCTCATACTATTAGTATTTACCATCTTATGTATTAAAATATTAAATTTCAAAAATATCAAATTAGTTTGAATAAAACTATTTTCAAAAAAACAGCTAGCAAGAAGAGTAGCATTGTTTTACATTTCTGCAAATCTCTTTAATGTCTCTTGTAATTAACAAGACTGCCAGATTCTCCTCTCTTTCTGTATTCAATCTGTTTCTCTATCATACCTTATGTAACCTCTGTACACCCAGAAGAGATAGAAGAGTTCAAAAGGCAAATAAAATGCCTTTGAATTATTGTGAAAATCATTTTAACTTCACAGATTCACTTGACAGCATCTTGAAGATTCCCAGGGGTCCCGGGACCATGCTTTGAAAATGACTACATTAGACAAATATATTTTAAAAGGTAGCAGATGAAGGTGATTTTCAGACAAGCAAAAGAATAGTTATAAATAGGGTTGTTTAGTTTGTAAATCTATGGATTCTGGGCTTCAACAGAACCAGAATTATAATGGAGCCAAGCCTGTGAGATAATTATCCATTATCCTATTTCCAATGTAAATAAAAAATCAACTCTACAGAATTTCCTCCAGGTGATAATGGAATTAAAAGCACCAGCAGAGAAAAACTGCTTTGCATGCACAAAACAGATTGTACTGACAAGCCAATAGTAAAATCTACTGAAATAATTACATAATCAAGATTAGGTCATGGCTTCACTTCATTACAATAATTATGGTGAGATAATAGAAAGCATTGTTGAGGGAGAGTTCTCTTTCCTGAAGAGCTATAAAAATAAAGTGGATATCCACATATTTAGAAGAGTGTAAAGATAATCCTTCCTGAAGACAGGGCATAAATCAAAAGCCTCTTAGAGGCCCCATTCTTAGAAGTCCTTCTGTGTTTTCACCCCATTGAAATAGTCTGACTATCAAACATTTTTCTCTTTATACACTTTTCTACCTCACATGAAATAATTACTATAAATTTTCTCCATTTATTATTCTTTTTGTTTTTTCTTACAATCCCTCTATTTTCAAAGGCTTTTTGTTCTAGTTCCAACCCTACTCTTATTCCTGTTTCTTCAATTAAATTCACTGTTCTCTATACCTCTCCATATACCTATATATGAGTTTGATTTTGAAATATTAAAATATTATAGATTTAATTATTATCTTGTCCACTCTGTACACAATAGCAACTCAAACTATGATCAGCTAAAGGTGAAGGGAAAGTACAACTTAAAACGACCAAAAAATAAAACTGATATAGGCATTGCACATTATTTTGATTGCAAAAGAATTTTCAAGCTATCTCAATACTTTATGTTCTGCTTGTATTATAAACCACCTACTTGTTTCCTCAAGTGTATAAGTGTATAATATAAGCCCTGGGGAGGGAAGAACAATGATAATTCGAAACCTGGTCTAGATTAATACACATCAATGGCCTACTAAAGATATTTTTAAAAATCATGGTGGTAAATAAGGCTTCTTTGAGTGGGAAAAGGATATCAAGGAATGGAGTTTAACTCTTGTATAATACAGTCAGTTAAAGCTTTCTAAATCAGCCAAAGGCTGTAGCTAAGCAACATGATTTTTCAGTGTGCTCAAAAGGGGGCTGCCAAGCATCAGTAGCCTCATTTCTCACTGAAAGCTTTGACAAGTTTCCACCATATTTTATATAATTGTAGCAAAGGGAGTGCCAGATTAGATCCGATTTGCTGTCATAATGGGATTTTTTCCCACATAAGCTAATGATGCAAAGTTATATTTAACCCCCAAAAAAGGCACCCTCAGGCACTCACTGTATATTCTGATTGCCTCTCATATCTAGAATTGGACAAGTAGCAATTTTTCTGCTACTGAATATGACAAAAGCAAAGGTTTAATAGGTAGGTTTTTTCCTCCTGATTGGCTCCATTATAAATTTAGTTACATATTCCAAATCTGTTCACTAACTTCATATTTCATCAGATGTTCTCTCACCAGAATTGAAAAAATCAAGATAGTCTGGTACTTCAAGTTCATATTCAATGTTATATAAAAAGTCAATCTCTTCCCAGCTTATCCTTATGCCCCCTACATAACCTATTGATCTCCAACAACCTTCAAACTGAGCTCCATCCTGGTTCCTAAGTCACAGAAAACCTTGGCAGCATTTGGGTGGTTTTTCTTCAGTAATGGTTAAAAATCAAAAATTACTTATATAGTGGTTCCCCTTAACATCCCTGCACATAGTAGCTGAAATCTTCCATATTCACACTGTTTTATTCTAGCATTCTGGCTTGTATTCTAATTCTCTACAAGGAATAGGTCCCTTCTCTTAATACCAGCCTTCTACCTGATGCCCAGACAAATATGTACAGCCTTCATCAACTCCTACCCAAGAAGATGGATCCTATTTTAATCAGCTTTTCTTTCACTGTGACCAAAAGACCTGACAAGAACAATGTAGAGGAAGAAAAGCTTATCTGGGGCTCACAGTTTTAAAAGTCTACAGAAGGCCAACTCCATTGCTCTGGTCCCAAGATGATTGAGAACATTAAGGCAGAAGGGCACAGTGTTGGAAAGCAGCTCAGAACATGACAACCAGGAAGCAGAGAGAGACTAAGCTTGGCTCACTGTGGACAAAATATATACCCAAAAAGCACACCTCTGGGAACCCACCTTCTCCAGCCACACACTACATGCCTAAAGTTACCACTCAGCTAATCCCTCTCAGTGGATTAAGGCACTGATTAAGGTTCTTATGACCCAATCATTCTACCTCTGAACATTCTTGCATTGTCTCATGCATGAGCTTCTGGGGGATACCTCATATCTAGCCAAAAAAGATCCTATCCCTTGGATCCTATTTCAAACTGGACAGTATTACCATCCAAGTCACATTCATAAATTGAAACAGGAGTATGACAGCAAAAAACTCGCACAGTCACCACTCATACACCTACAAGATGGTATCTCTTACATATTTATCCTAATATGTCCTAATATACTTTATCATTATCACAGAGGAAAATGAGCAAACATTCGGGTTAGCAAAACAAAAGCTCATAAAATTGGAGAATTCAAGGTATTGATAATATTACTAATGCAAGGATGAGAGTGTTCTTTTGATGGAAAAATCGTTTAGTAGTTGCCTTTATAGTATAATAGAAGGATAAAATTTTAGGGTTGCAAAGAAACTCAAAGAGATATCTAGTCCACTTACACAGTCAATATTGCATGAAACATTTATAAGCCCCACAAAACTGTCGTGGTATCTTTCACTGTTGAAATACTAACTGCCTGCTCAGCAAGTGATTATCTTGGCTATGTGTGGTTGAATAACTGAAAAATTCACAAACTCCTTTTTTAACAATTCTTTTTTTTTTAATTTTTATTGTTGGTTGTTCAAAACATTACATAGTTCTTGATATATCATATTTCACACTTTGATTCAAGTGGGTTATGAACTCCCATTTTTACCCCATATACAGATTGCAGAATCACATCAGTTACACATCCATTGATTTACATATTGCCATACTAGTGTCTGTTGTATTCTGCTGCCTTTCCTATCCTCTACTATCCCCCCTCCCCTCCCCTCCCCTCCCCTCTCCTCTCTCTACCCACTCTGTCACTCATCTCTCCCCCTTGTATTATTTTTCCCTTTCCCCTCATTTCCTCTTGTACGTAATTTTGTATAACCCTGAGGGTCTCCTTCCATTTCCCTGCAATTTCCCTTCTCTCTCCCTTTCCCTCCCACCTCTCATCCCTGTTTAATGTTAATCTTCTTCTCATGCTCTTCGTCCCTACTCTGTTCTTAGTTACTCTCCTTATATCAAAGACGACTTTTGGCATTTGTTTTTTAGGGATTGGCTAGCTTCACTTAGCATAATCTGCTCTAATGCCATCCATTTCCCTGCAAATTCTATGATTTTGTCATTTTTTAATGCAGAGTAATACTCCATTGTGTATAAATGCCACATTTTTTTTTTTGTCCATTCATCTATTGAAGGGCATCTAGGTTGGTTCCACAGTCTTGCTATTGTGAATTGTGCTGCTATGAACATTGATGTAGCAGTGTCCCTGTAGCATGCTCTTTTTAGGTCTTTAGGGAATAGACCAAGAAGGGGAATAGCTGGGTCAAATGGTGGTTCCACTCCTAACTTTCCAAGAAATCTCCATACTGCTTTCCAAATTGGCTGCACCAATTTGCAGTCCCACCAGCAATGTACAAGTGTACCCTTTTCCCCACATCCTCGCCAGCACTTGTTGTTGTTTGACTTCATAATGGCTGCCAATCTTAATGGAGTGAGATGGTATCTTAGGGTGGTTTTGATTTGCATTTCTATGACTGCTAGAGATGGTGAGCATTTTTTCATGTACTTGTTGATTGATTGTATGTCCTCCTCTGAGAAGTGTCTGTTCAAGTCCTTGGCCCATTTGTTGATTGGGTTATTTGTTATCTTATTGTCTAATTTTTTGAGTTCTTTGTATACTCTGGATATTAGGGCTCTATCTGAAGTGTGGGGAGTAAAGATTTGTTCCCAGGATGTAGGCTCCCTATTTACCTCTCTTATTGTTTCTTTTGCGAGAAAAAACTTTTTAGTTTGAGTAAGTCCCATTTGTTGATTCTAGTTATTAACTCTTGTGCTATGGGTGTCCTATTGAGGAATTTGGAGCCCGACCCCACAGTATGTAGATCGTAGCCAACTTTTTCTTCTATCAGACGCCGTGTCTCTGATTTGATATCAAGCTCCTTGATCCATTTTGAGTTAACTTTTGTGCATGGCGAGAGAAAGGGATTCAGTTTCATTTTGTTGCATATGGATTTCCAGTTTTCCCAGCACCATTTGTTGAAGATGCTATCCTTTCTCCATTGCATGCTTTTAGCCCCTTTATCAAATATAAGATAGTTATAATTTTGTGGATTGGTCTCTGTGTCCTCTATTCTGTACCATTGGTCCACCTGCCTGTTTGGTACCAGTACCATGCTGTTTTTGTTACTATTGCTCTGTAGTATAGTTTGAAGTCTGGTATCGCTATACCACCTGATTCACTCTTCCTGCTTAGAATTGCTTTTGCTATTCTGGGTCTTTTATTTTTCCCTATGAATTTCATGATTGCTTTATCTATTTCTACAAGAAATGCTGTTGGGATTTTGATTGGCATTGCATTAAACCTATAGAGAACTTTTGGCAATATCACCATTTTGATGATGTTAGTTCTGCCTATCCATGAACAAGGTATATTTTTCCATCTTCTAAGATTCTTCTATTTCTCTCTTTGGGTTCTGTAGTTTTCATTGTATAAATCTTTCACCTCTTTTGTTAGGTTGATTCCCAAGTATTTTATTTTTTTTTTGAGCATATTGTGAATGGAGTGGTTGTCCTCATTTCCATTTCAGAAGATTTGTCGCTGATATACAGGAATGCCTTTGATTTATGCGTGTTGATTTTATATCCTGCCACTTTGCTGAATTCATTTATTAGCTCTAGTAGTTTCTTTGTAGACCCTTTTGGGTCTGCCAGGTATAGAATCATGTCTTCTGCAAATAGTGATAATTTAAGTTCTTCTTTTCCTATCTTTATCCCTTTAATTTCTTTCATCTGTCTAATTGCTCTGGCCGGTATTTCGAGAACTATATTGAATAGAAGTGGTGAGAGAGGGCATCCCTGTCTTGTTCCAGATTTTAGAGGGAATGCCTTCAATTTTTCTCCATTTAGAATGATGCTAGCCTGAGGCTTAGTTAGCATAGATAGCTTTTACAATGTTGAGGTAATTTCCTGTTATCCCTAGTTTTTCTAGTGTTTTGAACATAAAGGGATGCTGCACTTTGTCGAATGCTTTTTTTGTGTCTATCGAGATGATCATATGGTTCTTATTTTTAAGTCTATTGATGTGGTGAATAACATATATTGATTTCCGTATATTGAACCAGCCTTGCATCCCAGGGACGAATCCTACTTGATCATGGTGCACAATTTTTTTGATATGTTTTTGTATCTGATTCGCCAGAATTTTATTGAGGATTTTTGCATCTAGGTTCATTAGAGATATTGGTCTGTAGTTTTCTTTCTTTGAAGTGTCTTTGTCTGATTTAGGAATCAGGGTGATGTTGGCCTCATAGAATGAATTTGGAAGTTCTCCCTCTTTTTCTATTTCCTGAAGTAGCTTGAAAAGTATTGGTATTCATTCCTCTTTAAAGGTTTTGTAAAACTCTGCTGTATACCCATCCAGTCCTGGGCTTTTCTTAGTTGGTAGTCTTTTGATGGTTTCTTCTATTTCCTCAATTGATATTGGTCTGTTTAGGTTGTCTATATCCCCCTGACTCAATCTGGGCAGATCATATGACTTAAGAAATTTATCGATGCCTTCACTATCTTCTAATTTATTGGAGTATAAGGATTCAAAATAATTTTTGATTATCTTCTGTATTTCTGAAGTGTCTGTTGTGATATTGCCTTTTTCATCCCGTATGCTAGTAATTTGAGTTCTCTCTCTTCTTCTCTTCGTTAGCATGGCTAAGGGTCTGTCAATTTTATTTATTTTTTCAAAGAACCAACTTTTAGTTTTGTCAATTTTTTCAATTGTTTCTTTTGTTTCGATTTCATCAGCTCTGATTTTAATTATTTCTTGCCTTCTACTTCTTTTGCTGTTGTTTTGCTCTTCTTTTTCTAGGATTTTGAGATGAAGTATGAGATCATTTATTTGTTGGTTTTTTCTTTTTTTAAGGAATGAACTCCAAGCAATGAATTTTCCTCTTAGAACTGCTTTCAATGTGTCCCATAGATTCCGATATGTTGTGTCTGTGTTTTCATTTATCTCTAAGAATTTTTTAATTTCTTCCTTGATGTCTTCTATAACCCATTGATCATTCAGTAACCTATTGTCCATTCTCCAAGTGATGCATGATTTTTCCTTCCTTCTTTTATCGTTGATTTTCAGTTTCATTCCATTATGATCAGATAAGATGCATGGTATTATCTCTACTCCTTTATACTGTCTAAGAGTTGTCCTGTGATATAATATATGATCTATTTTTGAGAAGGATCCATGTGCTGCTGAGAAAAAAGTGTAACTGCTTGATGTTGGGTGGTATATTCTATATATGTCAATTAAGTCTAGGTTATTAATTGTGTTATTGAGTTCTATAGTTTCCTTATTCAACTTTTGTTTGGAAGATCTGTCCAGTGGAGAGAGAGGTGTGTTGAAGTCTCCCATGATTATTGTATGGTGGTCTATTAGACTCTTGAACTTGAGAAGAGTTTGTTTGATGAACATAGCTGCACCATTGTTTGGGGCATATATATTTATGATTGCTATGTCTTGTTGGTGTATGGTTCCCTTGAGCAGTATGTAGTGTCCCTCTTTATCCCTTTTGATTAACTTTGGCTTGAAATCTATTTTATTTGATATGAGTATGGACACTCCTGCTTGTTTCCGAAGTCCATATGAGTGATATGATTTTTCCCAACCTTTCACCTTCAGCCTATGTATGTCTTTTCCTATCAAATGCGTCTCCTGTAGGCAGCATATTGTTGGGTCTTGTTTGGTGATCCATTCCACTAGCCTGTGTCTCTTAATTGGTGAGTTTAAGCCATTAACATTTAGGGTTATTATTGAGATATGGGTTGTTCTTCCAGCCATATTTGTTTATTTCTGTTACTAAACATGGTTTGTTTCATCTTTGATTATTTTCCCCCCTTTACTGTCCTACCTCCCACTGTCGGTTTTCATTGTTATTTTCCATTTCCTCTTCCTGTAATGTTTTGCCGAGGATGTTTTGAAGAGATGGTTTTCTAGCTGCAAATTCTTTTAACTTTTGTTTATCGTGGAAGGTTTTAATTTCATCTTCCATCCTGAAGCTTAATTTCGCTGGATACACAATTCTTGGTTGGAACCCATTTTCTTTCAGTGTTTGAAATATGTTATTCCAGGATCTTCTAGCTTTCAGAGTCTGTGTTGAAAGATCAGCTGTTATCCTGATTGGTTTACCCCTAAATGTAATCTGCTTCCTTTCTCTTGTAGCTTTTAAAATTCTCTCCTTATTCTGTATGTTGGGCATCTTCATTATAATGTGTCTAGGTGTGGATCTCTTATGATTTTGCACATTCGGCGTCCTGTAGGCTTCTAGGATTTGGGATTCTGTCTCATTCTTCAAGTCTGGGAAGTTTTCTCGTATTATTTCATTGAATAGACTGCTCATTCCTTTGGTTTGGACCTCTATACCTTCCTGTATCCCAATGACTCTTAAGTTTGGTCTCTTTATGTTATCCCATATTTCTTGGATGTTCTGCTCATGGTTTCTTAACAGTCTTGCTGAGCTGTCTATGTTCTTTTCAAGTTGAAATACTTTGTCTTCATTGTCTGATGTTCTATCTTCTAAGTGTTCTACTCTGCTGGTAGTATTCTCAATTGAGTTTTTAAGTTGGTTTATTGCTTCCTGCATTTCTAGGATTTCTGTTTGTTTGTTTTTTATAACCTCTATCTCCCTGTATAGTTGATCTTTTGCTTCCTGGATTTGTTTGTGTAATTCATTGTCAAAGTGATCTTTCATTGTCTCATTTTGCTGTCTAATGTCTTCCTTGAGACTCCAGATCATCTGAAGCATGTATATCCTGAATTCTTTATCTGACATTCCATCTGCTGCAGCTATTACCTCTTCTAAATTTGAGTTGACCTGCATTGCTTGTGGTCCTTTCTTTCCTTGTCTTTTCACACTGCTCGTGTTGCTTTCTGCTTGGTGAAACAGTTGTGTTTTTGAAATTTTCCCCCTATATATTTATATTGCTCTTGTATAGTTGAAAAGTCTCCCTTGCAGGGTCGGGCGGCGGCTGTGCTCCTCCTCCAATTGGGGTGATCTGTCTACCACGCTGACGGGCCGCTGGGCCTGTTCTGCCATTCGGTCGCAGGTCTGCCTACCTTGCAGGCGCGGGCTGTGGCTCTGCTCTGCCCCTACTCCAATTGGGGTGATGTGACTACCACGCCGGCGGGCCGCTGGGCCTGTTCCGGGCGCGGGCGGCAGCTCTGCTCTGCCCCTACTCCAATTGGGGTGACGTGTCTACCATGCCAGCCGGCCGCTGGGCCTGTTCCGCCGGTCGGTCGCAGGTCTGCCTACCTTGCGGGCATGGGCGGCGGCTCTGCTCTGCCCCTACTCCAAATGAGGTGACGTGTCTGCTGCGCCGGCAGGCCGCTGGGCCTGTTCTAGTGGTCGGTCGCAGGTCTGCCTACCTTGCGGGCGCGGGTGGCGGCTCTGCTCTGCCCCTACTCCAATTGGGGTGTCGTGACTAACACGCCGGCAGGTCGCTGGGCCTGTTCCGGGCACGGGCGGCGGCTCTGCTCTGCCCCTCTGGCTTGATGACAAAGTGAGAGAGACTCGGGTGTTTGTGACTCACTTTCTTTACCAGGAGACCAACTGTTTCTGTCGCCGCTGGTATCAATGAAGTTCTCTCCTCCGCCGCTTTCTGATGACATCAGATCTCTGCCATGTTGGTATCCCATGCGAATAGCAGCATTTTGTTCCCTTTGCCGGGTGACCAAAGCAATGGGTGAGTCCTGACCGGCCCTCACAAGCCCCGTCTCAATCCTGTTGCCACTGCCTATGAAGGCTCGGTTGGTACGGTTGGTATTTACCTCCACAGTATTCAGCAGGACCCGGACCGAGAAGCAGTTTCCGCGGGTTCTTTAGCCCTGGGCCAGAGCAGTTCCGGGAGCCGGAATTCGGCCACTCCATGCCTGGTGTATGTTCTGATAGGAGCAGGCTCCAAGAAGCAGTTTCCGCGGGTTCTTTAGCACTGAGCCTGAGTAATTTGTCTGCGAGACACAGGCGAAAGGCAGCCTGAAATTACCTGTTCTATGGCTGAATGAGCTGCGGTCAGTCGAAAATAGGGATGGTGACGTCAGATCTCCAAGATGGTGGCTGCTGGCTTCCTCTGTGGTCTGACCGGTGTGGAGAACTGAATTGGACCGCTTCCTTCCCCCGTCTCAAACCCAGAATTCAGCACTGAGCACGGTGATTGCACAGCTGGCAGAAGCCCGCAGAATCCGCACCGCTGTATCTTTGGGTTGCTATCTCGTCGTTTCCCAGCGCGCGCCTCAGACTCTAGCCACGGGGCGATTTGCTGAATAAGCAGCGTGACCCTGCGTGCAGACAAATCTCTCGCGTTTGAGCCCCCGTAGCTGATCCTCGTGCGATGGAAATCCTTCCTCTAGGTTTTGGAGCACCCCAATTTTGCTGGAAATTCCTAACAAGATAGCTTTTAGCCGTTCTAACTCGTCATTCTCCCGCACAGTGACACAGTACACGGGGGTGATGCACTCCCTTCGCCGCCATCTTCCTGGCTAAAAAATCCTTTTTTAACAATTCTGATTGCTAAAAATTTCCACTAATGTTACGCTAAACAGATACTTCTATGGTTTGCTAAGTAAGTCACAACATAGCTTCTGGTCCCTTGAGAAAAAATATAAGTATACACAATAGTAGGTACTTTGATATCTGAAGATATCAAATCATACATAGATCTTTTCTTCCTTAGCAAAATATCCCCTATTTCTTTGATTCTTCCAAAAATAAGCTTTCAAAGTCCTTAGTAATACTGATGATTTTCTGTTCTGAAAGGGTCCCACTTTGTCTATACACATTTTATTAAGTGAGAAATGAAAATTGACACATTATTTCAGGTATTTTCTGCTATATTTAGAATACAGTGAGACATAAACCTCCCCAGGTCTAGATAACAACCTAAGTCTATGTGGGCATTTGTTTTGTTTTGCAGCCATACCATATGCTGACTCATACTGAACTTCTTATTTTTCTCCCAAATATTGTTCACATACGCAGTAACCAAACTATGTCATTCTTCCTGTACTCAAAAAGATACAAAACCTATCTATATCAAGATTTTGCCTTTGTTTCTATTAAGTTTCATTCTGATCTAGTTCTTCAACCAAGAAATATAATTTTCATTTCTGATTTCATCTTATAGTGAATGTTATTCTTAACCATTTGTTTCCTATATCATTATTCAAAGAATTGAATATTCTGGCCAATTAAAAAAAACAAATAAAGACCTATAACAAATTACTATAACCTTCACTTAATGTTAACATTGAATGCATTCAATCCCTTTCCTTATAACCTTAGACTTAAGCACAAATTTACAATCTACAAGAATTTTAATTCCTCTCCTCAATAAGAGAGATGCTGGATTTTCATAGCCATTACTTTATGTAATACCTATGCACCATATCTAAAATGACATCTAACTTTGATTTTTGTGTTTTTCAGCAATCTTCATTGTAAGCCAAAAAGTAAAATCTCTAAATGTAAATCTGCTATTCCTCACAGTCTCAAAGTTCTTCAAATTCACCTTCCATCCTTCCTCGCAACTCCATATAAGGTCTAGATATAGGCACCTAACATTTAAAAGATTGATTTTCCTTTTGAGACTGCATATGCCCTCTTGCCTTTAATTGTGAGCTGGCTTATACAAATCACCCAGCGCATATTTCCATAAAATTGGAAGGTTCAATTCCACATTTCTCAAAATTAAAAGGGCTCACCTTTAAGGAAAATAACAAGTTGTCTGCTTATTACCAGGTACCTATTCATCAACTAAATACATTCCAGAAAGATTTTCTCATATATCATCACTTTTCTCTATGTTCCAAAATTCTCATTAATTCTTAAGCTATACTGGAGAACCTGCTTCTTTCATCATTTCATGTCAATGAATAAAGTGATATTCATTTTAAATACAGTATGGATTTTGAATGCATCAGAATCTATTTGACCAATTTTTGTTGTTGTTCACTTAAAATTGTTTCCAAATTTTTGCTATAATGCATAGTACTGTGATGAGGAGTCTAGTGCATATACATTTATAATTTCAGAATATTTATTAAATAAATTGTTTTAGAAGCAGAAAATATACAGGTGTAACAAAGAAGCACGTACTTTTGAATGCCAATACATTTTCATCATATTGCCAGAAAGTTAAATAACAATTTGCATTCCTACCAATAATATATGAAAATATCCTCACCAATATTTAGTATAATAAGGTTTTTTACTATTTACCAAATCCAGTAGACAAATTCTTGCACTTCCAGAAGCAGTGTGAAAACTTTTCTTTTAGATAGGGCTTATCCATTCCTGTGCCTCAAAAATTAACATCTGACATTTTAGGCCCTTAGCATATTAAGTACTTAAAAAATGTTAAAAGTCAACTGATAATTTTTCAATTTCTTTGGTTCCCTTTAGAATGAAATTATTTATTTTAAATTATAAATCCCTCTGTTTTACTCACTACTATATACTCGACCGCTAAAATAGTACCTGGTATATAGCAGGTACTAATAAACATATTATTGCTTGATTAAAAACAATCAATTTGAATTAATCTGCTGGAAAGGTATCTCACAGAAAATAAAGCCTATAATTTGTTGATTATAATAATAAAATGAAAAATTACTAAGAATAATGGGGCAAATGTTTTAAATAGTTCTCAAAAACACCTTGTATACCTAATTAGATATGAGTAGATTTAAGTCAGAAATGGGTTACATTAAAAAGTGATAGGAACGGTGGTCTGGGATTTAACCAGAACACAACACACAAAGCAGCTTGCAACTGCACATCTAGACAACCAAGAAATAGCTAAATGTCACTTAGTTTCCTACTACAGATTTTCTCTCCCCGCCCCCATTCCCTGCCCAATCACAAGACGGTAACAGGCACTGGTGAACTCTTGGTTTGGTTGTTGAAAATATCTGAAATTGAGAGCCTGCTTTCATTAAACAACTTATATGATTCTAACTTTAGCTTGGAAAACATTCTAGAATCTCTAGTCCAATTCAGAACCATAACAAAAAAAAAGGAAAGAAACAAACAAAGAAAAGGGGGGGTAACATTCTACTAATTCTAGAAAGATTATGTAACAAATCAAACAAGTTGGTGCTTCACAGTTTCAAAAACAAATGGAGATCCATAGAGATGCACTATGGCTTATTTTGGCTAAGCACGAGAAAGCAAGGCATCTGATTGAACCACAGGATATTTAGCCTAGAAGAAAGAAGACTTAAAAGGTAACTAGAAACAGTCTTTGAGTATCTGAATGGATACTACTATGAAGAAAAAAAGTTCAATTCTATATGGAGCAACTAGACTGGAAGAAGTCAAAAATAATGGCTGAAGATCATAAGAAGGCCATCTGACAACAGAGTAGGTTGTCTCCATTATTTCAACACAGTGTCAAACACTGTGCTAGGCACCAATGAACACCTGATCATTGTCCTTCATTCTAACAGAACAGTATAAATAACCACATTTTGTATTGGTAATGAACAAAAAGAGAAGTTTTACTACAAATACAATGGGAATTTAAATGTCTAAGCGACTGATATTTACTAGAAGATTGTTATACATTCCAATGTGAAATAATGGAGATTATTACAGGTTCTGATATGAAATAATGGCATGTAAAAATGTGTGTAAGGTTCTCATTATTTATTTACAATTAAGTCAGTACAGTAGATCATGAGAAGATTTCATAAGCCAAAATTCACTTCAAGTTTGTCCTTAAATGTCCCTTGGTGAATTAAAAGTAATACTCCTGATTCAACTATACAAAGAAATTAAGGAATGTTAAAGCTGTTTAATCTGTGTGGTTTGACTACACTATTAGCTATACCATCTTCTAGGATAGAACTGTCCACTCCTCTGTTCAATATGGTAGCCATTAGCTACAAGTAGCTATTAAACACTTGAAATCCTGTTAGTGAGGTCAGGGATCAGAATTTTTCATTATGTTCAATTTTAATTTATTTAAATTTCATATGGCTAATGGCAATTGCATTGGACAGCACCATTCTAGAGATATATGAATAATATTCATAAAATAATCATTTTTTATTAGCACATTATAGTTAACATTGGAGTTCATAATTATACAATAATGGCATAGAGTTTGCTCCAATTCAGTCCCCAGTACTTCCCCTCTCCCTCCCTTCCCATTCCCTTTCCTCTACTGTACTGATCTCTCTTCTATTTATTTATAGATTTTTAAAAAATAGTGATTTATAGGTATACATAAAGGTGAAATTCTTTGGTATATTCATATATGTACATAGGAAAGTTTGGTCAGACCCAGATTCCTTTCACTGTTTCTTCCTTTTTCCTCTCCCTCCAACCTCCCCCACAATCCCTTTCCCTACTCTACTGATTTCTATTTTCAATGGATCCCTTCCCTCTTTCTTTTTCCTTATCTTGGTCTACCTTCCACAAATGAAAGAAAACATTCAACTCTTGACTTTCTGCATCTGTCTTATTTCACTTTGCATGACATTCTCCAGTTCCATCCATTTCCCAGCAAATTCCATAATTTCATTCTTCTTTATGACCAAGTAAAACTCCTTTGTGTATATATACCAAATTTACTTTATCCATTCATCTGTTGTCGAGCACCTGGGCTGGTTCCATAGCTTAGCAATTGTGAATAACGCTGTTATAAACAATGATGTGCCTGTATCCCTATAGTATGCTGATTTTAGACCTTTGAGACAAGAAGAGAAATAACTAGGTAATATGGCAGTTCCATTCCCAGCTTTGTAAGGAATCTCCATACTGCCTTTCAGGCTGGTTGAACAAATTTGCAGTCTCATCAACAAAAGTAAGGGGGAGACTTGAGTACACAGGGAGAAACTAAATTACTGGAACCTTCTGTAATGGCAAAAAAAAAAATTCTAGGCCTAGGGATAGGGAAGCATAATGGAAATACCTCATATAAAATCTTCTTTCCTTTGAAGAACCCTAAGCAGAAAAAAATAAACAGTGGTGATAGTGGTAGTAAATCTGTCCCCAAGGAGGGCATCCACCAAGGCTGACAGTCTATTTCTAATGTTCCCACCTGCATAGGTGCTTTTCAGGTCTTGATCATACTATTAAAATCTGTGACAGGCTCTATTTTAACCTGTGTATAATACATCACATCTATATATGTGCTTTTGTCTATATCATGTACCTTATATCAATACTGGCTTATAGATAAATGAGTACACATAAGTTTAATGAATGGATCCAAGTGTCTTTCAGTTCACATGACTTAAATAAAAATTTTTATTTGGTAGAAATAACTGACTTGAAGTGTTAACTGCACTTTTTTGATATCTTGGTTTACATGGGCAATCTAAGGTAGAAATGGACAAATTAGTTTCAACTTAAATGGGATTAATCCTCATAAATATGTTTGTTAGAGGGGAAATCTGATTAATTTGCAAAGTTAAAACACTAAAATATCAACTAAGTATAAATTCAATTACTCTTGGCTTCTTGAATTCCGTAAGATAATATGTATTGGGATCTATTAAATGTGTTTTTATAAATTGGTAACTAAAAAAAAAAAAAAAGAGGTTTAAGAGTGCTCAATTCTGGGTCTTAACCTAAAAGCAAGGTTACTAAGGGTTAAAATTCTAACAGGTATAATTCTATATGCATACAAAAAGTTTCAGCAGTGTATTGATTAAAGTATTGTAAAAAGAGTAAAGTATTTCATCTATTAAAAAGGAGTAATATTTGTTTGAGAGAAGATTAAAGTCCTGTGATGTGAAGGGGAACCTAACAAGAGGTTTCATGGCTTCTGGACACAGAAATTGATCAGAGTCCATGCTAAACAGATATTAAGAAAATATTGGAGCTAATGGTCGGAATCTATGTTGCACAAGCATTGGGAGGGTTCCAAGGCTGTTGGCTTGGCCCATAACTGTCTAATCGACAATGCCCTTTTAGTCTTGAGTCTGAATTTTCTGTAACCTCCATTTAGTTCCACCCCCACTTCCATTTTCCCACCAGTCTGGAACAAAGGAATTAACTGGAAATATCTAACCTCACAGGGTTGCCTTTACATTTGAAAAAAAATTGGGGCTCATTATCCTGAGTGCCTAGTGATTAACTATGCTATCATATTCAGGGGGGCAAAAACTGCCAGTCACAAAAGACAGATCTATATATTCCAGCACTATTAGATTATAACATGGGGACAAAAATGGTCTCCCCATTTTAAGAGATGGCAGGATGCCCCATTTGGCCAGGGGACACTTCTTGGTAGAGTCCTGCCTCTTGCCCATAGAGCTAAAATACAAGGGCCTCCTGGAGTCCCCATGTATGCAGGCATCTATGTCTTGGCCATGCTGATTTCAGTATAAAGGTCCCTAAGAGTCTCTTTATGGTCAATGTGACCTTCCTTGGACAGAAGTGCCCTCACAACCAGTTGATGGTGCTTTTACAGTATATAATGCCTGTGAGGAACACAAACCAGCATATGTTTTCTGGCAGCCTTTGCAAAGGAATCATCAGGAAGTGTAAAGAAAAGAATGGAAAGGGCCTCCTCCATTGAATATTAATATGCCTAGTGAAAAAAAAATGGCCCAAAAGGAGTTTTTGGGTAAAATTGACAGTGAGGAACTCACTTAAAGTTGATGACATTACAATATCCTATGCTCCAACCCCTTGATTGCAACATGGGGTGTGTGTGTGGGGGGGGGGGGGATTGACGCATGGTTTTTTTGTTTGTTTTTGTGGTGTTGGGGATTGAACCCAGGGCCTTGTGCATGTGAGTCATGCACTCTACCAACTGAGCTATATTCCCAGCCCTGAGGCATGGTTTTGTTCTTTGTTTTCTTTTGTTCTTGTATATGCCAGATTGTCCATCCCTCTCCTGGGGGTAAGCTCTGTTATGCAAACTAAATGTACAGATAATATTAACACCCAAAGAGGAACAATTTCACTTGCAAGTGCCTCCAGGAAAAGAAAACAAAGCCTGCTCCACTGCAGGAATACTAAAAGTGAGTAAGGTCATTTGGGCCAAAGGGACCCTGAGAAAAGTGATCAATGTTATCTTAACCAAAATTTTGTTTAAAGAGGAAATAACTTGTCCCAGGAAGGGGAAAACAAACAAAAAAATACACATACACACCAATATATGCATATATATATATATATATATATATATATATATACACATACATACATAAATATATGTATGTGTATGTGTGTATATATTGGTGTGTGATATATACATATATAAATATATGTATGTGTATGTGTGTATATATTGGTGTGTGTGTGTATAATTATATATATATGAGAGAGAGTGTATTCCCCTTAAAGGAGAGGCATTAATGGTGATCCATTCTCTTCTGCACAATTTTTCAGAACATAATTTGAGTCGGCTTTGTCAGATATCCTAAATACATATGACTAGAGAGATATATAGACATCTAAAAGTCTAGGAAAATCACTTCACAAAACTGGCGTTCTCCAAACTTAAGTGGTCTGTAGTAGTAATCTCCTTCAAATTTATATAGAAATAGAAAACTTAATTAGGCATTTATTTATGTCATTTAATGTTCTGTAACTGGATAAAGGTAACCTGTTATCAATAATATATGTATATAAAATTTTGTGTTACTTCTTACACTGGGGTGAAATTTAAATGTATTTTAAAAGATAATAGTAGCCTGATTTGTTTAAAGGTTGACATTATAAAACATGAAGGCCTTTTGCCACTTCTTCTACAAAAAAGAAAATTAGGAGCTCCCTTAGTTTTTATTTGATTCATGTTTCAGATTTAATGTCTGAAATTAATCCTGTCTTACCTGAGATAAGGTTCTGCCTCTCACCCTACTCCATGTTAGGATGACTCCAAAGTAGGCTAGACTTAAGTTTACTTAAAGTTATGTACAAAAGATAGATTTTTTTTTTTGTAAAGATTATTGTGATCTCAAAATAAATAGGGGATACAGTACAAAACTAAGTAAAGGTGTAGGTGAATTATGAAAGATATGTAAGGTTGTAGAGAGTTTTAAAAGAAAGTAAAATTGTAAAGTATCTCATATATGATTGAGTTGATAAATTTATGTGTCTTTATGAAGGCAAAATAGACACCAAACATATATTAGTGTTATCACAGAAATTATGTTTCTTGGTTTAAAGCTATTATGCAAACTGAATATGTTTTTGGTCTTGTTAATTTATTTTGTATTTTCCTTATAGAATTGTATTACTTTTGCCTGATAGTGTTTTAAAGAAATACTCCTTTTAACAGAAAAATCTGAATTAGTTTGAGATAATATGCCATCATCTATATGACAGAATAGGATATAAGGCTGGCTTTCAGTACTAATACTAACCCCAGTTAAATGAAAGGGGTAACTATAAAGTTATAGACTTTAAAGTTACCAGTGAAACTGACCTGCTTATGGGTTTTTTAATGTATTTTTTTTTAGTTGTAGGTAGACACAATATCTTTTATTTTATTTTTATGTGGTACTGAGGATCAAACCCAGTGCCTCACATGTGCCAGGTAAGCACTCTACCACTGAGCCACAGCCCGAGCCCCTGACCTGCTTGTGTTTAAAACCAAAGCTTGGAAACCAAAAAGAAAGAAGTAAAAGGGCCAAGGAAAAATAGCCAACAGTTTGGCCCTTCCTCTTAGGTCAGCCAATAATCAGAGAATAATGGGACTTCTCTAAGGGCCTGGCAACTCTGGTAAGTCACCTGACCTCCCAACAGGGGGATCAAGAGGACCCTTGAGAACAGGAAGCCAACCAGTGTACATTCGAAAAGAGGAGGGTCATTGGAGAGGGAAATGTCCCTGATGCTTCCAAGGGAAGCCAACTGTGGTCAGCAAGTTTCTGACCCATACTGGCAGATGGCACAACTGGTAGAGTAAACTCTGAAGAAGCCAAGAGGCTTTTCATAAGTTCACAAGATTATCCCTAACAAATATCAGCTGACTCTAACAGTAGATAGAAAAAAACTCAATTTTGACCAAGTTGGTCTTAAACACATATCAAGAGAGTATACAAATGCACAGCCACACATGGACATTTAAAAGATAAAGACAATGGTTCCTTTACTTGATATGTACATTTGTGTCAGTCCTCCAAAAAGCAAAACCTGGGAGGTCATAAAGGAATAGGTTTTATACAGAAGTGCCTAATAAATATCACAAAAGTTCTACCAGAGTCACAGGTTTTTTCCTGAGTCAACTTAAGGCCTAACTGTGCTTCTTTACTTTTGCTGATATGATTATTATTAACTGCTGCTCAGACTCCTCTTCTGGAGTTTGCAATTCATCACTTCCAACATGGCAACTTGATTTCAATCAAGACCTAAAAGAATACAAGCTTCAACCCAGCTGGGAAGAACCTTACCAACTGCTCCTAATAACTAGCATGGCTATCTGAACTGCTAAAAAGGGAAAAACTCATTACCATGGTGATTCCCACCTCAAAAAGTAATATATCTAGGATAGATGGCAATACCAAAGGGTACACAAACAACAAAAAAATGAAACCAAAAGGTAAAAAAAAGGTGGAAACTTGTAAAAGATATAAAGTTTGTAGGTCCATTGTCAGAATATAGTATTTAACCTTTTTGGGGATGTCAGATCCAATTGTAGCAATTTTAAGTATAGCCCTTCCCTTTGCCCACCCCAATTTTAAATTAGCTAATCATATAGAGTGTAATCCCAAGCTCCTCTCATCAGGTCAAGGGGGAGTGGTGTGTTAGGGACAAAAGCAGGTGCACTGCCCACTCAGGTGCATTTGCTAATCAGGCTTGGTGATACATCTTTCTGGCAGAAGTACAGTTTGCCTTGCCCACCCACTTCTGAGCATGTTTAATTTCTGTGGCACCTCAGTATTTCTATCAATGGCAATCCCATGCTGTTTTTGTTGTTGTTTTGTTTTGCTTTTTACTATATAACTCCATAGTATAATTTGGGGTCCAGTATTGTGATGCCTCCAATATTCCTCTTCTTGCTCAGGAATATTTTGGCTATTCTGGATCTCTTTCTCTTCCAAATAATTTCTTATTCTACTTCTGTGGAGAATGTAAAATGGTATTTTGATGGAGACTGCATTAAATCTGTATAAAGCTTTCAGTAGTGTGGACATTTTGAGGTTAATTTTGCCTATCTAAAAACATGGAAGGTCTTTCCACCTTCTAAGTTCTTCTTCAATTGCTTTCTTCAGTGTTCTGTAATTTTTATTGCTGTGGCCTTTTACCTCCTTGGTTAGAATTATTCCTAAAATTTTTTTAGGTTATTGTGAATGGTATAGCTTTCCTAATTTCTTTTTTGAGCATATTCATTATTAGAGCATAAGAAATTTACTGATTTATGTATGTTGATCTTGTATCCTGTGATTTTGCTAAATTTGTTTATCAACTCTAGAAGTATTTTTTGGTGGGGGAGGGGTCATCTAAATAAAGAATTATGTCATCAGCAAACAAAGATTATTTGACTTCTTTTTTTTCCTATTTGTATCCCTTTAATTTTTTTCTCTTGCTTGATTGCTCTGTCTAGAGTTTCAATAACCATGTTGACTAATAATAGTAAGAGTGGACATTCTTGTCTTGCTCCTGTTTTTTTTGAGGAAATGGCTTCAGTTTTCTCCATTCAGTATGATATTGGCCCTGGTTTTTGTATACAGCTTTTATGATGTTGAGGTAAGTTTCTTCTATCCCTAGTTTCTCTAATGCTTTGAACATGAATGGGTGCTGGACTTTCTAAAATGCTTTTCTGTATCTGTTGAGACTATCATGTGATTTCCTGTCCTTAATTCTATTTATGTGGTGAATTACATTTATTGACTTAAGTAAGTTAAAAATCACCTTGTGTCCCTGGAATGAAGCCCACTTGATCGTGGTGCATTATCTTCTTACTGTGTTTCTGAATGCAATTAACCATTATTTTATTAAAATTTTTGCATCTATGTTAATCAGAGATATTGGTCTGAAGTTTTCTTTCCTTGATGTGTCATTGTCTGGTTTCAATATCAGGGTAATACTGGCTTCATAGAATGAATTTGGCAATGTTCCCTCCTTTTCTATTTCACGGAAAAATTTAAAAAGTATTGGCATTATCTTCTTTAAAGATCTGGTAGAACTCAGCTGAGAATCCACCTGGTCTCAGGATTTTCTTTTTGGAAGGCTTTTAATAACTATTTCAATTTAATCACTTGAAATTGTCCTAAGCTTTCTATATCATCATTCAATCTGGGTAGGTCACACATATCTAGAAATTTGTCAACTTGTCAAAATAGTTTCTTCTGACCCTCTGAATTTCAGTAGTATCTGTGGTGATATTTTCTTTTTCATCTCTAATTTTGTTAATTTGGATCATTTCATTCTTTTGGTAAGTTTGGCTAAGGGTTTGTCAATCTTATTAATCTTTTCAAAGAATCAACTCTCTGTTTTATTTATCCTTTGTAACATTTTTTATTCTCAATTTCATTAATTTCAGTTCTAATTTTAAATATTTCCTGTCTTCTATTGATTTTGGTATTAATTTCTTCATCTTTTTCTAGGGCCTTGAGGTATAACTTCAGATTACTTATTTAATATCTTTTTTTATGTTGGAACTTGGTGCTATAAACTTTCCTTTTAGCACTACTTTTGTACTACCCCAGAGAAAATAAATCATTTCTAAGAGAAAATAGCAATGGTGAGATCAAAGACACAAGAGAAGAACTAACATATAGCTATTAAAGTCATCTAAAGAATGAAAGTCATCTAACTACAGTGATACATGCATACCCATGTTTGGGGCAGGAGAATTCACAACAGCCAAACTATGGAACCAGTCTGGGTGTCCATCAATGGATAACTGGAAAGTAAATGTGGCCTATGTACACAATGAAGTTTTATTCAGTCATAAAGAAAAATAAAATTAAGGTATTTGCAGGACAATGGATGGAACTAGAGACTATCATGTTAAGTGAAATTAGTCAAAATCAGAAGGTTTTCTCTCATGTGCAGAAGCTAGAGAAGAAAAAGGAAAACAAAGGTGGGGGTAAATAGCCTAAAAATTAAACAGAGTTCAGCAGAGGAAGGGGGGGACCAAAGGGTAAGAGGTAGAAGGTAAGGAGATAGGAGAGAAATGGCCAAATTACGTTGTTATATCACATGCATGTATGAATATATAAAAATAAATCCTATCAATATGTACAACTATAATGCACCAATTTAAAAATAAGGGGGAAATGCTCTTTAAAAGTTAGTGTAAAATAGATTCTTACTCAACATATTCCATAGGAAAGAAAAGATAGGAGGGAACGCTTTTAAAACAATATAAAGATCGTCAACAAATAGTCTGTCTAATTGCTCTGGCCTATGTTTCAAGAACTATGTTAAATAGAAGTGGTGAAAGAAGACATCCCTGTCTTGGTGCACCCAATTTGGAAAGCAGTATGGAGATTCCTTGGAAAAGTTGGAATGGAACCACCATTTGACCCAGCTATCCCTCTCCTCGGTCTATACCCAAAGGACTTACAAACAGCATACTACAGGGACACGTCAATGTTTATAGAAGCACAATTCACAATAGCTAAAATGTGGAACCAACCTAGACGCCCTTCTGTAGATAAATGGATTAAAAAATGTGGCATATATGCATAATGCAATTTTACTCAACAATAAAAGAGAATAAAATCATGGCATTTGCAGGTAAATTGATGCAGTTGGAAAAGATAATGCTAAGTGAAGTTAGCCAATCCCAAAAAAACAAATGTTTTCTCTGATATAAGGTGACTGACTCATAGTGGGGTAGGGAGAGGGAGCATGGGAGGAATAGACAAACTCTAGATAGGGCAGAAGAGTGGGAGGGGAAGAGAGGAGGCAGGGGGTTAGCAATGATGGTGGAATGTGATGGACATCATTATCCAAAGTACATGTACGAAATGTTCACATGAATTGGTGCGAACATACTTTATATTCAAAAACAGAGATATGAAAAATTGTGTTCTATATGTGTAATAAGAATTGTGATGCATTCTGCTGTCATGTATTTAAAAAAATAAAAGCAATTTTAAAAACACAATATAAAGATAATGACTGAGTTGACAACACAACTATTCCAGGGATTCTGGGTAGAACAGTGAATATGATAACCTCAAAAACTAGTTTTCAAAGCAGGAATCCTTAAGATGATAATTGGCGTGTAAGAAGAAAATATTAGAATTCCTGTTTATGTTTAAATTTTATTTAAAGAAAAAATAAATCAGGTAAGCTTTGCTAATATTTGAGACTCGGATTAATATAAATGCCCTGAGTCCATACTTCAGATGACTCAAATCTGATAAAATACTTGAGATATCCTAAAGAAAAATTGGGAGTTTCAAGAAGGAAATACTGACCATTGTTACTTGGTTCTTTTGTTTTGCTTTCAAATTTTGATTATTACCATCTATACTTGGCCATTTAGACAGATTTACAGAGCATATTATTTTGAATTGTGCAATATTTACAATTCTTCATGACCCAGATAATCTTCCCACACAAATATTGTCTGGTTATCTCAAAGTGCTTGTCTTTGAGCTTAAATATTGGTCATGTATTATGCCTTTCTAAAAGGCAAATGTTCTAAATTTCCTGACCTCATCTGTGATAAGTAATTGTCAATAGTGTCTATGTACAAGACATTTTCAAAAAGCACAAAAACCATTCCTTCAAAGTAAAAGTAACATTTTAACAATAATGAGAAAGTCTCTTAAAGTGAGCATATTGAAAACAGACATTTGAAAATGTTTCCAGTATTATGTTGCCAAAATCTATAAGTATTCAGAGTCCTATCGCTTAAACTTGAAAATAAAATTCCCTAATCAGTTTTTTTAATATTCCACATAAAAAGATTCAGATAATGTTTAACCTATTCCTTCAAAATATTAAAACACCCAGTTTTCAATTAGTTAGCAGGGACAAATTAGTATCAGGTAAGATAAAAAATGGCCAGCTATGTGCAGAAATCTTTGCAAAACTGGTAGATAAAACTTAAAAAATTAACATTATAATTTAGCAAACACAGTAAATTATTTGTTCCTTCAGTCTAGATTGATATGTGCTTGTGAGGCATCTTTTCAACTATGACAGATATTAAATCTAAGTATAAAAATACACTGAAGTTAGAAACCTTTGAACCATTGCATTAATAAGTGTTAAACTGAGACTTTCAAAAATAATAACACACAATTATAACATTCTTGTTAAAAGATTTGCAAAAAGTATGAGTCAATAATTTTGCTGTTAAAGACATTTTTACAAAATAACCTAATTTACATTAAAATATTTCATCTTTATGCCAACCTTATTTTTTCTAATTTATAAATATAATAAAAGATGCATATACTGCATAAATTTAAATATACATATACCAGATGTGATGAAAACATTTTTACTTCAGAAATATGATTATCAAGCTTCAAGGCCATTATCCTAATATTTTCTACTTCAAATAATGATTTTAAAATTATTACAGTGGAGAAAAAGCAAAAGAAAATCTCTAAAACAAAAATTAATACAATTCATTTTATGTTTTTAATAAACTATTCTGTAGGAGATGATTTTATGTACTCAAACACTGATATGAAAATAGATTAGGAATTAAGTGGATACTGAAAATGCGATCAAGTCTAGCTGCAGTGATCTAGAGCTTCATAACTGTGAAGACAGCCAAGTCAGTGCAATCCTTAAATCCAGTTCAGAGTGGTTCAGATATTGTTTTAATATGTCCTTCAAAAAACACTGTCAAGTACACTTAGTGCATGCCTATTATCCCAACTCCTAGGGAGAATGAGGCAGAAGGATCATTAAGTTCCAGGCCAACCTCAGTAAAGTAGCAAGGCCCTAAGCAACTAAATGAGACGTCTCCTCAAAATGAAAATAAAAATGGCTGGGAATGTAGATCAGCACCTCTGAATTCAATCCTCCAGTACAAAAAAAAAAAAAAAAAAAAAACTTGCTATCCTCCTAGAACTTGTACCTATCTACAGTCATTGAGAAATAATTTTTTCACAAACCATTCCAGGCCTGGGCCTTTTGTCATTAGGTCCCACACCACTTATTTATTTCCAACATCAGACTAGTTAAACATACTGTGGAAGCTGAATAGCCAACACTGAAGAGAAAATTTAAAATGAAAAACAAAAAGCTCAACCTCACTTAAAACTTTGAAATTTGTGAGTTCTTCTATTACTTACAAGAGAAGAATGTTAAACATGGGCAAGATATACAACCCACTGTGAACCATGACAGATGCATCTATTTCTAATGATATAGACAGTCATAAAGACAGGACCCTGTTTCCTAAAATGTGAAATCATGTTAAGTACTTCCACAAGTAGACCAATTAACATAGTGATCTGTGATGTTGGTAACAGCAGATTAGGAGGACAAAGCAGAGTTAAAGTTAATGAAAAATGCTCCAGCTGGGCACATGCCTACAATCCCAGCAGCTCAGGAGGCTGAGACAGGAGGACTGCAAATTCAAAGTCAGCCTCAGCAAAAAACAAGGCACTAAGCAACTCAGTGAGACCCAGTCTCTAAACGAAAATACAAAATAGGGCTGGGGATATGACTCAGTTGGTTGAGTGCCCCCGAGTTCAATCCCTAGTACCCAAAACACACACACACACACACACACACACACATAAATGCTCCAGAAAGAGAATTTCCTTTGGGTTTTCCCAAAAATATCAAGAGAAGTAAAAATGTCAAGAGAAGTCAGCTTATGATCTGATTCATATCAGTCCAGGAAAGGAAGTGAAAGTCTACACCTGGTAACTAGACTAAGGATGAGATATGGAGCTGTTGCAGGTGCCTAGAGTAACCAGCACCAATGACAGGACGTTAGAGAAGCCCAATGTCAACAATAAAATAGTGTGAAGAGTTCCACGACAGTCCTGTGTAAGGTATAACATCCCACAAGGACCTCATAGGCCCATCCTAGGACACAAAAATCTCCTAATTCAATGTCCAGTTTCTGGGCAAGGAAAAAGGAGGGAGATGCAGATTCCAAGTCAAAATGTACATTCAGTAAATCCAGTGTTTTGATATTACTTTTTGATAACTGAACCTCTTCCTCCAACATTTTCAAGTAAAATTAACTGAACTGTCAATTGTCTTATAGGATATACATTTCCAGTTTTCCAATAGGAAAAAAATAAATACAATGCTCCCTAAAATGTACATATTTCAATCTAATCTTTACTAATCAGAAGAGGATAATATTTTATCTTGAAAATGCACAGAACCTAAAAAATTAATATTCCTGATGCAATGAAAATAAATCAATTTCCCAAAAGCAGAAAGAGGTTCTTGAAATATGACCATCTAGTCAAATAAATAAGTGTGCTATGAAGACACCTAAACCATACCAAAATCATTACAAGGAAGTTGCAATCATTAAAAAAAAATGAAAAGTAACTGTCTCCCTGTTTGTAGATTGACTACTTATTGAATCACCCAAGAGCACCACTAAAACAAGGTTATACAGAAATGAGCACATACAGATCAATATCCACAAATTTGAGACTCATGCAGCAAAACACTCACTCTGGCTAAAGACCATGCTTAAGTGTCTATATGCCCTTGGCATGGAGACAATAATCAATCAGACCAATAATATTCACCAAATTAATGATTGAAATTCACGTCTTTAGAAATGCCAGAATCACCCAGATGAAATTGGGGGCTCAAAAAATGTTCAAAACCACAAGAAAAAATAGGGAAAAAGAGGCAAAAAGAGATCTTAATTTCTGTGAGTTAACAAGACACTCACATATATCATTGAGTCCCAATTGGTCATAGGTGGGGGGAGGCAAGTATAATGTTGGTTATATAGAGGTGTGTGGAGATTCAGGAGGAGAAGTTGGGCTGTGTGGGATACTGAGGAAGTTAAAGGGGATCAGAGGGATAAGGCGGAAATGTGACAGATTTAAGGTATAAGTTCTTCATGGTAAATTTCCTTCCAATTTAAAATTTCTTACCTTAAAACCCATTATGTACTTAATACAACTACAATTCACAAACGGCAAAAAATCAAATTAAAGATGTAATTGCCATATTTGTGGAAATATCCTATTTTAAATGAGTTAAGCTGACTTTCATCACAAATTCATGGGATCAATATTGGAATAGTACAAATATTTAAGATCAGAGACTTTATTATACACTTGTTTCATAGCGTATTTGTATATTACAGATAAATTATTGAAAATTAAATCATTAGTATGCCATCAAATTTCTTCTCTAAACTTAAGGTAAATAACAGTCACGTTTCCAAAATCCTTATCTCTGTTCCATATCAACCAGAATCCCATTGAATCAAGTATGGAAAGGAGTTTTTAAAAAACTAGAAAAACACATACAAATATATACACCTTTCTGGGTTCCTGCATATAGTTTTCTCCTTGTTTTTTTTTTTTTTTTTTTTTTTTTGCCCTAACATATCTTTTCTATTGCTTTGTAACAGATGGCAGTGTATCTGAATGAATATCATCTATGTCTCAATAAGCATCATATTCCATAAAAATGTGCATAATCTGGTTGATATTCCTGGGAGTGTTTTCTCTCCTCATGGTTCTTTTCAATTTCCAACCCATTTTGAAGAATAGGGTAGTTTTAACTAACATCAAACTTCAGGCATAATCTTACTTTGGGCTTTCTCTTAAGAGAATACCCAAGTGAAAGGTTACTCTGCACAAACTTATTTTCTCCCCATCTTTCAGCTCACTTGATGATACTGAGATCAGCGTAGATTTTTTTCCTCAGTAGGATGCCTTTTGTTCAGTGACTCACACAAATACAACACATACAAATGTAATACATTTTTCAGTTCTAATTTCAGAGAATTTTATTTTCATATTCTTACCTCTGAATTGTTCAGGTGGCATTTGTGAGTTCCTGAAAACCAGCCATCACTTGAACACTGGTCAATGTCCACTTTCTGAAGATTTATATCAACTTTCATGACACCCCTAAAAACAGAAAAAGACAAAATGACCAAATTCATTTGAGCCCTTAACAACTCCAAACTCTTTGAAAATCAGAAAAATCAGCATAATCTACTAAAATATTTCAAACTGCCCACTCATATTTAACTACAGTGTACCAAATAAAAAATAAATAAAAATTAGTTCTACCTAGGTCCCAAAGGCAAGAACCGTGTATTGTTCCTTCTTTGGTTTCTCATATAATGCCTAACACATAGCATGTACTCAGTAAATATGTGCTAATTGACTTGACTCTCAGACAACTACTCTGAACATGGTAGAAACCTTGACTCAGAAACACCTGCTCAAAAAAAAAAGCTCTCTCATTAAAGAGAGAGAGTAATTAAATCACACCCACACCCTCATCTCATTTCTTTCAATTCCTATTTCCCATTGTAAGACCCCAAACAGAGAGATTGAAAGAATTAATGGGGAGGACAGTATCATAAAATTAAGCTTCTCCGTTCCTCTGATCTTCTATCACAATGACTTTAAACAGTTCTTTAGGGCACCCAATATCCTACATCAAGCATAGAGATTCACAAAAATGAAGACTACACTTCACTGAGCCATTTGAAGAGTCAGAAAGAGAACCCACAAATTCAGAGCCAAAAGCTAATTACAAAGAGTCCCGAGTGTTTTCTAAAATTCCACTATTTTCTTCAAGCAATTCTCTACATTTTCCTAATATTCTTCCCTTATATTTTTTAAAATATTTTTTTAATTGATGATAGACCTTTGTTTTATTCATTTATACACAGTGCTGAGAATCGAACCCAGTGCCTCACACATGCCAGGCAAGTGCGCTACCAGTGAGCCACAGTGCCAGCTCCCTTATATTTTTAAGTACCACTAACAGCAGCTGCTGCAGAAATAATCTGTCTTACATGGAATTGTCACACCTAGACTTTATTGAAATAAACATTCTGTGCTCTGGTTCCTGAAACCTATTACTTTATAATGTAGATCTTCACAAACTTGAGTAAAGAATAAACATCCCACTAAAAACTGATATATAAAAATATATGTTCAAGGTCTAAAACCAATTTGAAATATTTCTATATTAAATATCTAAAACAAAAATAGGCTCAAATTCCTCATTTTTTAGCTTTTATAGCCATAAAAAACAAAAATTACAAATAATGTATATAAAACTAACAAAAAATAAATTTAGTTTAAATTTAATATTAAATTAAAATATTAAGAAAATTGGTGATGATGTTTTGCTAATACTAAATCCCCTTTCAAAACAAGAACATGTAACTTTTCTGTTTTATATCTTGTGCTTCATTTCTCTCATTTCCTTTCTCCTTTTAAACTACTGGGAAATTTTCCAACAGAGAGGCTTACTGTCATTTGGGCTTCAGTTTTGGTGAATAAATCATTCACTTTTTTCTTCTGTTCTTTTCTTTAACTTGTGAGAAAGCACTAGTTTTAACATGCCCAAAATAGACACCAAAACAAAGGATACTAAAGCCTCCTGCCAGTTTTTGGCATCTAGATAACCCAGAGTATATTTAATTTTTCAAATGAACATTAAAATAAAAACTCAGAAATTATCATAGAAAATATGTAAATCTTTCATAACATCCTACTCCAGTTTGCAGAACATTATTGCTGTGGACCATAACACTATAAAACAAATGTTCATGTGACAAATAACTGGATTCCTAGTAACCTAATATTTTCATCTAGTTCAATCCTTCACTCTTTCAACAAATATTTACTGTTTGTGCATACAATATGCAATGAAGGACACAAATATAAAACAATAGGTCGGGCTGGGATTGTGGCTCAGCAGTAGAGCGCTTGCCAAGCACGGGAGGAACCCAGGCTCAATCCTCAGTACCACATAAAAATAAAGGCATTGATATATACACAATGGAATATTACTCAGCAATAAAAAACAACAAAATCATGGCATTTGCAGGGAAATGGATGGCATTAGAGCAGATTATGCTAAGTGAAGTCAGCCAATCCCTTAAAAGCAAATGCCAAATGTGTTCTTTGATATAAGGGGGGCGACTCAAAACAGAGCAGGGAGGAAGAGCATGAGAAGATTACCATCAAACTGGGGAGAGGTGGGAGGGAATGGGAGAGAGAGGGGGAATTGCAGGGAAGAGGGAAGGAGACCTGCATTGTTATACAAAAATACATATAAGAGGATGTGAGGCGAAGGGGAGGGAATGAAAGAAATAAATAAATAAGAGAGAGTGAGAGAAATGAGTTATGGTAGATGGGGTAGAGGGGGGAGGGGAGGGGAGGGGAGGGGAGGGAAGGGGAGGGCAGGGCAGGGGGGACAGGAAGGAGATAGGAAGGGCAGCAGAATAGAACAGACACTTGTTTGGCAGTATGTATAAATGTGGCTATATAATCAACGTGATTCTGCAATCTGTACATGGAAGAATAATAAGAATTCATACCCCATTTGAAACAAATGTATGATATATGATATGTCAAGATCAATGTAATGTTTTGAGCAACCAATAAATTTCTGATGCTTAAAAAATAAAATATATCATGCAACGTTAAAAAAAAAAAAAGAACATCAAGGCTGATTATTAAGAGCTATAATTCAGTGAGCTGCCTTATATAATGTTGGGCTGTCAAAGTCAAGGATTTGACCAATATGAAAGCTTTTAAAAGTTAAAACATAATCTTAATTCTGTTATATATTAGAGTGACATAATAGACCCAGTGTCCCAACCATGACTTTGAAGATCCTTAGCTACATGTAAGCTGCCTAGGCATTTTATTGTTGGCTACGGTGTACTTTCATAGGCAGATTATATTCATTTAACTCACAGTTATTTCATATCTTTCCTTATACTTCAGCCTCTAGGATATGTTGCAAATGAAAGCAGAGAATGACCTGACAGGCTCATCTTAGAGTCACAGATAGCACTGAACAACGTATCTTAATGACATCCCTCCCTGCTCAGATGAGTCCTTGCTTTGTAATGAGGCGCCAGGAATGTAAAGAGGCAGCGTTTTAAAAGATGTCAAGATATGTTATGGCTTCATATTTGCAAATAAGAACAGGATGAATTTAAAAAAAAAAATAAAGACATTGTGTTGTGTCCATCTATACCTAAAAAAAAAAATAAATATTTTTTAAAAATAAATAAACAAAACAATAGGTCCAGCCCCGAAGCAACATCAAAAAGCATGACACTTTAAATATCAAAATATAATGGAAAATGGATGCTAAATTCAGGAACTATGTAAAGCTATCACATTCACAGAGCTTAATTCTAGTATGGGATAGACAGATAAAAAATATTGACTGTAATAAATGAGTAAATTATACCACATGTTACAGAAGAAATGGTACTAAAGGGTGGGAGAATTTTAAGCAGGTAAATAGGAAGGGAGTAGAAACACAGGCTAAATTTTTTTAAAATAGGTGGTCAGAAAAAGGCTTGATGAGATGACATTTCTAACCATGTTGTTCAGGGGATAACTGCACGGGTTCATATTCACACTCTCAATTACCACTGTCATTAAATTTTCCACTGGACCACTACTGTCCACTACATTTGGGGTATTATTCTTTTGAATATCATGTTCAGAAAGTATTTGTAATTAGTAAGAAAATCAAAATTTGCATTTCTATTTGTACCACAACTATTAGCCATAATGAAATCAAGTTTTCCTCTAACATCCTCAACAGTGGCAGAGCTTGGCCACAAAGATAGTGGAAATAAGCTCTCTAGAACCGGATTTCAAGAGGCTGCAATGATTCTGATCTCTCTCCCGGAGAAAACTGGCTTCAAAAATAGGTATCTTAATCCCTGGGAGCTTTCTCCTTCAATTCCAAATTCATATATGAAAACCAAAAGGTCACCGAGGACTTTAAACCCAACTCCTGAAGCACTCTTGGCCTTGACTTGTGCAAACCACAAGAGGTAATGAGCCTTGTGTTTACCATCTGGGAAATCAGTGCTGACTCATCATTAGCGCCTCGCCTTAGCGCCTGGAGACCAAAAAGCCCTGGAGAAGGCCTAGCAGACTTCCTGCGGAGGGAGCCGAGGTTTGGGGAATTAAGGGAGAAGAAAACTCTCTTCCTGCTGAAGACTATTCAGCAAAAGAGGAGGAAGAGCCCCAAACGCTTAAAAGCCCTTAGGCACAGGCACAGGTTTAAGTGAGGCCTGGCTGGGAAGCCGGGCTGGGAGCCCGCGCCTGCGCCCTGTGTCCCTGGGGCCTGCGCCACTGGGGCGGAAGTGCTGCTCCCACATCCGGTGAGCAGAGCATCTGGGAAGCTTTCAGGGCCCGGAAGTGCTGCTGGTTGGGAGCTTCGTGTCCAGAAAGCAAGGACTGAAAAAAAAAAAAAAAAAAAAAATCTGGTAAGTGAACCCCAGGGAATGCTAAATATAACAGATGGTATTCCTCAAGCACCTGTGTGCCCATCCTGTGCTGCGGCCCATCATGTTCCTTTTCTTTGTCCATCAGATGCAGGAAACCTACAAGCCTCTGTGATTCCTCTAATGTCCTTTCTCACTGAGAACAGCAGCCAAGCACCTTCAATTGGATGCCTTGTGGTTTTGACCCTCCGCTCATTTTCCACACCCTCTGCCTGGATTCAGACCTTCATCTCTCACAGGACTAACGTTTTTAATAATAGCAATTTGGTTCTGTCTGCTGTTGCACCAGTTGAAGATTCCGATTTGTAGGTTCTGAATTTTATACCATACAGGGTCTTTCCTTCAGAAAGAATGGCTGGATATATTTGTATCACAATATGACCTTTGACTGTACATCATTGTGTTAGAACTCCTGGAAGAGTAAGCACTATGGGCAGTCACAGTATTAACAGTAGCCAAGCATATATCTGAATGGCACCAACAGTTTACCTATTACATAGAAGTGTCTGCAGGCTACTTTAAGCTGTTACTAAATCCAGACTAAACAATCCTGAACTACCCATTAGTGGGTTTCCAGAAATGCCCACAATCTAATGAAAGTATAATGGAGACATAATATAGTAGAAAAAGACATAGTGGTTAAATCTGCAAATTTTACAAAAACAATTGACCACAAAATTCATTACTAGTGCCTATTCCAGGACTTTAGAAAGTTTCCATTCAAGGTCCGCATAAATAATAGCTTAAATATTCTACACTGCTATCTGTGCAATTTTTGCAAGCTGTAAATCTGATCCTGCACTTTTTCTGCTCAAGATCAATATTCTCACTTTCCTAAAGAATAAAATCCAAACCAACCTAGGCACCCTTCAACAGATGAATAAAGAAAATGTGGTATGTATACAAAATGGAATATTCTTCATCCATAAAGAAGACTGGAATTATGGCACTTCCTGGAAAATGGATGGAACTGGAGAATATCATGCTAAGTGAAAAAGCCAATCTCAAAAAAACCCAAAGGCCAAACCTTCTCTCTGATATGCAGATGCTAATACACAATAAGGGGGAGAGGGGGTAAGAATAGATGTTCATTGGATTAGACAAAGGAGATTGAAGGGAAGGGAGGAGGGATAGGAACAGGAAAGACAATAGAACAAATCAGATATAACTTTACTGTGTTCATATAAGAATACATGACCAGTGTAATTCCACATCATGTACAACCACAAGAATGGGAAATTATACTTCATGTATGCATAATATGTCAAATTACATTGTACTGTCATATATAACTAAAAAGAATAAATACAAATATTTTTTAAAAATCCAAGCTCCTCAGTCTAACATTATTGGGCTCCTCCTACTTCTGACTACTCTGATCACTCATGCATACATTTTTTGTTCTAGATAATTCAGAATTACATTTGGAATCCAAAAGAATTCATGCTCTCACAAAGGCCATTCCTTTTTTAGATGGCTTTATAACTGGAGTCCCTTTGCCTAAACCATGCTTGACATTTTATCTTCTCTTTAGTCCTTTTTTAAAGCCCTTGATGAACTCCAAGTCTAATTTAGAAGCCACTTTCCTTTATCCCAGAATACACTGTTTCCCTTCCTCAGATCACTTAGCACACTTTATTATTTTAGTCTATTGCTTCCACCCTAGACTAAAATTTCCATGGTCCACATCTTTTTTGCAGTACTAGTGCCTCAGGCATGCTAGACAAATACTCTACAACTGCACTTTTTAAAAAAATTTGAGACAGAGTCTAGCTACTAAGTTGCCCTGGCTGGCTTCCAACTTGCAATCTTCCTGCCTCAACCTACTGAGTAGCTGGGACTACAGGTGTATGCCACCATACATAGTTTACTGTGTCTTTTTTTTTTTACATTTTTCCCTCAGCTCCTAAGTCAGCCCACTACCTAAATTAACATTGGAGAAAACATCAGATGCTAAAGGGAAGCAAGGAGTAAATAAAATAACAATGACCAAAAAGAGAGAGAAAGAGAAAATCAAAGCAAACTGAAAATGTCTTTAACTACAGTCTATGAAAGGATGAAGAGATAATGAATAAACTGAAGGAAAGCTTTGAGATTCTGCTTTTCCTTCTTCCCCAAGTTATCTCAGATGGTAATTCCTTGTTCCAGTTCTGCAAAAAAAAAAAAAAAAAAAATTGGCAGTAACAATCCATTCAGTCAACACTGATGGAATACCGAGGCAGAAGTTATGCTGAAATACAGTTGATGAAAACAGGTGCTGCTAGACCAGCTGCCATCAGTCATTCACTTCTAACAATAAATAGAAAGAATCTGGTACCTGGATTTGGGTTGCTCCCATTTAAAAAAAAAAAAAAACTTAAAATGTGTTGCACTAGCTTTTGGACCATGCATACCTCATTTATGTGTGATTTTTTGGTACTTACATTTTCATGACTGGCATATTCCACTTACTATACTGTCCCAACATCAGTATTATAATGTATGTCAGAATTTCCTTCCTTGTTAAGGTTGAGTAATATTCCATTATATGTATATGCTACATTTTGTTTATCCATTCATCTGTGGATGGACATCCTGGTTTCTTCTACCTTTTGGCTATTGTGAATAATTCTTCTATGGAGCTGTTTAGTTTTTTAGCAAAATTTAGAAAAACTATAAAAATTCTGGACTTCTAGGTTTGAATATAAAACTGTTCCTTATCTTCATTTTTCTCTTAGCAAAATATTTTCAAAATATACAATGGCTTCAGAGCAAAGAACCACCACAGGATGGGACTATGAAATCAGTGGATAGATTAAAACACCCAAAGGACAAAACCAGGATCTTCAAAGAAGTACTCCTAAGAAGCAGAAGTAGGTCCTGATAAAGAAATTGGTGATAAATATTCAAATGGATTTCACAATTGCCAGGGACTGGTAACTGATATTTGTATCTTCTTTCCCTTGTTTTTGACCTGGAGTGCTATTTTTGCTATCCTATCCTTTTACCACATTTTATGTTGAGTGTGGAGGGGAAGAAAGGGGACAAATATTGTTTGTCTATAGGCTTTCATGTTAAGAGGTACTAAAGGAACCATACATATGGAACTTGATCCTCACATGGACCTCCTTTGGATGGGTAGGTTCTGACTTCAAGTCAATGCCACAATAGCATGAGACTGGGGGTGGGGAGACGTTTGCTTGAGAGGGGTGGAATGTATTTTACATTTTTTTTAAAGAGAGAGTTTTAATATTTATTTATTTTTTTTAGTTTTCGGCGGACACAACATCTTTGTATGTGGTGCTAAGGATCGAACCCGGGCCGCACGCATGCCAGGCGAGCGTGCTACCACTTGAGCCACATCCCCAGCCCTGTATTTTACATTTAAGAAGGGCAGGTATCCTGATGTTATTCTGCTGTGAGGAAGACTAAGATGCCAGATGGAGTGACTGTGTGGAGAGAAAGATTACCAAGCAGTACCCACATATCCACCATTCCAAATATCCCAGCCCAGTTTCCCAATACATCAGGGAAAAAGCAATCTTAGGAGTGGATCCTCCAGTACCTGCCACCCCATATAGATATAGAAATGCACTGATATAAATATATACAGATATAGATACATATATATAGTTATATACAACTAAAACAAACTATCCAAGTTAATCCCTTCCCATATTTATAACCCACAGAATTGTAAGAAAAATGAAATGCTTGTTTTATGTCATTGTTTTGCAAGAATTTCTTGCATGGAAATAGGTAACTGGAAATTTATTATGTGGGTCAAGGAGAGATAGTCATCAACAGCATATATGTACGTGGATGTGTGAGGGTAGCGAGTATTTATCAACAGTTTCCCTAAATTAAGAAATATTTCAACAATTATAATTAGAAATTTTGACATACTCTGAGAAATGAATAGATCAAACAAAAAGAACAAATACAGTAAGTATTTAAATATTATAATCAAAGCACTTAATTTGTTAGTCATATATGGAGCTTATCATATCACTCACAAAGCACTTTGTTAGCACATTCACAGAACATTTACCAAATATTTATCAAAAGTAAAACAAATTATATTGCAAAGGAAACCTCAAATTGCAGAAAAATCAATGTCATACAATGTCTTTTACGCATAGTGCATTAAATTGTGAATTGAGTTTCTTAAAAGGATAGCTTAAATATATTTTGTTTGTTTGGAAAATAAAAATATTTGTACATTACACTTAGGTTGAATTATTTTTAGGACTGAATGATGCTGAAAACTCTGCATGTAAAAATTTTGTGTAACATTGACAAGAGAAGGAATTTGTTGTTGCAAATACTGTACATTTATCAGGAAATAAAATTTTTAAGAAAACCCTAAATATTTAATTCAAGAAGAGGAAAGTGAGGAAATAACAAAGAAAAAACAAAGATTGAGAATATATGTAAAACAGGTAGAAGAGACACATCAGAAGGACAAAGAAGTCAACCTAAATGAGTTCCCACTTTCAGAAGTTGGAGCAAAATATTGACAAAACTGGACTATAACACACACAAAAAAAAATACCCATACATCCATACTCATAAATCAATGAGTAAATGAGGAAGAAAGGGAAACTTTCTTGCAGAAGGATTTCAGTTGATAAGTGTTGAATGAGGGCTGGGGATGTGGCTCAAGCGGTAGGGCGCTCACTTGGCATGCGTGCGGCCCGGGATCAATCCTCAGCACCACATACAAACAAAGATGTTGTGTCCACCACAAACTAAAAAATAAATATTAAAAATTCTCTCTCTCTCTCTCTCTCTCTCTCTCTCTCTCTCTCTCTAAAAAAAAAAATGTTGAATGAATGAGGGAAATAGAAAAATCATTAGAACACCACAGTAATAATTGCTGCTGGCAAGACCTGCCAACAAATGCTAATACTAGTGGGGAAAATTTTAAGTAGAAACAGCAATAACTTCAAAAGTATCCCCCAAACATTTATTACTGCAGTGGTTTTAGCATGTCTAAAAGACTTTCTCCTTCCAGGAAGAAGTTACTTCACCCCACCCCCACCTGGAGTATGGGCTTAACTTAATGACTCATTTGTAATGAATATAGTATGGTCAAGGAAAATTAATAACTGTAGAGTGGAGAAATCTGGCAAAAACTATTCAACCAACTGATCAAAGATCACATCACAATAATAAAGCATATGATGCCATGAACTCTCTTATGATGCAATGAAAACACTGATTCCTATTTATTGTATTTTTTTGAGAAGTTCATAAACTCAGTCTAATCATAAACTATAAGACAAATCCAAATTGGGAACATTGAACAAAATACCTAATATTCTTCAAATAATGTCAACACATGGTTGATAAGAAATTTATCTGAAAGACAAGGAAAGACTGAGAAATTGATTAGAAGAGACTAAGGAAACTTGACAGCTAAATGTAATGTGATGTATTCATTTTCTAGGGTGCCATAATAATACCTTAGACTAGGTGAAAAAGCAAAAATTTAGTTTTTCACAATCATTTTGATGTTAGCATAAAAGTGCCATTAGGGTTGGTTTCTTCTGAGGCCATTCCCCTTGGTTAGTCTAAGGCAGTCCTCTCTCCCTGTCTTTATGTGGACTTCCTCTGCCTGCCTGTGTCTTAGTTTTTTTTAATAATATCTTGTTGGGATAGGGCCCACCCTATGTCCTAATTTTAACTTAATTATTAATTTTTTAAAGATACTATTTCCAAATACAGTCACATTCTGAGATAGTAGAGGTTAGGACTTCATCATATAAGGAAAACACAATTGAGCCCATAACTTGGTATCCTACTTTGGAACCTGGAACAGAAAAGGGATATAAGTGGAAAACCTGGGGTAATCTGAATTAAATGTGTGGTTTAGTTAATAGTGCTGTACTAATATTTCTTAGTTTTGATAATTTTATGTGGCTATATAAAATGTATTATTGCAAAAAAACTGAGTTAAGAGTATATGGGAACTTTCCATAACATCTTTGCTAATCTTCTGAAGTCTAAAATTATTTCAAAACAGTTTTTAAAACTTCAGATACAAGAAAATATAAATAAGGGAGTCCTGAATAGTTAGAGAAAATGTGCAAACAAACAGAAAGTAAGGAAATAAAATAGTGAAAAAATACAAAGGAAATGTGTAAAATAAGTATCATGGTTACCTGTTCTTTAACAAACTTAAAAATCTAGAGAAAAGGGATAAATTGATAGAAAATATAAAAAGTCAAATTTGTTCCAAGAGAGAATACAAAACTTGAATAGAACAATATGCATGAAAACTTTAAATCATCACTTCCCAGAAGCACTTCTATCCTAGATGGCTTTGTATATGAATTCTACCAAACTTTTTAAAAAGAACAGTTCTGTTTTCATAAGTGTTCACAAATAAAAAGAACAGAAACCATTTAATCCATTTCATGTGATTTTGATTCCAAACCACAAGATGATGACAATACCAAAAAAAAGTAACCATATTTTAACAATGCATACATATCCAAGAATCCTAAAGGAAATATTGAATAAATAGCAAAATATATTAAAGTATTTATGTATCATGAGCTATTGGAATATATAGACCACCAGAAAATATGTCAATGAAATTCACAATATGAAAAATGTTTTAATCAGTTTTAAAAGGCAGTTTACAAAATTCAATATCTAAATTGTTTAAACTAGCAAACTAGAAATAGAAGGAAACTCTAACTTTGATAATGCTTGCCTCTAGCAAAATTATACCAAGGAGAAATTTATTCTTTAGGAAGTTCCCTTTAAGGCACAAATGCTAACTATATCATTGATGCTGTGTAATAGAGTACTAAAAGTGCTAACTCTATAAGAACAAACATAAATTAAAAGATAGGAGATGACAAAGATCAGAAGAGATTAAGTCATCATTCTTTGTAGATGATGTAACCATTTACCTAGCAAAAAATTAACAAATATGAGAACAATAAGAAAGCTCAGTAAGTTTGTTGGGTAGCAGATCAAAGAATGAAAATCATTATGATTTCTCTACACCAATAGCACCAATAAAAATAACTTAAAATATATTTTAAAAAGCAACAAAATCCATAAATTAATCAATACTGCAAAAAACCTCTATGGAGAAATTCTGAAAATGCAAATGAAGAACAAAATAGATGCTCTGATCAAATAAAGAGGCATCTCCTGCTTTCAAAGGGGATAATTGATTGTAATAAAATTGTCAATTCTCATCAAACAAAGCTATAAATTTAATGTGAAACCAATTAAAATTCTGTTAGAAAAGAAAAGGAGAATTTACCCAACCAAATATTAAAACATATGACCCAATCATGGTGGACATAAGCCAGGGACCAAAAAAAAGAAAGTTTAGACACAAACATGAATATTAAGTACTTCTGTATATAAAATAGGATGACAGTATTGAGAAGTAGTTCACTAAATTGGTACAAATAATAACTGGACCCATACCCAATATCACTGTACACAGGTAAACTCAAGACTTGGGGGGGGGAGCTAATAGTTGATAACACCAGATAATATTTCTGTAATGACCTATTGAAAATTTTCATAAACTAAACACAAAAGCATAAACCATAAGGCAAAATTTTAATTAAGTAAAGAACATCAGAAATTTTAAAATTCTGTACAAGGGAGGACATTATGGACAAACTTAACTGAAAGATGACAGATTAGATGCTTTTGCAAGGTCTACAATTGATGGGGAACTATCTCAAATACCCCAAGCTCTGTTGCAACCCAGGAAAAATATAGGAATCAGAACAGAAAATAGGCAAAGGATATAAATAAGCAGATTACATAAAAGTAAGCCCAACAGACCCACAAGCATATGAAGAGATGCTCAAGGTCATTAGTAATCAGAGAAATGCAAATTAAAACAATAATGAGATATCACTTCACATTCATTAGACTGGCAAAAAAAAAAATTAGAAAGTTATGTAATGCCAAGAATTGACAGGAATACAAGGCTACAGAATCCTTGCTGGAGGGTATATAGACATACAGTCTGTCTAAACAGCAATCTTATATTTAGCACATTTACCCCTCCCTATGATCCTGAAATCCTGCTCTTGAGTTTATTTTTCAAAGAAGATTTTACACCCAGAAAGTTGGGGCATATAATACAGACTGTGCAGCAGAGGAGAACTGGTTATAGATGTAGCAATATAAGAGTTTAAAAACTAAGTTGTGTGAATAAAAAAAATGAGATATACAACAATTACTAAAATTATTTGCAGGATAGTCTAGTGGAAAATGAGGTAGAATCATGAGGAAGATTTTTTTTTAAATGTAAGTGATTTCCTTTCTTTTACCATAAAACTGGAAAATTCTAGATTCACATTTCAGTGACTTTTAAGTTTTAGCTTAAGTCATCTTTGGGTATCTTCCTCACTTGAGGCCTCTCATCCTGATAAAACATTGTTCACAAAAACACCCAGTGTCACTATCATTTAGCTCAAGCCCATAACTATAAGAAGTACAAAAAGTTCTTTCAAGGCCTTAGTAACAGAGAAAATACTAGGCAAGTCTACCATGACCTTAGTGCTTGTTATGGTTTAGATACTAGGTGTCCCCCAAAAGCTCATGTGTGGTACAATGCAAGATGATTTAGAGGTAAAATGATTGGGTTATAAGAGCTTTAACTCAATCCGTGTGTTAATTCCCAGATAGGGATTAACTGAATAGTGACTGTAGGCAGGTCGGGTATGGCTGGAGGTGGTGGGTCATTGGGGGCATGCCTTTGGGATATATACTTTGTGAGCTGAGCCTAGTCTCTGCATTTCCTGGTGCCATGTTTCTAGCCACTTTCCTCTGCCATGTACTTCCACCATGACGTTCTGCCTCATCTGAGGCCCCGAGGAATGGGTTGGCCATTTATGGACTTAGACCACTGAAACCATGAGCCCTCAAATAATTTTTTCTTCCAAAAATTGTTCTTGTCAAGTCTTTTGGTCACAGTAGCACAAAAAGCTAATCAAATAGTGCTTAAATACTTTGTATCCGCTTACTTAGTGAATATAAGATGATATGTGAGTTATTTCAGGATCACACTGACTTTCCCTTTATGTAGAATAAAACTTGAATCACAAGTCATTGAGTGAACAAAGCCAAAGATCTAGATACCAGACAGGATTTGGAAGAATAAGATCAAAGTAAAAAATAATGCCAACAATAAACAAACACTTCATATATCTGTAACACTTTCCAGTTATAAAAGAACTTTGCAAAAACTGAGTGATATAAAGTATCTTCATTTTACAGAAAAAGAAATAGATTCCCGGAGGTTAACTTATCTAAAACACAACTCCTATGTATCAGAAAACGAACTTAAAACTATGTGTTCAACTTGAAATCTATTAATTATTTTCTGATGAACAGACCTGACTATTTATCAGAAACAATTACAGTGTCAACATGCCAGAATATTCAGCAATTAACTGATTTTATACACACACATTATAGATAGGGTGTGTGTTTGTGTCTACTTATGTAATGCTCTACGCTATACAGTGGTGTAGATGCAAAACACAGGGTATCCTTTAAAAGGTAATGGGATAGATTAGACAAAGAGGAATGAAAGGAAAGGAGAGTAGGATAGGATTAGTAAAGACAGTAGAATTAAGCAGACAAAACTTACCTAAATTCATATATGAATATACCACTAGTGAAACTCCTCGAGTGTCCAACCAGAAGAATGAGATCCTACTTAGAATAAGCTATACTCCATGTATGTATAATATGTCAAAATACACTCTCATGTATATCTAAAAAGAACAAATTAAGAAAAAACCCTCTATATTTTGGTTTTCTATCGTTCTAACATTTCCATATCTAACATACCTACTCTGTAATGTGCTATAGGATACATTTAGCTTTGACATATTTTGTGAAACATTAACTTATGAATTTTAGTGTACTCTTCATAGAAGCCTCCTTTTAAGGAGCCAAACTCTCACCTTTTTTAATCACTAGTAAAATATATGAGGGAATAACTAACATTTACTGTTCAAAAATAAACAGGATTCCTCCAAAAAAGAAAAAAACAACAAATAAAGGAGCTCACACTTCATCACAAAACCCTAGAAAAGGAAGAGCAAAACAACAGCAAATGTAGCAAAAGGCAAGAAATAATTAAAATCAGAGCGGAAATCAACGAAACTGAAATGAAAGAAACTATCGAAAAAATTGACAAAACTAAAAGTTGGTTCTTCGAAAAAATAAATAAGATTGACAGACCCTTAGCCATGCTAACAAAGAGGAGAGAGAACTCAAATTACTAACATACGGGATGAAAAAGGCAATATCACAACAGACTCTACGGAAATACAGAAGATAATTAGAAATTATTTTGAAACCCTATATTCCAATAAAATAGAAGATAATGAGGACATCGATAAATTTCTTAAGTCATATGATTTGCCCAGATTGAGTCAGGAGGATACACATAATTTAAACAGACCAATAACAATGAAGGAAATAGAAGAAGACATCAAAAGACTACCAACTAAGAAAAGCCCAGTCTGGATGGGTATACAGTGGAATTTTACAAAACCTTTAAAGAAGAATTAATACCAATACTTTTCAAGTCATTTCAGGAAATAGAAAAAGAGGGAGCTCTTCCAAATTCATTCTATGAGGCCAACATCACCCTGATCCCGAAACCAGACAAAGACACTTCAAAGAAAAAAAACTACAGGCCAATATCTCTAATGAACCTAGATGCAAAAATCCTAAATAAAATTCTGGTGAATCGGATACAAAAACATATCAAAAAAATTGTGCACCATGATCAAGTAGGATTCATCCCTGGGATGCAAGGCTGGTTCAATATACGGAAATCAATATATGTTATTCACCACATCAATAGACTTAAAAATAAGAACCATATGATCATCTCGATAGACACAAAAAAAGCATTCGACAAAGTGCAGCATCCCTTTATGTTCAAAACACTAGAAAAACTAGGGATAACAGGAAATTACCTCAACATTGTAAAAGCTATCTATGCTAACTAAGCCTCAGGCTAGCATCATTCTAAATGGAGAAAAATTGAAGGCATTCCCTCTAAAATCTGGAACAAGACAGGGATGCCCTCTATCACCACTTCTATTCAATATAGTTCTCGAAATACCGGCCAGAGCAATTAGACAGATGAAAGAAATTAAAGGGATAAAGATAGGAAAAGAAGAACTTAAATTATCACTATTTGCAGAAGACATGATTCTATACCTGGCAGACCCAAAAGGGTCTACAAAGAAACTACTAGAGCTAATAAATGAATTCAGCAAAGTGGCAGGATATAAAATCAACACGCATAAATCAAAGGCATTCCTGTATATCAGCGACAAATCTTCTGAAATGGAAATGAGGACAACCACTCCATTCACAATATCCTCAAAAAAAAAAATAAAATACTTGGGAATCAACCTAACAAAAGAGGTGAAAGATTTATACAATGAAAACTACAGAACCCAAAGAGAGAAATAGAAGAAGATCTTAGAAGATGGAAAAATATACCTTGTTCATGGATAGGCAGAACTAACATCATCAAAATGGTGATATTGCCAAAAGTTCTCTATAGGTTTAATGCAATGCCAATCAAAATCCCAACAGCATTTCTTGTAGAAATAGATAAAGCAATCATGAAATTCATAGGGAAAAATAAAAGACCCAGAATAGCAAAAGCAATTCTAAGCAGGAAGAGTGAATCAGGTGGTATAGCGATACCAGACTTCAAACTATACTACAGAGCAATAGTAACAAAAACAGCATGGTACTGGTACCAAACAGGCAGGTGGACCAATGATACAGAATAGAGGACACAGAGACCAATCCACAAAATTATAACTATCTTATATTTGACAAAGGGGCTAAAAGCATGCAATGGAGAAAGGATAACATCTTCAACAAATGGTGCTGGGAAAACTGGAAATCCATATGCAACAAAATGAATCTGAATCCCTTTCTCTCGCCATGCACAAAAGTTAACTCAAAATGGATCAAGGAGCTTGATATCAAAACAGAGACTCTGCATCTGATAGAAGAAAAAGTTGGCTCCAGTCTACATATTGTGAGGTTGGGCTCCAAATTCCTTAATAGGACACCCGTAGCACAAGAGTTAAAAACAAGAATCAACAAATGGGACTTACTCAAACTAAAAAGTTTTTTCTCAGCAAGAGAAACAATAAGAGAGGTAAATAGGGAGCCTACATCCTGGGAACAAATCTTTACTCCTCACACTTCAGATAGAGCCCTAATATCCAGAGTATACAAAGAACTCAAAAAATTAGACAATAAGAAAACAAATAACCCAATCAACAAATGGGCCAAAGACCTGAACAGACACTTCTCAGAGGACGACATACAATCAATCAACAAGTACATGAAAAAATGCTCACCATCCCTAGCAGTCAGAGAAATGCAAATCAAAACCACCCTAAGATACCATCTCACTCCAGTAAGATTGGCAGCCATTATGAAGTCAAACAACAAGTGCTGGCGAGGATGTGGGGAAAAGAGTACACTTGTACATTGCTGGTGGGACTGCAAATTGGTGCGGCCAATTTGGGAAGCAGTATGGAGATTCCTGGGAAAGCTGGGAATGGAACCACCATTTGACCCAACTATTGCCCTTCTTGGACTATTCCCTGAAGACCTTAAAAGAGCGTATTATAGGGATACTGCTACATCAATGTTCATAGCAGCACAATTCACAATAGCTAGACTGTGGAACCAACCTAGATGCCCTTCAATAGATGAATGGACAAAAAAAAAAATGTGGCATTTATACACAATGGAGTATTACTCAGCACTAAAAAATGACAAAATCATGGCATTTGCAGGGAAATGGATGGCATTAAAGCAGATTATGCTAAGTGAAGCTAGCCAATCCCTAAAAAACAAATGCCAAATGTCTTATTTGATATAAGGAGAGCAACTAAGAACAGAGCAGGGAGGAAGAGCATGAGAAGAAGATTAACATTACACAGGGACGAGAGGTGGGAGGGAAAGGGAGAGAAAAGGGAAATTGCATGGAAATGGAAAGAGACCCTCATTGTTATACAAAATTACATATAAGAGGAAGTGAGGGGAAAGGGAAAAAAAACAAGGGAGAGAAATGAATTACCAGTAGATGGGGTAGAAAGAGAAGATAGGAGGGGAGGGGAGGGGAGCGGGGATAGTAGAGGATAGGAAAGGCAGCAGAATACAACAGACACTAGTATGGCAGTATGTAAAAACGTGGATGTGTAACCGATGTGATTCTGCAATCTGTATACGGGGTAAAAATGGGAGTTCATAACCCACTTGAATCAAATGTATGAAATATGATATGTCAAGAGCTTTGTAATGTTTTGAAGAACTAATAAAAAACAAAAATAAACAGGAAAATTAATAAAAATTCTTTTTTAAAATATAATGGTAATAAAAACAAAAAAGGTAGAATTTATTCATTCGCACAAAATGCTTTGAGCATTGACTATGTTAGATTAAGTGTTAGCAATTAAGTAGGGCAAATAATCAATTTAGTATTGTGGACTTTAGTCATCCCAATAACCATTACCGAATGCATGGTTCTTTGTATTCTTTTCAGCTCTCTGATGGCATTATGCCACGACTTGAGGTGTTTAGGATGGTCAATGTAGTAAGCAGATGGAGAGTTTGCCTTATAAGAGGAAGAGATGGAGTGATGCACAAATCTAACAATAGTTAACATTAGTAACCCAAATAGAAGACCAGAGAAGATCAGAACACAATATTCCACAAAATTTACTTATATGCACAAAAAGAGAGCTTCCCAAAAGAAAAAAAAAAGAAATGATCTTCTCTCCTACCCCATATTCCTCAAGCAGTTCCAAAATAGACAGACTCTGATGAATTTGCAGTTTACTTCAAGTAAAAGTAGGTTTTGGACCTGCTAATTTAACCATCTATAGAGGCCACTGTGTGGAAAATGTTAGGTTATTCTTACTGCCAGAGCATGTTACACAGTTGCAACACTTCCCACTTCCCTCTTTTACTTCTCACTTCTAACACACATATACAGTTTCACATAGGACAAAAGAATATCCTAAAAACCAATACTGATGGTGAGACAACTGACACAAGAATGTTGTGAATACCAATATAGGATATACAGAATGTGAATTTTGCTTGCTGTTTTGCAAAAGCCTGTTGAATACAACCATTTCTTTACTGGTCAATTAACTTTTGGAGATTCTGTTTTCCAGCTTCTCTCCCTCTTAAAATTATAACAGTAATTAGGAGACAAAGTTTGTCTTTTTCAAATTTTTCCATCTCTAATGATGACATCTGCTAATATTAAAGCAAAAGTAGGAAAAATAACCCCTGAACATTCACCAGAAATACACAATTGTCATTGCTATCTTGGTATACCAGAAAGTAAAAAATCAATTAAGATAATAATCATTGCTAAACCTGGCCAATATTAAAATAGTTATGTGATTAGTGAGCAACATAAGCATTCTATAAACCCTGCTCTGCACAATTGAATAAACATGTAGAAAACACTGTATTTTAAATTCTCTCAATCATTTAGCTCTTTCCAGATTTCAAAAAATGATTACCACACAGTATTTCATTTAATCTTTACTAAAGTTCTATGCATAAAATATAGCTGTCTTACTCATAGCTTAAAAAGGATTATGTAAGTAAAATAATGTCAAAAGCAGCTGACATTCAGATAATATTAGGAATCCTTTCACATTTACATTGTTATCTGAATCTGTAAAAGTCTTGTAAGTGAAGCCCACTCACCCCCAAAATCTGCTTTTTCTGCCAACCATACCTTTATTGTTCCTTAAATAGAATCATATAAATTCAAACTAGTAGTCATATAAACTTATACTCAAAATCTTACAATTTTGTTTAAAAAGAAAAAAAACCCAAAAGTTAGGAATATAACCTCAGCAAGGCAAGCATCTGTCTAGAAGTAACCCTCAGAAATCTATATAGTACAAGGAACCTGTTGGGTAAAGCACTGTCCTGGCGCTTCCCTAGATCTTGTTAGATTAAAGGTCCTGACTTCTCCAGTTAGGCCATTTCTAGAGTTGTGTTTTATAGTGAGCAACTTGCAAGAGGTAATGTCTCCCACCAGACAAAAGGCGGCTTTCTTCTGCTTACTATAAAAATGATGAATTCCTAAATTCAGAATTTACCTCCTGCAATGAAATCTATTACATATGCAGGTATGTATCACGAGCCCTTTGCACCACCCCCATGAGCAGAAGTGGAAACTGGGAAACTCTACAGTAATTAAGTCCTTTTCTGTGATCCAGAAGTCTTTTGTCTTCTGACTTCAGCTATAAAACAGTAGCTTTTTACCTAGCAAGTGAAATCTGGATAGGAAATAGCACCTTTATAAATCAATTATTAATTGCTCTGTCTTCTGGTAAGTAAATTGTTTAATAAGAAATCAAGTCTACATTTTTAGTAAATCTTGGGAATATACAATATATAGACATTAACAGTAGTGTTGTAGAAGACTAATGAATTCTGAAATATAAATCAAAACACAATGACAATTGATATATATTTGTAGAAAACATGAAGAATATTTTAATATATATGTTTTACAACTAAAAAGTATCAAATGTTATCAATGATATCTGAGCATGAAGATTGTAATTAATTTTTTTCCTTCAGATCATTATTTTCCACAATTTTTAAGTGAATACATATTTCATAATAGAAAAAAATGATACTTTAAAACTAGAAAATAGTTATTTCACTCCTTAAAATTTCTCTGGAGTAAAAAATTTCAAAGTCTTCCAAACTTTTTCTCTTCTGCCAATAAAATGGTTTCTTGTCTTAAATCAACTTTTTATTAAGACCCTAAATATGTAAGAATCTGTATTTGGGCCCAACGTAGACCTCTTTCATCTATTCAAATAAGTTTATTTGATACAGGTCAGGGAAGGAAAGTAAATAATTTATTTATAAAACCTAAAGCTAAACCTCTAAATCTCAGCAAACTGATTAGAAATATTTTTAGCATGGTCTCTTTAAAACAAGCAAGGATGAAAACATCAATGTATAATCATAGAAGCTGCTTTGTCATCATGATGTCAGACTTCATCCAAACTCTTTAATAGGAACTATGTGAATGACATCCATCACCAGAGTGTGAGTTAATAATGTGCTATGATTGTAGAACATCTGACACTAAATGTAGTTGGCCCATTTATGACTGAACACAATTTCATGGTAAATACTCACATTTCCCCCCTCATTGCTGTGTGGCAACCCACTGTGAAGCCTTAAGAAAAGTAGTTTATTTTTACCCCTTACATCTACAAAACAACAATTAACTTTAGTTATATAAGCATATTATTATCAAATGATATTCTGCTTGTTTAGAAGACCAAATTTAAGGAGTATTTTTAGCAGTCTTTTTTCTCTAGTGCCATTATGTAATAATAATCTTCCCAAAATATTGCCAGAAATTAATTTAAATCTATTTTCAACCATATAACTACCTATTTTCAATCACGACCTGATATTCCTGTGATAACATTTTTGGTAAGGCCTGATCTCCTCTAAAACATCTAAAAGAATTAGACAGCAGTCTGTCTTAAAGAAAATGTTCTCCTCCCCCATACCACTTTGCAGCAGACATGTCCAGAAAAGCTTGCCAAAACTTTACATAGTACACGCATCTTCCATCTGTCTTGCTTCTTGTTCTGAGAAGTCTTTTTGGCAATCAGGTCAAACCTTCCTTCAGAAGGTCCGTACATTTTGTGTGTTAAAAATAACTCTATTTGATTTTTAAAAAGAACCAATAAATATAAAATGAAGGTCAATCAGGATGGAACATCGACCCTCCATCTACAAATTCAATCTTTGAATTTTAGGACTCCTGTGGGTGACACTTTTTCAAAGTTAAATGTAGAACATCTTTTAAAATTGCTAAGGTTCAGAGTTTGATCATAGATGATTGTCTCCCTGAAAAATATATTTCACATCTGAGGCTCTAACAGAGGGAGTTGACAAATGTTTCATTTTGTGAGGGTTTTTTTTTTCTTTGCTGAAATAATTTCAAGCTACAATTTATTTTATCAAACACATCTACATTGTTTCTTGTAGTACCTCTTTGAATATGATCATTTATGAATGGAATAAGGCAATCCCTTGTCAGGGAGCCCAAAGCAAAGAAGTCACTTCTGTGACTTTAATTTAGACAGTCCTATAAAAGAGAAAATACTATAGATGAGAAGGTCCAGAAAAACTAATAATATATCCAAAGCTATAATTTTTTAATTGCAAGGGGAAAAATAAGAATAAATCATATTCTGCCAGAAAAAAATGTCTAATGCAAATACTGTAATCTGTCTTTAAGTATATAATAGATGTCTTGTATCTTTAGAATTACCAGTGATATAACATACCATTTATGTTAGTATTTGCAATATTTAAGCAAAGATATATCCTTTGTTAACAATTTCTTCCATTTAGTTTCACTGTGCATACTCAGGCTCAGTGTCTCTGTCTCTCTCTCTCTCTCTCTCTCTCTCTCTCTCTCTCTCTCGGCTTAGATAGATAGATAGATATTAAAGTCATACAACTGATAATCTGTACAGGTTTTTAAATTCTAAATAATGCTTTTTCTACACATTAATATTAGATATGAAGCTGTACAGGGTAATCTTTCAGAGTAAGATAATAGAGTATGCCAATACTTCTAATGCAGAAATAATAACAGAAAATAAGGCCAATGAAAATATTTCTCATTGGATTTCAAAATGAGTTTTAATTAGATACTCACAGATATCAAGTACATGTACAGTTTGTCTAAATTTTTAGTTATCATTTATTGGGTGCCTATTATGTGTCAGACATCCTCATTTAAACTATATTGGGTATTATTCTCCCCAATTTATATTGCAGCTACATATGGCTGATATTATTCTCCCTCAAAAAAGAAATTTGGTAGAAAAAGAGGTGAAATGGTTTGCCTAAGGACACAAAGCTAATAAGTAAAACCAAGCTGAATATGAATAGATGTAAGAATAAGCTGACTGATCAGAAGATCTAAGTTCAAGTTCTTGTTCAAGATCATCAATTGAGCCTGTGTTTTTCTATCACCTCCTCTCCACGTCCAACTGTAATGATAGCAAATAAGTACAGTGGGAATAAGTACAATGAGGAAAGGAAGCTGACCAGGAATTTGACAATAATCATACTGATGATGAACCTGGGTGGTAGCAGTTAAGCTCAGAATAGGTTCAGAAGAAGACTGGAGCAGAGGTGGGAACTACTCATTCAACAGAGCTTCCAGAAAGATTTTAAGCTCAAAGTCAGCAAATACAAAGAGTGAAAGTAGGAACTGAGACAAACTTCAGGGTAATTCAAAGACTTCATTGTAAGCAGTTAATGGGTTGACACATTCCCCTCCTTATGTGCAATGATGGTATTTATTCCAAAGCTAAAAATCCAAAAACTATTCTGTACATATATTGAAAGAAATGCCTGAGAAGAAATAAAGCTTCTAGAATGATTATTAGCGCTTCCAGAGTCCCTTAGAGTAAAGGTCTAGGTGGGAGTAGAGAATGCCAACTTCCTTCTCAGACAGCCTAAAGTAAATGAAGCCTGACAGAGAGAGAGATCTACTCAGCAACAAGACCTACCCATATGCCACAAGAATCTATGCCAGCTAATGATATAAATTAACCTACTCATTCAGTCATAAAATGAATGATCAACTAAGGACTGCATTTTAGGAGAACTGATGGCATAGAGAAAAAGAACAGTCGGAACAACCTCAATGACTGAACCTTGAATCAACAGTGATGGTTCAGGCAACAGAAGATAATTTATACATAATCCAAAAGGTCAATAATTTTAAAAGATTTCCATGATAATCGTTCTGCAGAGGATCTAAAGCAACTTCTAGAAATCATGGGATGCCGAGAAGAATGTCTCCAATAAAAATATGAGTTTTCTTCAACAAATAGAATGATTGATTAAAGAAGTTAAATGGTTTTAGAAATGAGTAAGTTGCTTGGTTCCTTTTTGTCTCTTTAACATTAAAAAGACAGATGAATTCTAGATAGGGAAGAGGGGTGGGGTGGAAAGGGAGGGGCAGGGGATTAGCAAGGATGGTGGAATGTGATGGACATCATTATACAAAGTACATGTATGAAGACCTGAATTGGGTGTCAACATACTTTATATACAGAGATACAAAAATTGTGGTATATATGTGTATTAAGAATTGTAATGCAGGGCTGGGGATGTGGCTCAAGCAGTAGCGCGCTCGCCTGGCATGCGTGCAGCCCAGGTTCGATCCTCAGCACCACATACAAACAGAGATGTTGTGTCTGCCGAAAACTAAAAAATAAATATTAAAAAATACTCTCTCTCTCTCCCCCTCCCTCCCTCCCTCCCTCTTTAAAAAAAAAAAGAATTGTAATGCAAAAAAAAAAAAGTACATGTATAAAGGCAAAAAAAAGAATAGCGTTACCTTAGACTAGGTAGAGGGAAGTGAAAGGAGGGGAAGGCAGGGGATAAGAAAGATAGTAGAATGAAACAGACATTATTACTGTATGTATATATGTGACCGTATGACCAATATGATTCTACAATATGTATACTCAGAAAAATGAAAAATTATATCCCATCTATGTATGATATATCAAAGTATATAAGTGCATTCTACTGTCTTGTATAACTAATTAAAACAATTTTAAAAAAAGACAAGCAATTAGCAATTCCAAAGAGTAGGAAGGAATACACTAAAATTTCTGATGCAAACAAACTAAATGTAGCATGGTTTTGAGCAAATGATCAGACAGAGATGACTGCTGAACAGTGAAGTTTATCCAAGTTTCAGCCCTTAGAGACAACTAATAGACAAAGCACAGAATTTTTTACTATAAAATATTAATTGTATCATTTTTAATTATCTAAAAATATTGGAATAGATTATAAGAGTAAGAGGGCAAAGGAAGAAAGGTAAAGAATAGACTATCTAAAGTTTATAGGTACAAACTCAAAGTAACCAATAAAAAATGAAAATGCAGTTAATACAACAATATGAGGATGGCTAAAGAAAAAAAGAATATAAAGTTATACAGTTGTCATATTGGAGAAGATAATGATGATTTTTTTTTACCTAAAATCCATAATCCCAATTTCTGACGTTTGTACTCATGAGAGATACTCCTTGCCAATATTTCTTTTTTTGTCCTGTGCAGTCAGCCCCCTCAAAATTCATGTCTCAGACCTTTGTGGTCTTTTTCTGGCTCTTCCAGTCTCACTTCTGTGCCTGTGTCTCTTATCTGCAATTCTTCAGGTAGCCCCTTACCTTGGTATCTTAGACTGCACCATAAAAGGCGACCAAGTATGTGTCAGGAAATGCCAAATGACAGAACTTGCCAGCCACAAGCTTGGAAGAAGTCAAGGACCTGTAGGATGTCATCCTAGACATGCTGATAAGAAAAGGAATTGCTTTGCCAGGTGTTTGCTTACTGTGCCTTGCCTTTTATTCTCTTGATAATTGTGTCTGGGAAGCACTTCACTTTGCAGGTTTAAGCCTGGGAGCACGAAAAGTACCAAACTGATTTTTGCAAATAAGTGGGATTTTCAGTTTCTACCTCCCTTACATTTCAAATATACCAGTGTATCCATTCACATTCAAGAATGGAACATTTAGAAATAGCCCATTCTTTGACCGAAATCTCATCAGAGAAGCTGGAAAATCCAAACTCCCAGAGCTAAGAAAAGCAATGGGCAGGAAAAAGACTAAAAGAAGAAGAAAAAAGAGACATGCAGCCAAAATAAAACAAGAACACTACAATAAAACAAGATGTCACTAGAACAGGATCCTGAGGAAGTCCCCCAAAAGGGTGTTAGAACTCAATTCAGAGCCTGGGCCCTTGACATCATGACAGAAAGAAATTTAAGGATGGGTCAAAGTGAGATACAGAATGAATTTATCGAGAGAAGGAAAGACACACTCTGAGAGGCAGGGAATAGTACAGGTATTGGAGAAGAACTCACTAGCTACATCTTAACTAGGGATATTTTACATATAAGATCAATAGTACAGAGACATGCTCTAAGAGAGTGTGTTTAGTTCTCCTATGGGTTGTAAGTAGACATGTTGATCATTACTTCAATGGGGGTCATTTACTGACACGTTGACCATTACCAGAACTGAGGGGTGATTCATTTTTTCTTTCATGTATTTATGCATTCTGTTTTGTGAATTTCAATAGTATTACTTTGTTGAACCTATGGCTAAGGTCCAATAATTGATTTAATAGTGCTGTTTGTGATAAAGAATTGGAAAAGTGACTTTTGAATCTGGACTTTAAATGTATGTGAAAGTGGAAGGGAAAAAACCTGAAAATGTATTCACAATTTAAATATAAATATAAATTAATGTTCCATTGGTTCATCAAATTTTCTATTCATTTGGGTTTTATATACACAATGAGCTTATATTCTAAATAAATAAATAGAAATGTGATGTTACAAATTCATCTATATGTAAGTGCACATGTACACACAAATACATGTGTATATACTTATATATAAATACACACACGTACACATGCATGCAGAACCCTTGAAATAAGGATAGCCTCAGAATAGTATATTATGCCTGTGGTGTGTCATATATATTCATTTACACCAGTGGCTTTCAAACAGGCAGTTTTGCCCACAGGGTATATTTCGCAATATCTGTAGACATATTTGGTTATCACACTGAGGGGAAGGGGACATTGCCATTGATATCTAGCAGAGATGGGTAGAGACCAGAGGTGCTGTAAAATATTAAAAAATGAACAAGATATTCTCATCAAAAAGAATAACCTAGCTCAAAACGTCAGTAGTGCCAAGGATAAGAAACCCTGCTCTACTCAGTTATCTGAGGCATAAAACAAGGGGAAAACTGAACTCTATTCCAAACAACTGACTGAGAAAAAGAAAAAATGTCCATCTCCACCACAAGTCTGTGACCAAAACTAGTTAAATAGCTACAAAACATGTTTTTATTTCTAATCTGAAAATTTTAAGAACTTGAGAAAGGAAAGGCATATCTACTCCATCCTATTCCTAGTTATCAGTGGTCTTTTATTCTCTCTATATGCTAGGCATTTTCCCACAGTATGAGTTAAATACTTTGCCAGATGGGATGAGGAAGATTTTTATGATCCCTAACTAGCCTATTCTGAAAATAAAAGTTTCTGTAATACAAATGGTCAACAAATATATGAAAACTGTTCAACATTGCTAGCAATTAGAGAAATGCAAATTAAAACTACACTACAATTTCATCTCACTCTAGCCAGAATGGCAATTATCAAGAGTACAAGTAACAATAAATGTTGGCAAATATGTAGAGAAAAGGGTACACTCATACATTGCTGGTAATATTGCAAATTGGTGCAACCACTATGGAAAGGAATATGGAGATTCCTCAGAAAACTAGGAATGGAACCACCATTTGACCCAGTTACACCACTCCTTGTTACATACCAAAGGACTTAAAATCAGCATACTACAATGATGCAGCCACATAACTGTTTATAGTAGCTCAATTCACAACAGCTAAACTATGGAACCCAACCTAGGTACCTTTCAACAGATGAATGGATAAAAAAATGTGGTATATATACATAAAGGAATATCATTCAGCCAGAAAAAGAATGGCTTTATGACTTTTGCCAGTAATTAGGTGTATCTGGAGACTATTATGCTAAGCAAAATAAGCTAATCCCAAAAACCAAAGGTCAAATATTCTTTCTGAAATGTGGATGCTAACACACAACAAGGCGGACGGGAAAGAATAGAAGTTCAGTGCATTAGATGAAGGGAAGGGAGGGCAGACAGGATAGGAAAGAGTGGAATGTATCAGACATAACTTCCCTGTGTATGTATATGAATACACCACAGTGAGTGTCCACATTATGTACAGCCACAAGACTAGAATCCCAATTAGAATAACATATACTTCATGCTTGTAAAAATATGTCAAATATACTCTACAGTCATGTATAATAACTAAAAACCAAATAAAAATACAAATAAATTTAAAAATTAAAGTTTCTATAGTTTCTAGTTCAATGTTTTGTGTATTTCACATACATTAAAAAAGAAAATGTAAACTGGGTACATGACTGAATCCCAGCTATGTGGGAGTTGAGGTAGGAGGATTACAAGTTTAAGGATAGCCTGGGCAATTTAGTGAGACCCTTTCTCAAAATAAAAATTCAAAAGGGCTGTGCCAAGCACAGAGTGCATGTCTATAATCCCAGTTGCTTAGGAGGCTGAGGCAGGAGAATTACAGATTCAAGGCCAGACCCAGCAACTTAACAAAACACTGTCTCAAAATTAAAAAGTCTTGTAATGCAACTCATTGGTTAAAGTTCCCCTCGGTTCAATCCTCAGTACCAAAAAGTACGGGGTGGGGATGCTACAAATGTAGTTCATGGTAGAGTGCTTGCTTAGCATGTACAAGTCCCTGGGTTCAATCTCCAGTATCAAAAATAATATATGGTCATATGTTTTAATATAGCTCATCTTTTTAAACAAAATTATTTTGAAAACTAGTAATCTAATACATATATAGCAGTAAGGTAGAACTACATTTCAGGTTTCCATCTATACATACTTTGCTGCATTTTGGATAAGTTATAGATAATAATAGAATTTTGTAGTTGAAGAAAACTCATTTTCCCATTTCCTAATGTCATTATTTCATCAAATATAAGATGCCATTAATTGAAAGATGCACTGTGATACTGTGTACCACTAAAAGAAAACAAAGCCAATTGAAAATGACATGCCCTCCATCATAAGACATAGTTCAATATGAGACATCAAAATATGAATAAAGCATGTCTTAGAATTGATAAAATACATTTTTCTTTACTGTCATGCCCTTTTCCCTTTCTCAGATAAAAGCCATGTGTCATATTATTACATACAAGTCCTTCCATAATGATGTAGCAAAGCATACACATAGAGAACGCATAAAAGGTGAGAAAACTGGGTTAAAGCAATACCCAAAATCTTATGTAACTCTAGGTTTCACTTTTCAAGTTTTTCTTTTCAAGTTATACTTGGCTAATTTGACGGGCTAAGAAAAATATTCTACATTGTCATCTTTTATTAACATTTTTTAAATGGAGAAAGTTATAACAAATCAATGTGATCCTGCAATCTGTACACGTGAAAAAATAAGAATTCATACCCCATTTGAATCAAATGTATGATATGTCAAGATCGTTGTAATGTTTTGAGCAACTAATAAAAAAATCAAAATAAAATAAAAAAATTAACTGGATCTCAATTAACTTGAGGGATTAGTAACTCTAATGTAAATGAATGTGAAAGAAAGAGATTCTTCTTGGACAAAAAGATAGGTAATAGGGCTTTAGTTTGGAAAAATAAATTTTCCAATATTGGGGTTGGATTACAGTAAAGCTAATCTGTATTTTCTATAAATTCTACCTATAATGAAGGTAATAAAGTTAGATGTAACCTGTAATTGCTTTGAGGCACTATGACATTCTTAGGTATAACAAAGAAATTCAGTCCTGATTGCTATACTAGACTTGGCATTGTAGGAAAGGGAGAAGGAAAAAAAACCTCTGAAAGACTTTTAAACAAGAGGATTAATCTTTTAAACTAAATAAAGTATTTCATGGAATAGCTATTTACCTTAATATTTTTATGGTTAAAGATTTTTCCTATGGGAAGAAAGATTTGTTGGATGAACAAATGCCTGGCCCAGATGGAAATTGCACATAGAAATGAATTGTTACTAAAAGCAAAAAAGCAGATAAGGCTAAAAGACCAGCAAAACAAGCCCCACTGATGCATATGACATTACTGTGCTGGGAAACAGTTTAATAATGCTGTTGGCTGAACCCTCCAAAGTGTCACCCCAGTACCAGTGAAAAGCCTATTTGCACATAATAACCATCAAGCTGCCAAAGTTATCAAAATCCCAATGTGTTCTATTAGTAATTCAGCTTAAATAACCCTTCAAACATGAAACCATAACTGAAAAAAAAAAATAGATAGAGCCCTAATGCTGCTGTAAGAACCAAGAGCAAAATAACATCAACAACATACTTCTTGACATCCCAGTATATTAAAATAGAATCATAAAATGCTATTGAATTCAATAGCACTCTAAAGAATGCGAAAGGCCTTAAAACCTTGGCAGTGTTTTAGCAAACTGCTGACTTTCTCAAGTTGAAAGTAATATTTGATTTATCCACAAGTTTAGGCTATAAAGTTGAACTAGTGAGGGCATCACTTCATTTTCTAGAGAGTAGGTATACACTCTTTATTTAGAAGTTTGGGAAATCCCATATTGGCTTCCAAATGCATATTCTACAAAATAGCAAGATAATTCTTTCCTGTTGCTACACCACAATAAATGGCTCTTTTGATATTTTAAAGTCAATAAGAGAGGCAAATTGAAAATGGATTGTTTTTTAAAGTAAGGAGTTCCAAAATACCCAAACATTGATCATCTTCAGGGAATTTACAAAGGTATACTGAGGTCCTTGGTTTAAATAAAATCTGTGAATAATCTGTAAACTCATATTGAGTTTAAAGAAATTTCAGGTAGTCTTTCAAAATCTAGAAACTCAGATCAGATTTATTCTTATTTTGAGATGGAGTTCTCATTTTCATTAATTTACATACTTAACTCAGTATACATTGATTGGGTTTTCTGTAAAGCATTATAAAGCCAAATACCAGGTCTGACATTCCTCCTCCATCAATATCATTTAACAACATACTGGATTTACATAAACTAGCCCTTTTTCCAAAACTGCTTGTTGATCATTTGGATAGGGCACTTAAGAACCTATAGAATAAAGTTAAAAGACAAGAAAAGATCATCAATCCTATTTCCACATTTTAATTATGCAGCCACAGATTTCCAAACAGATAATACAGCCAGCCAGAGACAAAATGGGCATGTGAGGCAAAGTGGTTAACTCAAATCTAATATTATTCTCACTATACAATATATCTGATTGTATCGTTGACCAAAATATATTATTATTATTTAGGCCAAATATATTAATTGACTCCATCCAATACCATCTTATATTTTTAAATAGAAAGGTGAAAACAAAATTGGAAATTAAAAGGTAAAAAGCAGCGTGTAGTAATGGAAAAATTATAGCGTTTTCATAGCTAGGTAGATGTAAATTTGATTTTGACTTCTTGATTTACTAGCTTTATTACCTTGGGCAAATTGCTCAACTTTTCTGGGGTTGTAACTACCTGAGAGATGTAAGAATGAAACGCAGTGGTACAGGTAAAACATCAATCATAAAATAGGTGCTCAATGAATATTGGTTCCCATTAATTCTAACCTGAGAAAAAAAGAGCTGTGCCATTTCTAGCAATTTCCTTTAGCTCTTTGGATCTCAGTTTTCTCAGCTACAAAATGAAAAGATGGAACCAAACAAATTCACAATTTTTTTCAGCTCACCAAGAAAGGAATAATTCCCTAAAGAATTCAACTTTCATTTAAATTTAACAAACACTTAAGTATATTCTACCCATCCAAAGCACTTTAACAGTTCAGTCACCACAAGAAAGATATTTATGATTTCAGCAAAATTGAATCCAACTTTAAGGCACTGTAAGTTCCAAAAAGAAAAATTACTATGCAAACCAAAGAACTCTAATTTCAAGAAAAACTCTACAAGGACATAACAAATTTAATGTCATAAGCAGATATTTTAGAGTATACCTTCAATTATTACTTTCTCTTTTTTGCTAGAATAGAAAATGAGACATTAAATGTTTATACTATCAGTCTATAACAAAAGACTCAAGAAACATTTAATTAAGAGAAATGAATGCCACTTTTGAAAGGAGAAAAGGGATGAACAATAGACTTCTCTTCCTATGTGTGTCTTATGCAAGGTTTTAAATTTCATTCTGAAACAGAGGGTAATAAATTTTATTCCAAGATATTTTTATAGTGATAAACAGTAATATAAAAAGGTAGTTGACAATGTTCTCCACCTTATTTGTGAACTTCATGTTTTAGGATTTACATTTTTTAAAATAAAATTAAATGCCCAAAGCTTATAGATGAGATATGGGGAAATATTAGCTGATCTTAAATGGAAGTATTAACAACAATGTTTTTTCTCCTTTTCTCTTTCATAAGTAAATCATTCTCAGTGGATCTTTTTCATTATAGGTAAGACTATTTGCAAGTAACTCTTTAACATGTTCAAAATACTATTTAAAATTATGATTAGGGGTCCTAATCACAGTTTTCCAAAAATTCACTTCAGGTTTATGCACTTACTTTACCTATAACTTACTTGAACTATAGAATTTTAGAATACACATCTTAGATGATACAACATCAAGAACAAAAAAAAAAAAAAGCTTTTCCTCTGGTAAGTGTGAAGAGATAGGAAAATTCCATTTAAATATTATCTCAAATATGTAAAATAAACAATATAATCCTTTTTTTAAATTGACATCTATGTTACATGGTTATTTGGGGTGGGGGGGTCCGAAAAGATGATAGAGAATAAAGCACGTCCCCAACGTAGGTTGTGTGCAGAGGTCCAGAGAGCCACAGAGACATGCTTCAGGTATACATTTACCAAGCATAGGGTAAACCAGAGGCAAAAGGCCTATATTCCATTTCTGCTGTTACTACAAACTTGATATGTGATTTCTTTCACTTTACCATGATTTACTAGCTGTATTACCTTGGGCAGATTGCTCAACTTTTCTGAGGTTGTAACTACCTGAGAGATCTAAGAATGAAATTAGTTGTTTCTTCATGAAATAACAGGTGGAACCATATGATCCTCTTAAGGTTTCTTCTAGGTAAAGTCTGTGCATAACTTTAATATAGTATTTGAAAGGCATACAACACAAGGCAGAAGCACTCACAGGAGCCCTTATTTTGCTCTTTATGAGGCTAGCAAGACTAGCCATCTTCTGTAGTCAGCTAGACATAAATGGCCAGGATTTGAGGTTGGCTGAAGAACACACTGATGGCTAAGGAAGTACTTAAAGAGAAAAAAAAACTGTTTTCTCAATATAGTAAAAAGAAAATGTGTAGGAGGTATGTGAGTTCTCACAACCTCAGACCCTTTGTGTCAGCCTTTCACCTTGGCTGGCAGGAGGCCAGCCTCTGCCCTTCAGATTCCTTTTCTGTAAAACAGGGAAAACAATAAAACCTAACTCATAGGATCATGATGAGCAATCAAGATAGTCCCTGCAACACAGCAAAAAGACTGATATAGAGTGAATGTTAGAATAGAATAGGGTAGATGGGTAGACAGAGAGGCATAGATTGATAGATCTGAAACTCCCTGAAAAGTCCCAGCTGAAGATCATTTAGGTAACCAAAGCTTTCTGATCTGTAAGAGAAACAGTTCTGAAAATGAATGATTTTCATCCCCATTCTCCACATCTGACCCTTGAAAGTACACTTATTTTTATGCAGCAGTTACATTGTATGCAATGACCCAAGACCACCTTCATAGAATAGAGTTTACCATAATATTTAAAAGTACAAAGTGAAATTTAAATCCTGGCTCTACTATTTAACTGCTGTGCAGTCTTAGGCAAGAAGTTTAATACCTCTGCCCTTCAGATTCCTTTTCTGTAAGAAAGAGAAAACAATAAAACCTAAACCATAGAATCATGGCAAGAATCAATCAAGATAGTCCCTGCAAAATAGCAAAGAGCCTGATATAGAGTGAATGTTAGAATAGAATAGGGTAGATGGATAGACAGAGAGGCGTAGATTGATAGATCTGAAACTCCCTGAAAAGGCCCATTTGAAGACCATAAACAGTTTACTGGCAGTGAATTGCATCTGCTGATCTTTCTTCTTCTGAGCATACAATATGGCAAAGATTCAAAGCTGGGCTCAGCTCTTACTAATAGGATCCTACAGGAATCAAGAGGAAATGAGATTATCCTGAAAGTAAGTTACTGCTTTAAGATAGATCTTTAAAAGACTCATAAACACACACACACACACACACACACACGTCATATGAAATCAAAGAAAGGGAGTTGTTTCTCATTTATGTCTTCTCAAGTGTTGCCAGCACTAAAAGCTACAGAATTTTATAACTCTGTGAATCCATAGAGACTATTCTATTTCAACTCTTTCATTTGATTGAAAAGTAGCCGACAGCCAGAGAGGTTAAGCAACTTGTTTGGGGCCATTCAGCAGTAAATGACAATACCAAGGCAAGTCTTATTTCCTCACTTACCCACCCAGTAGTTGACCTAATATCTTTCAGCAGGTCAGCATCCCATTCTTGCTAGGCCAAAGGAATTAAAAAAAAAAAATACAAAGTTTTCTCCCTTCTTCCCAGGTTTCTAAAAAAGTAGAGAAGCAACCTCAGCCCCTCAAGACCTTCTTTCCTGAGCCTCCTACCTTGGGAACTGAGGAGGATCCCAGTGAATCTGCTGCTCTCTCCCAACCCCTCTCCAGAGTTTCTGCTCTTTCCTTGCCTTCATAAAGGCTGCTTCTACAACTTATCACCACAAAGGTCAGCACTTCTCAGGGTTGAAGTTAAAACCTGCTAATTTGCAAATTCTCAGCTCACTCTACTTTCAGACAGTAAATATAGAAAAACTGTTTCAGCTTCCTGAGTGAATTCAGTTAGAGCTGACTCCTCCATCCCTAATATAATGCAGTTAGATTCATTTATAAAGTGTGTGGGGGTATGAAGGGCTCTGAGAACCTTAGGTATGCCTAACACAGGGAACAAAAGAAAAAAACGCACCAGGAAGAAAAAAGATCGATTGGGAAGAGGGGGAAGATGGGTAGAAAGAGTACACTGAATAAATTGCCAAATGTAGATCCTGGAAACAGCTCTGCTGCTGAGAGTGACTCACTGCTGAGTCGCCAGAACCACCCAGGGGATAGCACAGGTTTAATTATACGCTCTGGTAACTGACTGACAACAGGCTGGTCCCCCAAACCGTACACGCAGAAAACAGAGGCTAACTCGAAGTGGCAGACACAAAGAACTCTATCTCCAGCTCCCTTTCCTAATCTGATGCTCACCACTCTGCCTGCTGGGTGCACCCCACACTCCCCAAATTTTGCAGCACCACTTCTAATAGGGAACTCTCCTCCTTGCAATCCTGAAAGTTGGAGGGAGGCATAGAGCTGCTGAGGAGTCTCTCAACTATACCAAGTGCTTCCCCTTCCCTGACTGCTTTCAGGGAAACGGATCCTTTCACTGGGTGCCTCAAGCTGACAGAAGTGGGGGCTTCTCACCACTGAACACATGAACTCCCTTGCGGCATCCTTCTGCCCATGTCTTTGCTCTGAGGGTAGGAAACGTAAGTGTCACAGTGAGTTAAGCGTTCTGCCCCCACGTAGGCACCCACCCGCAAAACCGGAAGAACGACTTTACTTTTGCCCTTTTCTCTCCCTACCTGAATTCTGGGACCAGGTTAGGCTGCAATCCATAGAAGGCAGCGGAAAGAGTAACCAGCCATCCTGGCTTGTAACTCCCGTTCTCGCACTCCAGATAAGGCGGAGACCACTTGACATGGCTCTTGTCCCCGCCAAGTCCGTCCCTGCGCCGCCAGCTATGGCCCAGGCCCCGGGGCCCCTGATTGGAACCGCGGCGGTGTAAGTGGGGCCTCCACTTGCGCCGGAGGCCGTGGAACCACTCGGTTTCCAGAGTGGCGTTGGCCAGGTGGTGTGCGGAAGAGGACAGGTCCTGGAGCAGGATGCGACTCTCTTCACGAGTGGCCTGGAGGAAGACTTGCGGGGCCGGCGCGGACAGAGACTCGGTGGTGAAGGTGATGGCCGCCCGAAAGATGCTGGGCTCGCCCTCTAAGAGGCTCCGTACCAGCGCCTGGTACCACTCCAGGTCATCCTGCAAGTTCTGCTCCCGAGACTTATTGCTCTGCAGCATCATGTTGAGGAAGTTGGTGGCGTGTGTCAGCGTGTCCAGCGCCCCGTGCAAGGAAGGATGGGAACTAGCTAGGGCTGGCGACTTCCCCGGCAGGCCTGCCAACTCGTAGCGGCCGGAGCAGTTGGCTCGCTTCAGCTGGTGGGAGTCCCCGGTGTAGAGGTAAGAGGCCACGTCCATGGGCACCTCCTCGGCGAGTTTCTGCGCCAAGATGGTGCCGTCGGTGGAGCGGCTCCAGGGAGCCGAGGGGTCCGAGGCAGAGGCTCGAGCCAGCTGCTGCGTGTGCTGCTTCCCCCTCAGGGTCTTCTCTCGAGGGGAATCCGGCCGTCCCGGAGGGTCGCGGCTGGCGCCAACAGTTCCCAGTCCCAGATGAGCGAGCAGGAGGCAGAGGAGTAAGGGGTGAGCCATGGCTCCCATCTGTCTCGCAGAGAGGAAAGGAGGTAACGAGAGGAGTCACTTTTTGAATTTCGATCGTCAATTTATCAACAGGAAGACTTTTAATAGGGGGGTCTTCCCTCTTCTCCAGACGGCTCCCAGTCCAAAAGGACTTTCAAATAAAAATGTTTCGAAATTGGCCCAGCTGGCTAAACCGCGGTTACAGGAAATCAAATCACCTGTGGCAATGCTGGCTGCACCCGCTCCACACTGGGTCGGCTCGGAATTACGCACCTTGCAGCCTGGAGCAGACCAGGTTACATCCCCCTCGCGCTCCGGGCAGCTATAGTTAGCCTGCTTACGTCTTTCTGCTCAGCCGCTGCCACCGCCGCTCTCATTGAGGTGTGTTCAAGAGCTGCTGCTGTTGCTGCTGCTGCCACCGCGGCCGCCGAAGACGCTGCTCCATCATCTCACCCGTGGCAGGTCGTTCCCGCCTCCCTGCTCTGGCTCCTCCCGACCCCCTCGCCCCGAGGCACGGAGCGCGCACCCAGAACTGCACGGCGAGCGTAGGAGAGAGTCCCACGGAGCGGAGATTTCTTTTAAGATGTCTGTTTCTCTGGAGTCGGGAGGGCCAAGCAGCTGGTTAATTGGAGCCTTTAGGTTTGGCCACAAACCACACTGCCGCCTCTCCCTGCTCTCGGGAGGAAAGCCAGTTTAAAGAGCCAGCTTGGCCGCAACCAAACCCTTGGAGGGCGGCTTCAAGCCGTCTTGCTCCCTGTTTGGTCGGCTCTGCTGTCAATCAGCTGACTGCCATTGGTTGGGCTAGGGCGGGAGCTGTCCAGTGCTGAACCCGAGGCGGCACGGAGGAGGCGGAGGAGCAGGCGGCGGCGCGGGAGGCAGCCTAGCAGAGTCCTTTCACCCACTCGCGTACACCGAAGACTCGGAAACCCGCAGGGGTGGGATAGGGAAGGGTGGGCGGGAGTGAGGGAGAAGCAAGCTTTGGGCTGCTCAGAGCGAAGGAAACTTGGACATAATGAGGAGGAGGGTGTTGGTGTCTTGAATTCTTAGTTAAATCAGCCTTTTCTTTTGCCTGGAAAAGAGGGAGAAGGGAGTAGTTTTCATTTTTTACTTAAACTGGGAGGGAGGAACGTAGTATGGAGATGTGTCCTCCTGAGAATCTGCTCATTTTTAGGCAAATTATCAAATCTTCTTCCTTGTTGTCGGTTAAAGAAATGATTAAAACCTACTTGCTGAGGCTGGTCTCAGCTTTGGGAGAGTAATGGAGACATCTACTGGCTGAGCTTTAAGAACAAAACAATACTATAAGAAATCTCTTCTTGGGATCTAGGATTGGGGAACCTATGAAAAATGTAGGAACATAAAGATGTGTAAGGGAGGAATAAGTCAAAGGGGCATAACATGTGATGGTGAGAGAATGAGAATGAGAAAAAGTGCATCTGTGTTGGGTGAAAAGGGAAATCTTTCTGACGGGGGTTTCCTAGAATTGATAGGTAAGAACTGAGACTTCTGATTAGCTATAAGGTTGAGATGTCCCAGGAGAAAAAAGAACTGCATTTCCCTAAATTATTGGGAAATCACTTAACACAGTCTAATTGTTTTATTTGAATCTTGTTAATAGATTAATAGAGTAGACATTTAATGCTTATGCACTTCTATTTTCAAGTTTCCCAACAAAGACCAAAAAAAAAAAAAAAAAAAAGAAAGAAAGAAAAGACAAATAGAACATCCTAAATTCACTTTTAATTCCCAACCAACAAAAATGTTACTCCTGGCATTCCAAGATAGCTCTTCTTAGATTTAGTGTACCATTTCATTTCATTCTGTTGTTGAAATACCTTAGTCTGTTTTGTGTTACTATAACAAAATAACTGACACTGGATAATATATAAAGAAAGGATACTTATTTAGCTCATATTTTTGAAGACTAAAAGTTCAAGATTAGGCATCATCATCATTTTGTCCCCTGGTGAAGGCCTTCTGGCTACATCAGAATATGGAAAATGGTATCATATTTGAGACGATAAGGAATAGGGAGAGGGAGTGCACATAACAAAAAAGGAAGCAAGAGATTAAACTGATTCTTTTATAACAACCCACTCTTGTAGGAACTAATCCAATCCCATGCAACCTGACCCACTTTCACGAAAGTTTTAATCCCTTCATGAGGGTAGAATCCCAATGAACTAATTAATTTGACTAGGCACTACCTCTTAAAAGTTTCCACCACCACCACACTGAGGACCAAGCTTCCAGTGCATGAGCCTTTGGGGACAAATTTTATACAGACCATAACAATACTTAGGCACTGAAATGTAAATTTCAAAGGAGCAAAAATCTTTTTCAACCTTGGTCACTGTAGTATATTGAGCACCTGGATCATAGTAGCTTCTCACTAAATATTTGCCAAATTGATGAATGAACCAGAAGGTCATGATGATGAAGCCAATTATTTAAAACTTCATTTCCTTACCTCAAGAGAAGTCTGCTTCATATGCCAGTAATGAGTGTTTTAGAAATACCTTATAACAACCAGTTTTCCAAACTGCAATTCGTGGTCTCCAAGCAGGTTTTATAGCTATGTAAAGAATGGTTATTAGACTTGTATTTACTTACAAGTAGATTTCATGTTCATTTCTGACTTTTGGTTTAAATTTTGCTTTGCAATGTATGCTCCTATGATAAGTAAAGTTCATTTCAGTTTAATGCTTTACTATAGCATATATAACAATAATTACAGAATTAGTTTCTGTTTGTTTAATTTACTACAGTATACACTATGATTTTTCTTTTATTTAACCATCTGAAAACTGAGGTATAATTTCCTCATTAACTGATTTTTTAGAAAACCTATAAAACTTATTAATAATTCTTTCAATTTTTCTAGTATCTAAGTTAAAAAGGAAGATATTCTTTTATTTAGAGGTCCCCCTAGAAGTAATTTAATCAAAAGACCTGTGTTCTAATCCCTCTATTGTTTTGTAGCACTGATAAGACAGTTAAACTTTCTGTGTCTTGAGACACAAACTGTATCTGAGCCTCAGGATTTGGCATTCAGGTAGTACTGGAGCACCTCATGAGCCACTATCCAGGGATGCCAGTCCTCCTTCTAGAGCACATCTGTTATAATTTAAATCTGAAATGTCCATCAAAGGTTCATGTGTGTAACGCTTGGTCCCCAATGCAATGATGTTCAAATGATGGGGTTTTCGGGAAGTGATTTGTTCATGAGGGCTCTGACCTCAGCAGTGGATTAATACATTGAATAATTCTCGATAGCATTAATGGGAGGTGATGAAAACTGTAGGCGGTAGGGCCTAATTTGAGAAAGTGCATCATGGGGCATGGCCTGGAAGGCTATATCTTATCTTCAGCCTCTTCTTCTCCACCTCCAGCTTCCTGGCTGCCATGAGGTGAGCAGTTTTCCTCTGCCATCCCCTTCAACCGTGATATTTTACCTTGCCTCAGGCCCAAAGGAATGAAGCCAGCTGACCATGAACTGAAACTTCTGAAACATTTGCCAAAGTGACTCTTTCCTCCTTGAAGTTGTTTTTCTCAAGTATTTTGTCCCAGAAATCAAAAAACTAACACAACATGTAACAAGAGAGGAGCAGACTATGAGAGGCTTATGCAACAACATAATCCCCTTCAGTGGATAGCTGTCAGGCTTCATTGTCAAATAACTAGAGTGAGCTACATGGATCTAGAAATTCCCAATGGAAATGCAATCTGAGCCACAAATTAAATGTGTGTTAAATAATTTTAAATGTTCCAATAGTGTATTTTAAAAGTTTAAAGAAAAAAATGAAATTAATTTAATGTTTGATTTTGCTCAACATATCCAAATGATTATCATTTTAATAAGTAAATAACATAATTATTAATGTTCTATTTATATTCTTATACTAAGTTTTCTGAATCTGGTGTGTGTTTTGTTCTTACAACTCATGACACTTCACACTAGCCACATTTTAAGAGCTCAATAACCACCTGAGGCCAGAAGCTATCATAAAGCACAAGCTCTGAAAGATAGTGCATTGTGGTCCAGAAAGTTGTAGAACATCGAGGTCCAAATAAGATAAGGTACCCAGGTTCAATACTTTTCAAAATCTGGTCCATTTAATAGGTTTGAGTCAGGAAGCTGAGGTAAACTATTCATGTCTGAGTTAGTAGTCATCAATTAAGGAAATAATCCTTAAAAAAAAAAAAAGATTATAATTAGCAATCAAGATTTAACATACACACACATATCCCTCAAAGAAGACTACAAAATTCCACTCCAACTCACATAAGACATCACTCATTTGACAAATGTTTGTTGAAACTCTACTGTGTATCAGGCATTGGGCCTTGTACTGGGGTGACACAGGTATCTCATGTGCCTACCTGGCTTTTATGTTCAAATGGGTTGAGACATAAAAAGGCAATGAAATAAACAAGATAATTACACATTATAATAAGTACCATAAAGAAATACACACTGTGAAGTGATAAAGAGAGCAAGGTATGGGTTCAGGGAGCTTCTTATATAAAGAAATAAAAGGAGAGAAAGCCATGAGGAGGTAACAAACTGAAACCTAAAGAATGAGGAGTAATTTGTTAGATAGTAGGTAGTAATGACCTGGCTAAACATAACAGGGAGAAAAACTTACCTTCGATAGAGGGAGTATATATGAATGCACCTAGTCTACAAATATTCTATCCTTAGCAGGAAAGAGAAATGGAAGAAGGTAACTATGATAAGCTGAAGTGATACAAAAGTACTAACAATAGACACAAAAGGCAAATCATTTTATAAGATAATCAAGATAAGAAATAAGCCTGGGATAAATATCCTCCTCCCTCAAGCATATGAATATAATTTGTAGATAAATATTCCTGTGCGCGTCTCAGAATTAAGAACTAAATTGTCTAACTGCACATTTATACTGTGCAGGAGCTTGACTGTAATTGAACAATGGATAAAAGACTTATAGGATCTGTGTGAAAAGGCCTAAGGCTTTTACATCACAACCTGAAAAGTCAATCTAATTGCTTTAGAACAAATCTGCACTGATGAAAAAGCAACCTGTGCTGGGCACAGTGGTGCACACCTAATCCCAGCAACTCAGGAAGCTGAGACAGAAGGATCTTAAGTTCAAGGCCAACCTCAGCAATTTAGCAAGGCCCTAAGCAATTTAGCAAGGACCTCTCTCAAAACTAAAAAAAAAAAAAAAAAAAATTAAAAAGTAACTGAGGATGAATCTAAGTAGTAAAGTACCCTTGGGTTCAGTTCCCAGTACCACTCACAAGAAAAAACAATATGTAGCAGAGTGTGGTGGCATAGGCCTATAATCCCAGCTGAGACAGGAGGATCACAAGTTCAAAGCCAGCCTCAGCAACTTAGAACGGCCCTACGCAATTTAGCCAGACTCTGTCTCAAAATAAAAAAAAATAAAAAGGTGGGGATGTGGCTTAGTGGTAAAGTGCCCTTGGGTTCAATCCCTGATACCAAAAAAAAAAGCACTATTTAATAGAATTATGAGTTGTCATCATATGATTGATTTACTCTATTATAAAAAGGAAGATATGAAATTAACAACACTAAGTAAAAAGAATCAAAGGAGACCAAAAACTACCAAGGATAGATGGTACATGAACAATATAGGTGTATTGTTTTAATAAATTTTTAAATATCTGAAGTCAGTTTTTGTAGGTTGTAATTTTCAATAAACGGCTTAAGAGTTGTTTATATATTCCATATAAAATTATATATATAAATGTATCAATGTATTTCTCTCTGCATATCATAATCTATGATAATTTTCAATATTCTTCCAGCATGACTGTCTTCATGTTTTTAATGCTATACCATACAAGTAGAAAGAAATTTAAGTCATTTTTTTAAAGCAAAAATTATGCCAGGTGTGGTAGCACATGCCTATAATCCCACTGACTGCTGGAGGCTGAGGTAGGAGTATCACAAATTCAAGGCCAGGTTCAGCAATTTAGTGAGGCTCCAAGCGATTTAGTAAGAACCTGGCTCAAAATGTTTAAAAAATGTTTTAAAGGCTGGGCATGTAGCTTAGTTGTAAAGCACCCTGAGTTAAATCCCTGGTACCAAAAATCAAAATAAATAAAAACAAGAATTATGACAGTGGGATGTAGGAAAAGGACACCAGACAGGCAGTTGAGAGACTTGATTCTAATTGCTTCTGCCATTATCTAATCAAGTGACTTTTGACAGTCTCTGAGCCCTTTTGGTTAATCTGTAAAGTAAGAGTGATGTATTAGATATATAACCTACATTGGAACAATTGCAGCTGTGATGAATAATACTCTAGGTATATTTTCCAAGAACTCATTGTTCTTAGTACTCCTAGGCTTACAAGGTAAATGTTATTCTTAGATTAAATAATGCTGAATCTCAGGAAACAAAGTGGCACAAACCCCAATCAAATTCCTGATAAAGCAAATAAAAGTGCAGAGACACAGCATAATCTTTCAATATAAACAAATACAAAACCAGAAATCTAGTTATTATTCCTGGTCTTACTGAAATTCTGGGTTTCCTGAAACATGTGCCATTCCTGGGTCTCATGGCCCATTTGCAAAATGAAGATTATAGTCTTTTTTATCCAAGAAGAGTGGTTTTGAAATTTCAGCATGCAGAAGTAGCACTAGAGAATTCTGATCTTGTGGATCCAATAGAACTTTAAAATCTGCGTTTTAATAAGCACCTCAGTTGATTTTGATGCAAATGATAAAAGGAGCACATGCTGAGAAATACTGCCATGGAAAATAATTCTAAGATACTAGAAGAAAAGATTTAGTGAACACAAAGCCTTGCTTTGAATTGCGAAACTGCTTTGTGGTGGGGCAGGAGGGGGAGGGAACAGTAAAGAGTATTATTACTGTTATTATTACTATACTTACGCATCACTTAGAATGGCCCAAAACTGTTCTAAGAATTTTCATATTTTAGCTCATTTAATCTTCATTACAACGCTATGAATTTGGTGCTATTAAAATTTTACAGGAAAGAAACAATAAAAAAAATGAAGTAGCCTAAGAAATACATCCATCTGGTTCCAAATGTCATTCTCTTAATTACGATACCAGTGGTTCTCAAATGTTGGTACATATTGGATTCACCTGAAGAGCTTTTATCAAAGCACGGGTTAATGATCCCACTCCCCAAATCATGGATTTACTAGGTCTGGAACACAGAAGAGATGGTCTGCATTCTTTCTTTTCTTTTCTTTTTTCTTTCTTTCTTTTTGCTTTTGCTTTCTTTTTTTTTTTTTTTTTTTTTTTTTGAGGCAGAGATTGAACCTAGAGGCACCTAAACACTGAGCCACATCCCAGTCCTTGTTTTCTATATTTTATTTAAAAACAGGGTCTTCCTAAGTTGCTTAGGGCCTTGCTAAATTACTGAGGCTGGCTTTGAACTTGAAATCCCCCTGCCTCAGTCTCCCAAGTGGCTGGAATTACAGGCCCCACCACCCAGGGATGGTCTGCATTCTTAACAATTTCCCTGCTGGTCCTGGGATCTCACTTTGAATACCACAGATTGAATAATTTACGAAGAAGAAAGGTTTATTCTGCTTATAGTTCTGAATGTGAAATTCAAAATTGTGTGGCAGCATCTGGTGAGGTCCTTCTTGCTGGTAGGACTCTACCTACAGCATGACAATCTGTTGCCTTTATAAACTTAACACTTTTCCATGTACTTTACATGGAAAGAGGAGAAAGTCAATATCAATAGATGAAAAGATACTGTGAATATTCTAAGAAAAAAATGTCTTTAGTTCATCTATTTTCAACCTAGAAAGCTTACCCAAGATGCCTATGTTTTTTACTTAGCAGTTTATTCTCATCTGCCTCCAGTTTACCCTAAAACACTTACTCCCTCTCAGCATCGTTTCTAACAACACTCAAACTCTTTCCAGAGTCCTCTCCTCTGCTTTTCACTGTGAAGGCATGACTCGGGCTATTCTTAAATTCCCACTGAAGTGCTTTCTAAAAAAGTACTAAGCACAGTATCAACTATATAATCACTACACTTTGACCCGAATTGCTAGTTTCTCTCTTTCTCCCCACCCCACTCAAAATAGTTCTGTAAACCCAAAGATGCTTAACGAACTTCCCAACCCCAAGGGAAGAAAACGCCAGGAAAGTACATTTATGTTGAAAAATCCTGAATGTGTTAAGGCAAAGCGCTTACCCAGATGACTTTCCATGACACTGATCTGACATCCAGCAGCACAGGAAGGGACCAGTATAGCATATACTAAAAATCTAACCAAATTATGGAAAACCCAACTCAATCCAATCATTAATGGACTCCTTTTCTCATTCAGAACTAAAAATTACCAAAAAATTTTTGAAACAATATCTGATAAAGGGCTGGGGTTGTGGCTTAGGGTAGAGTGCTTGCCTAGCACATGCAAGGCCTTGGGTTCAATCCTCAGCACCACATAAAAATAAACAAAATAAAGATTTTGTGTCCAACTACAACTAAAAACTAAATACTAAAAAACAAAATTGATGAAGAAAAGGGACTTTGTGGATAGAAAAAGATGAGTAATGGATTATGTTTTCTTTGGTGAATTTCATTTGTTTCACTTGCTGGAGGGAAGCATTTCATGCTATATATATCCATCTGTTGTTAGAAATCATAATGATTGGGGGTTTTTTTGTCAGCATATTACCTTGAGAACAATGGGGGTCTACTTCATGATCAATTTAGGATTTGGCTTTCCATCTTAACACAGGAGTCTTTGAAAGTTGAAAACTTCAAGTGCCCAAGACCACATCCACATGATGGATGAAAACTTGAAAACTTCAAGTGCCCAAGACCACATCCACATCATGCACACACAGAACACATAAAATTATTATTGGCAGTTCCTCCTTAATGAAAGCAGAAACTTGTGAGACAACATGAATGAACTTGGGAGGGCATTATGTTAAGATGAAATAAGCCAGGCACAGAAAGACAAATACCACATGATCTCACATAATGGTGTTTAGACGTGACACCTTTGGAAGTCATTAGATTTAGATGGGGTCATGGGGGAGTGAGGATCTCATATTTGCATTGAAGTCATTAGATTTAGGTGGGGTCATGGGGGAGTGAGGATCTCATATTTGCATTGGTGGCTTTCTAAGAGGAAAAGAGATTCAAGTGAGCAAGCTTGTTTCTTTCCAGGTGATGCCCTTGAAAGTCTGTAGAGTCCTACCAGCAAGAAGGACCCCACCAGATGCTGCCACATAATTTTGAATTTCACATTCAGAACTATAAGCAGAATAAACCTTTCTTCTTCATAAATTATTCAATCTGTAGTATTTAGTTATAGCAATAAAAAATCTAAGATACATATTTAACCCAAATACTTGTTTTAGTCATCAAAATCTAGTCTCCCTTGAGTACCAATTCTTTCATGCCGGATTATTAACCGGTTTGCACTCTTCCTTTATAAGTAATTTGCACTCTCCAGTCCAAAGTCCAACTTTGTAGAAGCTAATTTCATCTGTTGAAAAAACCACAAATACATGTTTCCCTTCCCTTAAAACCTTCAAACACTACCAATTCTCTTAACAGATATTTCTCAAAGAAATGGCTAATAAGCACATGAAAAGAAGCTCAACTTCATTAGCCATTAGGGAAATGAAAATAAAAACCACAATGAGATACCACTTCACACCCATATGAAGGGCTATAATAAATAAGACAGACAACAACAAACGTTAATGGGGATGTGGTGAATCATGAACCTTCATACAGTGGATAGGAATGGAAAGTGACACATCAGCTCTGGGAAACAGTTTAGTAGTGTAGAATTGGGAGGGAATTGTACACATAGGATTCAGGGAGATGGTTAAACTCCTTGGGTGAGGTGAGGTATTAGGATAGGGTGGGGAAGGACCATAGAATTAAATGGAAATATTATCAACGCCCAAGTTTTTGTACTAGGTGGTAGACTCACAGGTGCTTATTTTAAAATAACTAAATAAAACTAGATAATAAATTCACCAATGGTGAAAATGTATTGAACCAAGGATTGTGGTTAATCAAAGGTTGTGGAGTCAGTTAGAAAAGCTAAAAAGAAAAAAGAAAAAGAAAAAAAGGAATAGAAAAGGAAGAGAAGGGAAGGAAAGGACTTAGTATCAATTTTCATTGTTTCCATGGACTTGGCCCCAAATGAATGATCCTTACATGCTCTATGACCACCCCTCACCTTTTGCAATTCACAGGTCTGACACATCCAACAAGCCATTGGTTTAAGTGTACCCACAGGTGCCACCGTATTTTCTCTTCCCAAGTAATACAGTGAACCTTTTTCACTGACCTTGGCCTACTACCGACCCAGCAATATACCTGTGTTGCGCAGACAGGTCTCTGGGGGAGGTTCTTGAAATTAGGAAGGATTTTTCTTCAGTACCTTCCTTCAGCCAGATCTTTGTGCAAAGAACAGTGGCAAATCCTTTACCCTATTCCAAACCCATTGCTGAGCCTTCATCTTCGACAGCAGTTCACCCCAGGCTGAAGTTTAATTTCACTTTCTGAGGGTCGAGTCCTTCTTCTTTTCACTTTTGGTCTCTAAATGTAGATAGTCTGCATCTAAAGCACTATTTCTGGGCCTCCATGTGTCTCCTCAAAGACTGGCTGACCCACTTTCCAGATGGAGCAAACATCATCCTCTATCTGATCCATAAGTCATGAACAGAAGGCCGAGGAAATGAAAAGCTGTGTCCCCACCAGGAGGGGAGCTAAGCTTCCAGCAGGGGGTACACAGCGAGATCACAGAGGCCCTGCATAATTTTTCAGAAAGCCAGTTGTGATCAATGACAGAACAGCTTGGTCCCAGACACAATTTTCCTGGATTTTTAAACACAAATAGCAATACTAAAATCAGGTAAGATTTACCATAAGTTTAATCCAAAATACTTAATAATGTATATTATGATAATTACGACACCAATGATAACTGTCTCTGGGATTCTCTCAGACAAATGTGAAAAAGAAAAGACAACGTTTATGAGCTTCTCCCCATCTAGAAGGGCATCTTTCCCTAAAAAAGATTTAAGGCATGAATTCAGGGAAGAAGGATGACATCCCAAAGTACCTTCATTAAGTCCTCTTGGAAGAAAATAGCTAGATATCCCAGAGAAGCAGATTACAGTGTTCATCTAGAAGTCAAGGGTATCAGAAGTATCAAATCAAACCCCTTTCTGATAGTAAGAGAAACTCTCCCTGCAGGGCTGTTTTTTTAAACATTAAGAAACTGTGAAAGTGAACGTCTATTTACTAAGAAATGTTAGGAAGGAAAGTTAGATGTTTAAGCAAGCTAGAAATATAGCCATATTTTTAGAACCCCAGAATAATAAAATGTCTTTCATGTATTTGCATAAAATTAAGCTTTTTGCCCCATTACTTATTCCAAGTAAGTTAAAAATTTTCTCCTCCAGTTTATTGGTTCTGTATTACAATGTCTAAGGAAGAAGCTGGGTTTCCCCACCGTCACATCTAATCCCGTCTAGGATGAGGGCAAATTTGGGACAAAGACAAGGAGAACACAGTTCTGCAGTAGCAAGATGTAGATTTTAAGGCATTAAGAGTAGAGAGGATACAATTTTTTAAAAATTAGAATTCTTCCCTAACTCTTTGTAGTTTACCCATGTGAATTCCTCTTTTGAAATACTGTCCTTATTCAAACTTGTGGTTTGAGCAGTTGAAAAATATGGACCCAGGATCTCCCTTTTAGTGAGAAAAGCATCTCCCACATCTTCCCCTGCAGCAAAACAAATCAATACAAACAGCCTCCAAAGGTCAGAGGAAACCAGAGGGAAGATAGTGGAAAGGCAGCACTGTGTAGGTGGTCCAGCTCAGCCATTGTAGATCTTCTAAGGTCTCTCAGTTATGCTTCATAAACCATCTTTTCCTGATTAGGTTTGAATTTTGTGGGCTTTTTTTTTTTCTTGCCATAAGAATGATAAAGCGTTAAAGACCAAGTTCAGGATGTGAGCCTAGGAAAAAACAGCACCCCCCCCTCAAAAAAAAAAACAACTGGTTACTATAGGGGTAAACACTAATCCCTGCCTAGGGAAGCTTTTCATTCCAGGTGGGTAGAGGGCCCCTGAAAAATATGATAATGAAGGAAACAAAGAGGAAAACTGGCCACTTCCCTTCTCTCCAATCTTTAGGTGAGGATCAAAGCTCTTGGTTGTAAACTTAAAAAAAAAAAAATCATAAAATATCTGCAGAAATCCTTCTGTGCAGTAGGAATGCAACCCATCCCAGGTATTCCCCCAGCTTGTAGACACGGTGCGGCCCTCCATTTTACTACCGCCTATAGCCACTGAAGAGCATGTGAGTAATAAAATGTCCAAACCCTCTCTGTTGAGTCTTCCAAGTTCTTTCTTTGGGATTGAAAACAGTATACCAGGTCTTTTGCAGCCCTGGGGTTGAACAGTGACGTATAAGCTATGCTTCTAAGTCTTAAGGACAAAAGAAGTCCTTGCTCATGGTCCAGCTGAACTCGCCAGGGACAGAGAAACCACATGCAGGTTGGAGTCAAAGTTCTAGAGGAATGAACAATACATATGGCATGGAAGATGTTTTTACCTCCTACACACATAGCTGAATGGGGATCCCATTCAGATGAGCTGAATTTGAAGATTCTGGTCCTGGCCACATTCTGTATGACCAAGAATGACTAATACCTCCCACTGCTATCATACAGCTCTGGAGGGGCAGGCAGGGGTGCTGCTTATGACTAAGCAGGGTAAGCCAGGCAAGTGCATGCCTTGCAGATCTGAGCTAGGCAGATTTTCCATGCCAACTACTCTGCAATTCAGAGGCTCTTCAGGGAAAGTAGAGGAACAATATGAGGACATATTCAGATGCAAGAGTAGACAGCTGTCACCACATGTCCATCCTAAATCACGAGTTTGGCTCCTCTTCAACACAAAGCCTTTTCTTGAGATCTGATCACTAAGAAACAAGAGTCAAGCTGTGAATCACACCCCGATTTTGAATCTCCAAACTTTCCTTCATTTTTGTTTTTGAATCATTCCAACTAAGGATCTCAGTTAACCAACTCAAATGTAAAGGGAATATGGCTTTTAAATATTCTAGAAATCAAATATAATTCTACTTTAATATATCATCTCAATGAGCAAATCACAAAGTCAATCTCAATCAGAGCCTCACATGATGACATGGCAAATGGGCATAGTAATTGGGATCTGTCCACACTATTTACCAGTATTTACTGGCTCTGATTATCAGACCCAGAGCCAGCGCTTACATGATATGTGCCAGGCCATACATGGTCCACAGGAATCTCAGTCCATGCAAAATGAATTCTGATGAATTCTGATCTAAGGTGTCCAGATTTAGCAAAAAAACAGTCAAATAAAAAACGAAGACATCCAATTAACTTTTAATTTCAGATAAATAAATAAATTCTTTGGCATAAGTTATTCTCCATGCAATGTCTGAGTCGTACTTTTAGTAAAAAATAATAATAATAATACATGAATTTCAAATCTCACTGAGCATCCTCTGTTTTATCCGACAACCCTGCTAAGATCCCACCTGAGTTGGCAGGTTAGCAACTCTGAGATTTGCTTACTCCCTTGGGCACCTCTAACAAACAGGACATGGATCACAGTCACTCTGGGATATGACCCTCTTCTACCAGACCAAGGGAACAAATATGGGGAATTACGCTGTCCTTGAAATTAGACTTTTGGAGACAAAGCCAGGAAGGTTCTCCAGACAATGAAACAGAAGAGAGTGGAGGAAAGGAGGTCTCATAGCATTTATCTACACTTTCATTTTTCCCTTTGGTTCTCTCCCCATTACTTGCTTCTCTCTTTCCCCTTACCCTTCTTTCTGCTTTCTTTTTTTCAATATTGAAAGAAAACAGGACAAATGCATTTTTCTCCAGGTCAAGAGATCAGACAGTTCTGAAACAATGAAAGATATTTTTTAAAAATACAATAAGACCACTAGAATCCCAGGAAGTCAGGGGTACATTAGTGCAGTAATGCAAAGAGATAGATATTCTTAGATCTCACACACACACACACACACACACACACACACACCAAAAAAAAAAACCTTCTTTTAACTAAATTCATATTTCAAGAGTGTAGATTTTTCCATATAATTATGATCCCATTATAACTGAAAAAAAGAAATTTGTAAGAAAATGCATTGTTTTCTGACAGTTACATCTGCTTGTTTAAAAAAAATATGCTTTATTTACTTTCATGCATTTAATTGACTGGAGTATTTCAACAAATTCTGGAATACATTCTAAGAAATGAATGACACAACTGCACACAATTGGATATGAAAAGATGCTCCCCACAGCACTGTTTTGGAAAAGAGACTGAACTAATTTAAATGTCCTTTGATTAAATATTTGGCTAAATAAATTTTATTTTAATTTCCCAATACAGCAATTAAACTTAATATTTTATTCATCATTGTATAAAAGTTCTGACATTAAGAAACAGAAATTAAAAGATATGAGGAGACAAAAAGAAGATAAAAAACTGTCATCATTCAATGACAACATAATTTGGCTTATATAAAACCAAAATAATCTATAGATTAATTAGTATTTGAATTAATAGATAAGTTTAAAAAAGTTGTCAGGTGCCAGGACAATGTATAAACTTGGCCGCATTTTAATACTGATATAAATAGTTTTAAAGTGCAATATTCGTAAAAAATTTAGAGTATTTTCAATAAAAGAGGAAGATTTGCAAGGACTCCACAAAGAAAATTACAAAATATTTTTAAAAGCCAAAATAGGAGAAAGACAGATGATGTTAATTCAATAGAAAACTCAATATTAAAAAATGTCAACTTTCTCTAACTGAAACACTTTCCTCTAACTGAAACTGTAGATTCCATTCAAACCCAATTGAAAACCCAGCAGATATTGTATGTGTGTTATAGTTGCTGACTTATAACTTAAATGAAAATGCAAAGGGCCAAGCATAGCTAAGATTAACTTGAAAACCAGAATGTTGTAAACTCCAGATATCAAAATTTATGATAAAGTAATAGTAATTAAGACACTATGGGGCTGGGAGTGTAGCTCAGCTGTGGAGTGCTTGCCTGGCATGCTTTAGGCCAGGGTTTTGATCCTTAGCATCACAAAAAGAATTGCTTGACAGTCTAAAAAAATTAACCATGTATATATATTGATACCAATTGAATGTTGTGTCCCTCCAAAACCCACGTGTCCAGTCGGTGTGGTATTTGTTAAGAGATGGGAATCTTTGGGGAGGTGATTAGGTCATGAGTGAAGAGCCCTTGTGAATGGATTAGTGCCTCTACAAAAGAGGCCCCAGAGAGCTTCCTTGCACCTTCCACCATAAGAGGTTATGGTGAACAAATAATGAACTAGGAACTAGTTCCCATGAACTAGGAACTAGGCCTTCCCCAGACACCATATCTGCTAGTGTCTCCATCTTGGACTTCTAGACTTAATATATAAAAAGTAATCAGAATATACCTGAAAATCCATAAGATTATGTACATGCAGAGAATTTAGAAATTGAGACTGCCTTGAATGGTACAGGTTGAGGAAATTACAGTTAGATATGCAATCTCAAACAATTAAAAAGTCATTAAGTGTGGGGCATGTAGTTCAATGATAGAGCCTGGCGTACCATGAATGAGGCCCTGGGTTTGTCCTGAGTTCTGTGAAAGCAAGAAACCTAGCCTGGAAGTAAATAATTAGTACTTGATTTATATGTACAAATTCATATAATTCATTCCTTTTCTTTAGAGTAGTAGATAATTTATAAGATCTGGTCCTCTGCTGTGCTAGTGTGTCTGCTCTGACATTTGGATCTCCTCTGGGTAGGCTTGCTTTCACTTGAGGGTCCTCTGACACTCTGTAGTTTCTTCAGGATTCTTTTGGTTCTTTTCAACAGATTGAAACTCTCCATACCTTATGCCCTTCTCTTTAATATCAAGGTACTGCAGATTTCAACTTTTATTTTTTAATAGAACCACATTCCCCAAGGTTCGTCTTGCTCAGTTCTGCTGCTGAACAAGACTGTACCCTAAGGTTACAATTTCTTCCCTCTGGCTAATACCAAGAACTCTTTTCCAGTACTAAGGCCGATTCACTACCCAATCATTCTCTAGTTCAGAATCACCCAATGGGTTTATAGAAACATAGATGGCTAGTCTGTATTCCCAGAGTTCATGTGTTAGGTCTAGGGTGAAGCCTGGGAATTTTTATTTCTATCAAGGCCCCAGGAGATGCTATGCTGTGGGTCTAAGGGCAATGCTTGACGAATGCTTGCTCTGCTCTGGTTCCTGAATTAATCTCTCCTGTTTTTGTTCCTTCATTGATTCCCTTTTGTCCCTAACTCTTTTAAAGTTATGTTTTGGCTGGTCTAAGGTGAAACTCAGAGGGAAATGGAATGGCAGCACTAATATAGCCTTCTGCAAGAGATAGGCAAGGAAAGAGGGAATTCAAGTCAAAATCACAACCACTTTCTTTGTATGATTAGCATGTTATAAAGTACTGGGGAGAAAAGGTTAGAAAGATAAATAAGTTCCCCCTCTCAAGAAACTTGGCATTTAGCTGGGTGTGGTGGCACATACCTGTAATACCAGCAATTTGAGAGGCTGAAGCAGGAGGATTGCAAGTTCAAGGTCAGCCTGAGCAATTTAGAGAGAACTTTGGCACCTTAGCAAGAACTTGTCTCAAAATAAAATATAAAAAGGACCAGTATGTAGCTTAGTGGTAGAGTGCCCCTGGATTCAATCAAAAAAAAAAAAAAGGAAGAAAGAAAGATGCTTAGGATATAAAAAGGAGAAAGGTCTGCACATAACTCATAACTAAGTATAATATAAGGCAGAGTGCATTGCATTATATTATAATAAATGTCAAAGAAGACATTGGATGATAGCAGACATTATTAGTGCCCCAAACTTATTCCTGAAGCCAACCCAGAGGTCAAGAACTGAACTTGCTCTCAGGGTCATGCTAGTGCAGGCTCAGCATGTTCACAATTCTGAGAGTGTGCATCTCCTTAAATTTTGGGCATTAAGCCCCTCACTTGTCTCCCCCTAGTCACTGCCCTGCCAGAAATTCTAGTATTTTCTGATGGATTCCAGCATTTTCCTTAATAAGGGTACTCTCTGCTACAATACAATGGTTGGCCTGAATGCCTGGCAGGCCTGAAGTGCTTGCAGAGTTGATGTCCCTGGTACAGTACTCAACCAATATTGACGTGGAAATATAATACAAAGAGTGCAAAGCGAGAAGAGTAGAGAGCCTAAGAGCAGGATTTGAGGACTGCCACCAAAAAAGGACAGGATCTGGAAAGAGAAGCCTGCAAATCACTGAGAATAGATTAAGTAGAAAGAACCAGTACAGTTTTGGCTATCCAAACAAAGTACTTGTCTTCAGGAAGCCTCCGGTCTAGTAGGGGACACTGACTCCATGCTTAAAAACATAAGTAAGCACCAAGTGAGTGTTGAGGATAGAACGAGACAAGAAAAATAAGGTAGGACTTGCCTTAATTTGAACAATATGAGCCTAGCATTATGGTGATAATACTGTTGATTTTACAGGGTCTTGGTGAAAATTAAAATAATTCAAGTTCTTAGCACAATTACTGGCTTACACTAACCACTCAGCAAATTTTCATTTTTATTGCAATTTCCAGTGTGATGCTGTTGCTATTGCTGACTGCTTAGAAGAGAGAGAGAGGCAGCTGTGGGATATAGTGGGGACTTAAGGAACAATGAGGAATAGGAGTGATTATTGGTAGAGTAAGATTATTCATTCTACATTCTGAAACAAAACTTCTGAACTAGGTGACTTGTTCAGTGACTGTGGAAGTACAGAGTAAGTCAGGAAGCCAGTGTACACAGTTTGAGTTTAGAGGTATTAAGGGTAGTTATAGTCACACTGTGAATTTAGGGGTAAAAATCAGGCTTTGCACAATAGTTAATCTGGGACCTCTGCAGATTTATAACAGAAGCTAACATAAAGAAAAACAATCCACTGGTGAGATTGATTTATAAGTTGAGAGTGGTAGTAGGGAAAATGGTACCAGGTAGCTCAGTATCTCAAATATGAGTAACTGCTAGGGCAATTGTGAAAATGGAAAGAAAAGAGAACACTCAAGATATAGTAAGAAGAAGCAAGGGGAAGCTTATTCAATTTGGATAGAAAGGCATGGATGGGAGTGGGGCAACCCTGTTCTTCATACCTGGTTTCAAGTCTGGGTTTCTTAAAGAGCAGTTATATCAGTAAGTTACCATAACAAAATACCAGAGGTTGGGTAGCTTAAAGAACAGAAATTTATTTTCTTATAGTGCTAGAAGCTATAAGTCCAAGATCAAGGTGCCAGCAGGGCTGGTTTTGATAAGCCTTCTCTTCCAATGAGATGCCTTCTCACTGGGTCCTCACATGACCTTTCCTCTGTAATGAGATTGAAATCTCTGGTGTAAATTCCTCTTCTTATAAGGAAACAAGACCTATCAGATTAGGGCCGCATTCCTATGACCTCTTTTAATCTGTACATTAAAAATTCTTTAACCTACAGGACCTATCTCCAAATGGAATCACGTGGGGAGTCAGGGCTTCACCACATGACTCAGGGAGGACACAATTCAGTCCCTCACAATGATGTTGTATGCTACTATTAGACATAGGGAATGTAACATTTGAACTAATGGGAAGTCTTAAACATGATGGTTTTATTCATTTTGGCTTTGAACATGACAGTTGGTTAAGTAATAACTATCCAACAGAACAGTCAATGTAGAACCACAGATAGCACCAAACCCTATATATACTATGTTCTTTCCTATACATGTTCTATGTAGCATTATTCATTATGATAGCCACTAGTCATATGTGGCAACTGAGCATTTTAATGTGACTTGTGAGACTGACAAAGGAAATTTAAAATTTTGTGTAGTTTTGGGAGTTAGGGCTTCACCACATGACTCTGGAGAACAAGCCTTTTAACACACAGGCCTTTGAGGGACAGTCAAGATCCAATCTGTGACTTCCTTTACTGCTCACTTCCTTTCCCCTCAGCTCCTCAGCACTTTCAACGGTACCATGGTCATGTTGAGCTTTCTGTAAAAAATATCTCCCCTTCCAATGTTTATGCTAAACCTGCTCATTCTCTGGGGTGGTACAGTAGTTCCCCTTGACCCAAGGGGACCCACAGTGGATGCCTGAAACCTAAGATAGTACCAGACCCTACATATACAACATTTTCTCCTATGCATACAAACCCATGATGAAATTAATTTGTATATTGGGCCCAGTAAGAGATCATTAGCAATAATTAATAATAAAATAGAATAATTATGATAATATACTACAGTTAAAGTATCTTACTGTATTGTATTCATCTTTCTTGAGATGATGTGAGGTGATACAATGCCTAAGTGATAAGTGATAAAAGGAAGTGAGGTGAATGACATAGGCATTGTATCATAGTATTAAGCTATTGTTGACCTTCTCCATTGATCCCCAGGAAGCTCTCTGAATAGTGTGATGAAATCTCCCACCATCCCACTCCATCCCACTCAGGACATGAATCATCCACTCTGTGTATACTACCCACCATAAGTCACTTAACAGCCACCAAGGTCATCAGATTGATTGTCATGATAGCCTAGTGCTTGTGCTCAAGTAACCCTTAGAATGACACACAGTTGTAAAATTTATGAATTGGTTTTTTTCTGGAATTTTCCATTAAATATTTTTGAACCAGAGTCGACCGTGCAACCACAGAAAACAAAACAACACTTAAGAGAAGGGGCTAGTATTTGTAAACTATAGGTCATTTTGCATCCTTCGCCTGGCAGTTTCTTTCTGCAGACAGGATTAAGTTGATATTCCTCAGCCTGAAGTTCAAGGCTTTTCACAATAGGGCCCCAACTTACCTCTCCACTTGGAATCTGTTTTCATATTTCACTTTTCACTTTCAACCAAGAATACACAAATACGAATCAATGCATTTAAAAGTTTCAAATGAACCAATTATCATATAACTGTGTGTGAGGACCTGGTAGATGGAAGGAAACTTTTTTCATTTGGTTCCTAGGGAAAAAAAATGGAAAACTATCAAGCTTTGCAGAAAGACACCTCAGTGGTCCCTCCAGTGATTAGGAGGATCTTGCATCTCCATTTGCCCAGAATAATCCTTATTTATACTTGTTGATTCTTCATCATTTGTAAGAGTTTGGCATTTCACTCTCATAAGTGCCCTAATTCAGACACTAAGTCACTTGGTTGTAACCCTGCACGCACCCACTGCCATATCACCCAGTCTGAAGAGATGAAGATGGCAGCAAAATGATCGTCCTCTGTTCTTTCCACCCAGGTTGGCAGGTGGTTAGCTCTTGGAGTCACTCTTCCCTTGTCAGCATCTTCTACTTCCAAAAGGAACCACTCCAGAGCTGCTACTCCTTACTGAAGCATCTCTTCCAAGGTATTGCTGCATATTTCCCCAGCCACTTTATTAAAAATCGCTCCGTGGCCTTGTTCTCTGAACCTAGTTGATTAAACAAACTAATAGCTAAAAAGTGGCTAGATGTGCCACCTTCTCAGAGAGCATTTATGAATTTTGAAAGGACCTGAAGAGCCCTGACCAAAGGAATGACTAATGGAAGAATTTTAGGAGAACTGTGTAGGTGTCAGCAGTGTCATTAAAGCGATGCATCAGAGGCCAGGGATGGCGTGAGGGACCAGGGATGACGTGAGCCATTGCTCACACCTCTGACCGACAAGAGCAGAATGAGAGTGAAAGAAATAGGGGAGGTGGAAGGTGGGAGGGAAGCACATAAGTAATGGATGACCTTGGAGAATAAGAGCAATGTGGAAATTAAAGAATGATTCAGGGAAATTACAGCTGGGGACTCTCTAGGCATGCATTTGAAAGTGAATACAGAAAAAAAAATCAGAGGCAGAGAATACACTGGCTATTACAGAGAGCTAGCAGTATTCCAGAAAGTCTAGCCAGGCAATCTCAGCGTAGGATGCAGAGGGCAGCTGCCTAGGGCTCCCAGACTCACCAATCTCTGCTCAGGACTGAGGGATGCTCCAGAAACAGAGTAAAACTTTCAGCTTCCTATGCAACTCTGGACAGGAGAAATAGAAAGAAAAACCTCAGGTGGAAAAATGCAGAGCTGACTTTAGTCAAGAAAGTATTTAAAAAGTTCCAGAAAGGGGACGAGAAGACAGGATAAAACCTATCTTGAGAAGACTTTACAGAATGAGTTAAGACAAAAAAAAAAAAAAAAAAAAACAAGACATCTCAAGAGTCTGGGAAGGAGAAGAAGCTTAAAGGGAGAAATGGAATTGTTTCTAGGAAGAAATTGTATAGGACTGTGATCCCTTCCTTCAAATAGAGAATCTCAGCTGTAAGCAAGACAGTAAAATAAAACAAGAATAAATGCCATTTTTGAATTTTGTATTGACAAAGACAGAATCAAAGAGAAAATACTAAGGTTTGTGAAGAAGGGGTAAAATAGATAATCATGTAGTACATATGGGCTTATAAATAGAAGTGAGATTGGACAATAAGTATCAAAAATGTAGAAGTTGATATAAAAAGAAGTAATCGAAAATATGCAAAAATAGTCTTCTACAAAAATATTTATTTTGGCATTATTTACAATGGTAAAAATAAGAACAGCACTAAATATGCAATATTAAAGAGTTTATTTAATAAATTATGGGGCATACAATAAAATACCCTACTATTAAAAGTCACAAGAAACATGAACATGAAGAATGTTCACATTGTATTTAAATTTTAAAGAACTTTATAAGGACTTTATAGCAAGCTCAGTGCAAGGTCCTGGGCAAAAAAAGGAAAAAAATTATAGAATAATACTTACATATGATTTTACTTCTCATATTATGCATGCATAGAGAAATGATAAGGTTTTATATAAACTATATGGATAAAACGTGTGTATATATACATATATAGAGATAGACACAGAAAACTTTGGTTCAGTTATTTTTTCCTTTTTCCTATTCTGTTTTGTTTTGTTTTCATTTTGAGACAGGGTCTCCCTAAGTTTCCCAGGTTGGTCTCAAATTGCATTTGTCCTGCCTCAGCCTCCTGAGTAGGACGCTAAGTCACTTGGTTGTAATCCTGTACGCGTCCACTGCCATATCACCCAGTCTGAAGAGATTCAGTTTGGGATTCAGTTTGGCTTGGTTTTAAGCTGAGCTTGCTCACTATGGACAAGTTTACTACTGTAGGTCTTGATGTGCTGAGGTCCCTTGTGGCTCAGGAATTGGACATGCTGTTCCCTCAGCCTCAACTGCTCTCCCCACCCAAACCACACTCTGTCTCCTGGGTAAACTCCAATCATTCTTCAGAGGACATCAAAACAACACCTTCTTGTTGGAAGCCTCTCCTGACCCCTGCCCTGGACTGCTTCCTCCATCATGAGATCACTTGGACAATTTTCTCTTTCTTTAGAACATCTCCGTTTTCAGTAATTCACATGTTCATCAGTATAATTCTTTTTTACAATTTGACACTCTCACTTGAAGTTAAGCTACACCAGAGCCCAGACCATATTTCATTTTGTTCATTATCATATCTTTATACTGGTACCTGGCAGATAGTTTGGGTTAAAAAATATTTGTTGAATGAATGAATGAATATTTGAATATTCATAACATAATGAATATATAAATAAATGAGCATCAAATTTTACCATAACTTGATATCTTTGAAATCTTCCAGATTTATCCTTTTGATTTGTTGAGGTCTGGATCAAATAGGCTTCACTACCCAAGAGCATACATACCTGACATGCAACACATATTTACTCTTTACCTATAATGTAAAGTTAAGATCATAGGTTTTAGAGCCAGTGGCCTGGTCAATATCTGCTTACAAAGACATAGGTTCTCCTCAACATCAGCTAGCCAATGGACATACATATCAGTTAATAAGCAGCTCTGTTTACCTATCAGATAACATAACCTTTTAAAAATATTTTTTAGTTGTCAATGGACCTTTATTTTATTTATTTATATGTGGTGCTGAGAATCCAATCCAGTGTCTCACACATGCTAGGCAAGCGCTCTACCACTGAGCCACAACCTCAGCCCCCAGATAACATAACTTTTTTTAAGTTATTTTTTATTTGTTTTTATTAGTTATACATGACAGTAGAATGCACTTATATACTTTGATGTATCATACATAGATGGGATATAATTTCTCATTTTTCTGAGTATACATATTGTAGAATCACATTGGTCATACAGTCACATACACACATATAGAAATAATGTCTGTTAATAGCACATGTTTCAATAAGTTATTGGGAGAATTAATACAAATAACTCATAGAGCTTGATACATGGCCACAGTGTATGGGATCAATGAATATTAATTATTATCATTACTATCAATGTTTGTTTATGAAAGCCATGATGACCATAAAGTACAGAGGATGCAATGATAAATAAGACAAGGTATTTCCTTCAAGAGCCTGTAGTCAAGTAGGTATATTTAATGGTTAATATTATATGTCAGTTTGGGACACAGACTAAACATTAATTATGGGTATGCTTTTGAATCAGTTTTCAGATGAGATCTTAATCTCAGTAAAGTAGATCCTCCCTACTGTGGGTGGGCATAATTCAATCTGTTGAGGTCCTGAATAGAACAAAATCCTAGAGGAAGAAAGAATTTGACCCCCTCTTTTTTTCTGTTTCACCATTTGAGCTGGGACCTCTTACCTTCTATTGCCCTCTGTCTTTAATATATACCATCAGTTCACCCTGGTTCTCAGGGCTTTGGTCCTGGACTGATTACTCCACTGACTTTTCTGGGTCTCCAGCTTGAAGATGGCAGACCTTGGGACTTCTCAGCCTCCATAAAAATCTGAGAAATTTCTTGTTAATAAATAAATATATCTCCTCTTGGTTCGGTTTCTGGAAGACCCTGCCTAATACAGTAGGCTACAGAATGTAACAGTGGAATGAATACAGGTGAGACAAGAGTGCTACAGATAACAGAGGATTCAGAGGAGGGATGGAGGTGCAACCTACCATAGATTCTTCTCTGGGCATTGGACCAAAGATATACTCCCATGTTGTTTCATCAGCAAGATACATCTTATTATATTTTAATCTCAAATATTTTGATCTCTATTTTATCTCAAATAAATGCTCTTAACCAAATTAGACAAACCGTCTACCAACCTGGTTAGCCACAGCAGCTCATTGAGATGTAGTCACAGCAGGAGGGAGCCACAGTTTTGTGCACATTTTGAAAGGATTCACATAAAGTAAAAACATGTCCATACAGGCTCTCCTCAACATCAGCTAGCCAATGGACATAAATACCAGACTCAGAATACGCTTCCAGCTGGCCAACCATTGTTCACACTTATATGGAAAACTTTCTTCTTGTTTTTCTAAAACGTCTTGAAAAGGGAGCATCCCTTATACTCCTGTTATCGTGTTTTCGACCTAATAGAAATTAGAGACTGCTTCTTATTTTGCTTATCAATGGCAATCATTTGCCAAGATAAGTTCCCACAAGAAAAGATGATTATTGCCCAACTCCATATTCATCATGACTGAGTAATTTTGTGAATGGCTTACAGAAGTATCCCTTCCTACACACCAGTGGGAGTCTATGTATACTTTTTTTCTTTTAGCATAATAATCAGCAACAACTGGGGACAGGGTTGTGGCTCTGTGGTAGAGTGCTTGCCTAGCATTCGTGCAGCACTGGGTTCAATCCCTGGTGCCACATAAAAATAAAAACAAATAAAATAATTAAAGGTATTGTGTCCATCTACAACTAAAAAATTTAAATATATTAAAAAATAATAATAATCAGCAACAATCAACAAAGGACCATTTTCATGCAATATAGCATGTGGGCAGATAGTCCCACCAAAACTTTCTCTAAATACCCACCACTATCCCATGACCCACCACCACCACCCCACTCCCATCCCTCTCCATTCTAGAAAACCCATTCATCAGGCTCCAAAAGTTTAGCACATCAGTTCTCAGAGTGAAACAACAGAGCAGCATGTGTCAGCTGGTGGACAGAAAGGAGTGTCAAATACAAACACAGCGCATTTTGGAGTTTAAATAGATTTGATCCACAGTATCTGAAATGGGCATAAACGAATAGATGCAGTTTTAATATCCATCACATTCTTGATAGATAGACTGATAGGCTGATTGACCATCTTAAAAGAGAGACTTAGGATATTTTTCCATAGTTCTGAGGCTTAGCAGAGAGCATATAAGAAGAGAGAGAGAGAAAGGGAGAATTCTTGACTAATGCATTGATGAGCTACTTCCCTGGCAGCCAGTGACTCATTCTTGTACCTAGTCATTCATTTATCAAGATTGTTTGGAGGCCCTGCTTGCTCTGGGTAGTGTTTAGACACAGGGGATTAGCAGTCATCCAGACAGACACATTCCCTCATTTATGGGAAAGGACTTGGACAAGAAACAAGCCAACAAATAACTATGGCATTTGCAGGAATTCTAAGTGTTATAAATGTTATTAAAAAAGAAATGGGTTGAAATAAAAACAATAAGCTAGGAAAGGAACAAGGGGTAATAGATGGGAGAGCTAGAAAAGAAAGAGTAGCCAAATCAAGTCTCTGTAAGAACATAATATTTGAGCTGAAACCTGAAGGACAGGCATGAACCACCCATGCAAAGAATTACCTAGACCGAATAAATATGAAGGCTCAGACATGGATAAAAGCTTAATGTGCTAAAAACACAGAAAGGGGGCCATCATGGGTGTTGTGATGTGGGGTGGGGAGGTTGAAATGCTGAGATAAAGTCGAAGTATGCTAGATCCTGTTGGGTTTTATTTTTAAAGTTCTTGAAGCACCGTATACAAAAATTAACTCAAAATAGACCAAAGACCTAAATGCAGGAACTAGAACTATAAAACTATTAAAAGGAAACATTGGAGGAAAGTTTCATGACATTGGATTTTGCAGTGGTTTCTTGGATATAACATCAAAAACACTGGCAACAAAAGAGAAACTAGACGAACTGAACTTCATCAAAATTTGAGACTTTGGGGCATTGAAGGACACTACCAACAAAGCGAAAAAGGCAACTCACATAATGGAAGAAAATATTCATGAATCATATATCTGATAAAGAGTTAATATCCATAATACACAATGAACTGGTGCAACTCAACAACTAAATAAACAATTCAAAAATGGACAAAGGACTGAGTAGACATTTCTCTGAAGAAGACCTGTAAATGGCCAATAACTACATGAAAAAATTGCTCAACATCATTAGCACTATGGAAATGCAAATAATAACTGCAATGAGATGCCACACCATACCCATTACAATACTACTGTTTAAAAATAAGCAAGCAGAAAATAAGAATTGTTGATGATGTTTAGAGAAATTGAAACCCTTGTGCATTGCTGGTGAAGATAAAATCTAGTATAGCTACTGTGGAAAACAGTATGATTGTTTCTCAAAAATTAAAAATTAATTTGATCTAGTAATTCTACTTTTATATATGTCTGAAAGAGTTGAAAACAGAGACTGGATCAGATCCTTGCACATCAATATTCTACCAGAACTGATCACAAGAGCCAAAAAGTAAAGACAATCCAAATGTCCATCAACAGATAAATAGATTGACAAAATATGATATATACATACAATGGAATATTATTCAACCTTTAAAAAGAATAAAATTTTGATTTTTAATAAAATATGGCTGAAACTGGAAACATTATAGTAAGTGAAATAATAGACAATGGTATTTGATTCCACTTCCAGTTATGTAAGGTACCTAGGATATTCAAATTCATAGAGATAGAAATTACAGTAGTAATTTCAAGGCCTGCAGAAAGGGGGAAGTTGGAAGTCATTGTTTAATTAGTATGTATTTCAGTTTGTGATGATGGAAAATGGATGCCCATGGTGGATGCATAATAATGTGAACGTACTTAATGCCATTGAAATGCACACTGTACATTTATGTTATATGTACCTTTGTACAATGCAAAAGTTATTGGAAAATATTGAGTTGTAAGCGGGGACTTCTCATGATCTGATTTACTTTTTTTGTTTTTGGAGACCATTTATTTTTTTTAGAGAAAGACAGTTTTTTTTTCCCCTCAGTTCCCAGGAAAAAGGACAGAAACAGAAAGACAAGCTGGTCAATGTGAGATGTGAAGGGTTAGTGGCAAAAGAAATAGAGTAAAAGGGACAGAGTTGAGATTTTGGAGGTAGACACACAAAACTTGGTGATGAACTGAAGGTGGGGAGTAAGAAAAAGAATGAATCAAGTGTGAGACTCCAGTTCTTAGGTTGAACAACCCAGTGGTGTGTGCCATTAAGAGAGAGGAAACTTCAGGAAGCACATGTCTGGAATGAGGTTGATTCTGAGATGCTTATTTTTTTCATCAAAGTGGGGATGTAAAATAGAAAGCTAAATACAGTATGTAAATCTAGGCTGTCCCCTGCCAGTGACTACACTGATGATATTTAAAGGTATGGGTCTGGATGAAATCAGAGGGGAGGGGGCAGGAAAGAGAGCAACAGAGAAGGAGAGGAAAGAACAGGAAGAGAGGGGAGAAGAGGGAAGGGAAGGGAAAGGGTCCAAGGAGTGAGCTCTTGTCCACTCTGGCATTAAGAGGTTCAGTAAAAAAAAAAAAAAAGAGTCAACAAAGACAAATGGTGAGTAAAAACAGGCAGCCACTGATGGCACAGATGCCAACAAAAGAGAATGCTTCAAGTGGGAGGGAACCCTCCATTGTCCTGTGAAAGGAAAGCAGAGGAGATGGGTCATCACCCCTCCAGGGTGCATCGCCTGCCAGATCTGTGGACCTCTGCCCCTACTGCTCCTCTCTCTGTGCTCCATCCTGTCTCCTTGGTATTCCCAGAACAAATCCCTTCTATTCTGCTTCAGGTGCTTTGTTTTTGCTATTTCCCCTGTCTGGATTTTCTTCCTATGAATCTTAATATGGTGTTTTAGTCAGTTATTTCACTGCTGGGACTAAAAGATCTGATAGAACAATTCTAGGGAAGAAAAGTTTATTTGAAGGTTCACGGTTTCAGAGGTCTTAGTCCATAGAAGGCCGGCTCCATTCCTAGGGGCTCCAGATGAGGCTGAACATCATGGTGCAAGAGTAGGGCAGAGGGAAGCAGTTCACATGATGATCAGAAAGCAGAGAAAGAGAGGTCTCCACTTGATGGGTACAAATATATACCCCAAAGCCACGCCCTCAATTCCCACCTCCTCCAGCCACACCTTACCACTTTGGCTACCACTCAGTTAATCCCATCAGGGGATTAATTAATTGATTGGGTTAAGCCTCTTACAATCCAATAATTTCTCCTCTGAACCTTCTTGCATTGTCTCACATGTGAGACAACCATAACATATGGCTTTCTCTTTGTTATTTAGGGCTTTGTTCAAATATTACTTGTTTAAAGAGCCCTTCCTTGACTATTTCATCCCTTGTTTCTGTGTAGCTTGTACCCTGTTATATTTTCTTCAGAGCACAAAATCACTAGCTGAAAGTATGCTTTATATTGCTTTGTTCCACTAATTATTTGTATCTACTCTCCGACTAAAATTCACAAGGGAAGAGACTTCATCTATCTTTTTTATCTCTGTATACATAGAGCCTGGCTGAAGTAAATGTCCAATAAATATCTATTACATGAATGAATAAATGTGTGCAGATGGAGGGAGACATAAGAATCTGCTAGTGGAGATATAAAGAAGGCCCACTCTTTCCTTGTTCACCTTTGACCCCAAGTTATTGGCTGAGAATAAGTTTTTGTCTTCTTTACTGTAAATTGGTCATTTATAATTGTATATATTAAGGAGATACAAAGTGATTTTATGACTTATGAATTCAATATGAAATAATTAAATATAACTGATTAGTATATGTGTCATCTCAAATACTTTATAATTTTTTGTGCTGAGAGCATTTGAGATTTACCCTCTTAGCAATTTAGAAGTGTGCAATGCTCTGTTGTTAACTATATTCTTCATGCAATGCAATAGATCTCCAAAGAAAGAGAGAGATAATCAAGATTTTTGGACCCTTTGACTATTATCTCCCATTTCCCCCAGCCCTCAGCCTCTGTAACCTCCATTCTATAGTTGAGAATCAACTTCAAGAGAGGATATTAAGAGAAAGGTGAAAATAGAACAGAATTTTTGAAGAAAGAAAAAAGAGAATTGTGTGAAATTAAGGGACAACTTGAGTTTGTGGTTCCAAATACAAAATGAATTTATTCAACAAATATTTGAGTGTTTACTCCAGGCCAGTCCCTGCACTAGTTGCTGGTGATTTAACAGGAGAGAACTCTGGTCGCAGGAGTTTGTTTTATATCCCAAAGCTTCGCAGTGGCAAGGGGAACTCCCTTTCTTCTCAACTTCTAGAAGATGTGCTGATGGCAAAGATAGGAACTGACTTTACTTGGGTTCAACTCTCATTTTCTAAGCACTTACAGGATGCAAAACATTTATTCAGCACTGTAAGGTTACACCTAAGCCATATATGTGATTTATTTCCCTTGTTCTCACAAATACAAACTAACTTAGGAAAACTCAATATTTGGACAAGTCAATACACATCACCTCTAATTAGAGGCCTTGAGCGTCAGGTTAAACTGCATCAAAACTGCATAAAATCCATCCTGGATGCTCTTTGAGTTAATATTTTGACTTCCTTTTGGAAAGAGTTTTATTTTCTGTTTGGAATTGCTCTTCCTGAAGTTCTGGCTAGGACTATCCAGGAAGGAGTCCCATGTGAAAGAGGTGGCCTTTCAGAAATCTATGCAGTGGCATGTGTTTGATTGCAAGAAACAGAAAATCCAATTCAAACTGTACCAAAAAAAGATACAGCATGCGTAAGTGAAAAACACAGAGGAAGGGGAGGGTCAGATGCTATTTGATCAGGACTCAGTCTTGGCAATTGTCTTCACTCTGCCTTCCTCTATGCCTTAGCTTCATCTTAAGGCCAGGCTCCTTTAAGACAGGATGAATAGATGGATACATCAGTCCCACACCCCCCTAGCTCCACATCTTTCCATTTAAGAGAAGGGAAAACTTTCATTTCTCCAACCATCAACCTTTCCATTCTGATCCAATGCATTCTCGCTCTGACCTGAAACTAATCACTGAGCCGAGGGCACTGTTTCAGGGGCTGTCATAAGAAGGTAATCTCTGAGACAGTCACCATGGCAACATGGGTGGGAGTAGCTGATTGGTTTAGGTCATTCAGGACCCAAACCTTCTCTTTTGGCTGAGGCTGAGGGTGTCAGGAGTCAATTCCACCCACGAACATTGTGTTAGGAATCAGCGAAGGGGAATTTTCTAGAAAGGAAAGTAACAATGTGCAAGCGCCACAGGATACTTGAACTGAAAGCTTCAGAACCAGTTCCTAAAAGAAGGCAATAATACAGTGAGTGGTGTTGGGGGAAAATGAATCAGTGCCTGTAAAACATTTTGTAAGAATAACCAACCAAACAATAAGAGTGTAATCATTGGGATGCCTGTACACACACTAACTCTGCGGATTGTCTGAGCTCAGGGTGACTTTACTGCTGTTACTGTAGCAGCTGTCCTCCTTGCCAAGATTGTTATTATGGGGCCAGCTGAGCTATCCAAGCCCAGAGGGTTCTTCAGCTCCTCATTCATCTCTACGTTTATTATCTACTTCATAACACAGCCCCATCACATCAAAAGAAAAAAATGGAGGAAGATCAGCACCCATGGGACCATGCACCCATGCAGCCCCTTCTCAACACAAATCTAACAGATTTTCAGAAATGGGGTAGGCCCTTCATTGGTTCAGTCATTCTAATCACTCCTTCTTTGAAGAGAGCAAATCACTTTCCAACCAGTTATCCGCTGCCTGTTTCTTATCATGGAGATATCAGACAGGACAGGGCTTGGGAGTCATTCCACCCGGGTTCCAGGCCTGACCAGACTATAGCATCTGCTTCATGGCCTCAGTCCTCTAATCTCTCTGGGTTTCAGTCCTCCCTAAAATATCAGCTACCATTGCCCTCTCACATATTAAGATTCTGAGTTTCTATCATCCAGGGTAAACATTGCTGGTAAAATGTCTCAATATTAGTTCAAAATTTAAAAGATATTCTGTCCAAGTTTGGGTGACTCCAAGTTGGAGATCTGTGTGAGGAAGTTTGTGGGGAGTACTCTTGGGATCAATGTTCATGAGGGACAGAAGACAACATTTTTGAGAAAGGACAAGCAGAACTGTGGTGCCATCTTAAAGAAGGTCTCAGTTGCCATCTCACAGGGAGCAGTAGAGCTAGGGTGGCCCTTCAGCACCCAAGTTGTGGAAGGACCTGGGTTTTGATTCCTCCCCGACCCCCACCATCAACAAGTCACTGGGAGGCTGCTCCCTGCAGAGAGGGGGCCTGAGCTTAGGCAAGGCAGGTCTCTTCAACGGTTGGCAATTGCCTGGGAAGGACTTAGTGGTGAATTTTCAATAGCCAGCACTCCCAGAAACTAGGAAATCAAATGCCTCAGTCCTGAAGGGGGACCTAGGAGCAGAGTGATAGACCTCTTTATGCCCTATTCCCACATCCTCTGAACATGGAACAAAGCAACTGGGGCCATGTTGCTTCTCTCCAAGTTACTGTCTCCATCCGATGACCCAAAGTACCCAACTTTCCCTCTAGTGATTTCTTGAAGGAAAAACTAATCCTGGAGTCCTCCTCACGTAGCTTTCATCTGAGTATATAACTGAGCACAACTCAATTCTGCAAATAGCCCTGAGTGGAAAGCCAGGCTCCTTGGCATCACAAAGGGTGTTCCTTTGACCCTTGTAAGCTAATGTGCTGCCGTTTAAAGGGCATTTTCATTTATCCACCAGAAAAAGGAATTTGATGCATTGAATGTTACCTTTGAGAATAACTCTACCCTGACATATCCTTGTGACAGTTGATAAAACCTTGTGAGATATTAATATTTCCTTAACTTATACCTGAGGAAACTAGAGACCAGCAACCTTTCTCTGGAGGAGTCTTAAGGCTGGAGAAAACTCTCCTTTCCATTGCAGAGAGGAGAAAAGAAAAAAAAAAAACCTTTTTGGCAAACTGAGATAACCTAGCTAATTTTAACATTTATTTTCTTTTACCTGCTGTTTTTCTGTGACTCAACTATTTTGGTGTATGCTTTTCTTATTTTCTGTCCTTTGGTTTTGAGTAAAAGGCACATCTTAAAAATATCCAATCAATAAGGAAGATGCAATTCCATTATGCATCACTTCCTTTAATAGGACCTATTTTAAACCTGGTCTTCCTGGAACTAAGATATCCAGTGGTTTATCAGAAATAATTAGGCATTTTGAATAAAGTATATTTACAGGTCCTGTCTCTTTGAGTGTAAATTTATACAAAGCCATCCTAAGAATTATCTTCAAGCTATCTCACTTGAAATGACATCCTCATTGAAATAGAATCATTCTACTGTGGTTATTCAAGAGGAAGTATATGGAGACAGAATCCCCAAAATAGTTGTTGTTAGAATCAATCAGGAGTTTAGGAGAATTCAACCTTCCAAATGTAACTCCATGTGTTAGAAGGCATTTCCTGGTTGAAGAAATTCTGCCCATTATTAATCAATTGTAAAAATTTTACTGAGAGTTCATTTTATGCCACACACCCCTGCTATTAAAAAAAAAAAAAAAAAGAAGAAAGAAAATCCTTCCCTCAAGAAATTTACAATCTCACTGGGGAGAACGGACTAGCACATGAAATAATTAAAGCACAATTAAATCTGAAATGCTGTAAGTTTAGTGGTAGTTCGGGGAGGGGAGGGCTCAGTCACCGCAGGCTGATGTAGTTATGAAAGCTTTCACAATGGGTTAGGAGCGAAGCCTTTGAAAGCCCCAGTTGAAATGCAAAAATATTTTCTGGGAGGGGCAGTGTTTTAAGTGTTCATTACTTTTTAATGCCTTATCTATAAATTATTGATTAAGCTGCTGAACGCTGAGTTGTACTTGAAAGGAATCGCCTGTGGTGGGTCAGGTGAGCCAGGAGGAAGGGAGGACACTGAGAAGGTCTGAGAGCCCATGACACCTCTTGAGAGGCTGCAGGCTGGGAGAGAATTCTAAGGGTGTCACTGAGGGGGTCCTGACTCTTGGTTGAGGTGGACAGAAGGACACAAAGAAGGAAGAAGAGGCAACAAAATGAAGTTATGCCAAACAATAGTTCCCTGCTCCAAAACTCAGGGCAAAGTTGCTGAACTATGATTGAGTTTCAAGGGGTTTTGAAAGAATTTTTTCCTGGTCCTGGGGCATAGTCACTAGCTGCAGGGGGAATTTTATGGTTCTGCCTTGTTTCTCTAAGTCTCAGCCTTTTAGACTAGGAGAGAACACAAGGAAACAGGCCCCAGTCACAGCTACTCACTCACTCAAGCCTCCAGAGGACACATCTGTGAGAAAATATAGTAGGCAATCAATAATGATAATCCCCATTAATTGAGCAGGTACTCTCTGCCTGTGACTGCTCTATCTCATTTAATCTCCAAAAATCACATTTTGAAACTGGTGTTATCCTACTGTAGAAAGTGATACCAATGCAGGTTGTAAAAACTGTGTGAAGGGAAGGATTAAAATGAGCTTCATACTCATTCATTGAATGCCTAACCAAATCAATCCATCAATTAAGAGTTCCCATGGGGATGAAAATTACCAAGTGTCTGGGTACTGACAAAACACTTTCATGTGTATTATCTCTCTTGAGTCTCACCACAACTTCTTGAGGCAGGCATTTTACATTTTCCTTCTACAGATAAGAGAGACCAAGAAGGAGCATGTAGCTCACCTTTGGTCTCTCAGCTGGTAAGAATAGATTAGAACAAGATTCAATCCCAGATATTGGAACACCACAGCCATCTTTATTCCTATTCATTCCAAATCCAGAAATAAGAAGAAGGTTTGCAGGTTAAAGAGAAAGGATGCCCTCACGATCATAACTTACAGAATTGGCTCTGCATTTGCATGAGCAATTAGTCTCGTGATTCTCCTTTATCCTCATTATCTTGCCTACAAAATTTCATTTTTCAAAGGGGATTTTTTCCAAAGCAATACTAAGCCAAGAAAGCAACACTAGAGTTACCAGAATACATGTCTTCAAATTATATTACAGAGCTAGAGTAATACAAACTGCATGGTACTGGCATAAAAACAGATGCATAGACCAATGAAACAGAATAAAAGACAGAGGAAACCCACACAGATACAGTCAACTGATCCTTGACAGAGGTGCTAAAAACATGTTGGAGAAAAGACAGCCTTTTTAACAAATGGTTCTGGGAAAAACTGGATATCCATATCTAGAAGAATGAGATAAGACCCTTATGTCTCACCCTCCACAAAAGTAACTCAAATTCATAGGAATTAGACCACAAACTATGCAGCTCCTGGAAGAAAATGTAGGGGCAACACTCCAGCAGATAGGCATAGGCAACAACTTCCTCAATTAGTACCTCTAAATAACATTGAGAATCAACACCAAGAGTTAATAAAAGGGATGGCATCAAATTAAAAAGCTTCTACAGAGCAAAGAAAACAAGAATGCAGACAATCTACAGAATGGGAGAAAATATTTGCTAGCTAATCTTCTGGCACAGGATTACAATCCAGAATATAAAAAGAATTCAAAAAACTTAACACCAAAATAACTTGCAATTCATAAATGGGTAAATGAACTAAACAGGCACTTCTCAAAAGAAGAAATACAAATAGCCAATAAATAGATTTAAAAAAAAACTGTTCAACATCTTTATCGGTTAAAGAAATGCAAATCCAAACTACACTATGATTTCATCACACTCCAGTTACAATGGTAGTCATCAAAAATACAAATAATAAATCTGGCGAGAATGGGGAGGGAAAGGAACTCTTTTACATTGTTGGTGGGATTCTAAGCTAGTACAACCACTATGGAAATCAGTATGGAGTTTCCTCAAAAGACTAGGAATGGAACCACCATATGACCCAGCTATGCCACTCCTCAGTATTTATCCAAAAGAATGAAAAAGTCATCATTCTACAGCAATACATGCATACCAGGTTTAGAGCAGCACAATTTACAATAGCCAAACTATAGAACCAGCTTAGGTGTCTGTCAATGGATAAATAATTTTTTTTAAATGTGGTAAATATGCACAATGAAGCTTTATTCAGCCATAAAGAAGAATAAAATCGTCATTTGTAGGAAAACAAACGGTACTTGAGAATATTATGTTAAACAAAATAAACCAAACTCAAAAAGTCATGGGTTGTGTCTTACATGTGGAAGTTAGAGAGTAAATAGTTAAAAAAAAAAAAAGGTGGAGGGGATCTCATGAAAATAAAAGGGAGATCATTAGAGTACAGGAAAGGGCCCGGAGGGAAGGCAAAGGGGAAATGCTGGGGAATGATATTGACCAAATTATATCGTTCTGTCATGTGCATGTATAAATATGTAACAGCGAATCCCACCATTATATGTAAATATAATGCACCAATGAAAATATTGTGACAAAAGGGGGGGGGGGGAATGTGGAATGCTAGTGAACAGTAGGGAAGGTGAACACAGGAGAAGACAACATCCTATCCTAAAATGAATCTCAGGTAGGGGAAAGGCTTTGACACATTGATTGCAAAAATATTAGGAAAGAAGATGCCAGTAGAATTCCTGGGGTTTGATAAAAAGAAGGAAGGGAACATGGTGGAACAAGAACAGACCTAAAAGGCAGCCCTGGGGCCTAGCTGGTAAGAGGCCTGCCTGGTCCCTGCCATTGGGAATGTTACCATGGCAGTGGATCCCTGGGAAGAGAGCCTCTCCAGCCAAACTCCCTGCCCAGCCTCCAGCTGCCACCCCACAAAGCCAATCCTTCTCTTGGAAAGATGGTGTGGAAGCCATTATGATAATGCAGTTCCTTGCTGACTTTGCCGTTGGGAGCACCAGGCAGATCCCTTGAGTCAGACTTTGTTCAAATGGAAGAACTAGAGGAGTTGCTGCCATGGCAACACAGCTCCCCTGCCCATTTATACCATCCGTGAGCTGGGGGAGATCCCTGGAGGAAGTGGTTCCCCACCTACTTCACCAAGGCAGGGAAATCGCCAAGGACACACAGATGGAGAGGAGCCTTAGGGAATGTTCCCTCCAGCCTGAAATGGCTGCTGAAGTTGCCATGGCAACCAGATTCCTGGCCCACCAAACCATGAAGGAGGGAGATCTAAAGGGCTGCCAGGGAGCCAGCCTGTGCCAGCACAGCTCAGGGCTCCCACTCAGGCAGGCTCTGGTGGAGGATCCACCTCAGGTCAGGGACAACCCTGGGAGCCCATTCCTGCAGTAGCTGGAAGGACTATTAACCATCTTCCATGAAAGGACAGTACCAAGGCAGTGCAGGAAGAAGTAAAGAAATGGCTAGAGAAGACACATGGATGGATGGTTGCTTTCAGTCTCAACAGTGATTTATCATTAGGAAGCACTTGAATTGCATGTGTCAAAAATTATCTTATTTTGTCTCTGTTCTTGAGTTCCCTTGGATAAATCCCTTAACTAACAATTATATACCTAATATTCAGACGCGTGGGTTTTGCCTCTTGAGGGTAGAAAGAATAGAAAGGGGGAGCTGGGAGAAAAATATCCTATCCTTCTAATATCAAATTTTAATATCTAAGTAATATATGTGTGTATGATGTATATTACTAAAATGGAGTTTAAACCATGAAAGAAATGAAAAATGAATAGAAATAAAGATGTTCTAGGAGCCAGAGGCAGGAGTTCAAGAGTCCCAATACTATTGACAACAAGAAATATGGGGCTCAATTAAAGCACAGACTTTGGAATCAGAAACCTCCGGGTCCTTCATCCCTGTCCATTATCCTATTCCATTTTTCATACCCAGAGACTAATATGAGTTAAGGGTGAGTAAAACACCCTGATATATACTTGATTGGGTTTTTTTTTTTATTGCATTTCCTTAAGTAGGGTCATTTTTCTTCCCATCTGGGTTCAGAAAAAACATCACTTGACACATGATGGGGATGGGTGGTAAAATAAACCAGGGAACAGGCCACATAGTTAAATTGGTATTAATGAGAAGAAGGAATTTAATTTATTTCACCATAACTTTCCTATCCAAAAATGACACAGAGACACGGTACAGTGAGCTTAGCACAAGATACTGGCTGCAGATGACCCTTCCTGATCCTGGGTGATCACAATTACAACTACCATTTATTGGGTTCCTACAGTGTACCAGACACTATGCTACAGGCTTATATAAATCCTTTCTTTTCACCCTCATGACACACAGTGAAGTAGGTATTATTATCCCCATGTTGCAGTTAATAGCACTGAGACTAAGAAAAGATTAAATTTTGACTAAGGTCGCTTGAAACCTAAATGTAAAATGCTTGGCTCAAACCCAGTGCTGGTACAGAGCAAATGCTCTTTACGACATGTTCTGAGCTTTCCAGGTGTTTATGTACCTAGAAGCTGCCCCCTCGCTAATGACACAAGGACTCACTGGAATCGGAGAGAACAAATGAAATTGAGGGAACTGTTATTAATTTCCTTCTCATGTTTTTTATTTAGTCTCAAATTCTCCAACAATACCACATTTGCTATGCCAGCTTCTGACTATCCCCTGCCTCTCCTTCTGCTGCGATGTGCTCTGCTTTTATGATCTGATTTGTTCTGAAATGTCACAATCATTCTATGATTGACATTTCATTTCAATACATATGGAGTGCCTAGTCCTAAATGTACAAAGCTAGTTTTAGTTTTCAGCTCCTATGATAAGAAAGAATATGCAGGGAGGAAAAAAAAAAAAAGATACATCTCTTAACAGCCTTTACAAATCCAGTAGGGAAATGAATATAATTCAGGCCAATAGCTAATCATTAAGATACTCACTTCACTAGTTATAAAACAAGCAAATTATAAACAGGCAACATCTCTTCTTATCTATCCCATTTTATTCATTTGAATAGGTATGTTTACATGCATGCAAATACATACATAAACACACAAATAGTGCTTATAAAATTACAGTAGGACTGAGACTCTCTTCCACTGAGGATGGAATTTTAAATTGCAACCACCTCACTCAAGGCAACTGGGCAGTATACTCAGAAGTTCTCCTACCACATGGCCCATAGATTATTCATCTAGAAATCTACCCTAAGGAATGAAACTAAGAACACAATATGTATCATTGCTTTATAACAGTAAAATAACTGAAATGTTAAATATTGGGAGACTAGTTGTATTAACCTTGTTGCAGTCACCTTAACAACTCACATCTGAATTATTGTTCAGCTATTAAAAAGTATATCTTTGATGGGCTGGGATTGTGGCTCAGAGGTAGAGCACTCTCCTACCATGCGTGAGGCACTGGGTTCCATCCTCAGCACCACATAAAAATAAAATAAGGATATTGTGTCCACCTATAACTAAAAAAAAAAAAAAGTGTCTTTGAGAACAATCCAAAAACATTAGGAAATGGACACCATATAATGCTAAGGAGAAAAAAACAGGATACAAAATTGTATGTAGAACACGATTCCAGTCTTGTAAAAGAAATCATAGATAGATAGATAGACAGACAGACAGACAGATGAAGGTGTGTGTGCATGTAGATATATACATGCATATAGATACAGATATTTGGTCAAGTGTTTATATTTTCCTTTTCCCAAAATGTGATATGGAAGGAAAGACATGAAAATTTAATAGCTCTGTCATTTGGTGGGTTTTTAATTTTATTCTTTATATTTTACCTGAAATTTTATAGTCCGAACTTACCACTTCTACGGCTATAAAAAATAAATAATAATAGTTTTTAAAAATGCAAAGCATATTTGTGAGGTTGTCTATAACAATTCATTGCCAGACGTCCCACCTCCCCTCATTCCCCATAAAGGGGCTAAATGAGGCTTGGAAGAACAACCCCAACTGGGAGTACCACCAGTGTCCTATGAAATGGAATGACTTTTCCACTGGGCTCAGTGACATAGGTTTTTTGCCTTAGAATCTAGAAAAGGAAGACCACTGGTGACTTGCATAGAATATCAAGGCCTAGTATAAACTGTCTGGAATAAAGCCATTATCGTAACCTTCAAAGGAGGAGGAAGTCTGAGCCACGCCCTGAAATCCCCCCTTTTAGCACTTTCCTTTATATAAGCAAAGTATGACTAGATTATCAGGGGAAAAAAAATCTTAGGAAAAGGCCCTACTAACAAGGAGTCAGTCATGTGGAAGAATCAGAGGAAGGGATGTCAAGGAAGCGTTGTGGGAGGGAGGTGGCGACACCCTGCACAACTGATGGATAACAGGCACCAATGTATCAACTGTAGTCTTCACCGTCATGGGGAGTAACTCATATCCTGTGACATTGCTTTCTGTCCTTGATTATCCAAAATACATAAAAATATTATCAATCAGCCTTTCAGAAAAATAGCAACTAATGAGCGACATTTCCTTTTCCTTCATTTGTCTATGCTAGCAATGTCAACAGAAACCTTCTGAAATAGAAGCCAGAAAATTTCTTAAAACATTTTTTGATGAGCAACCCTCTCCAATTTCCCATTCCCATTATTTTCTGTGTTTCACAGAAGAAAAATAAAATAATTTATCAAAATCCTTTTCCAATTGATTATATTTCAGTTAGGGATTCTTTTTCTTTTCCTTTTTTTTTTTTTAAGTGACCTTTCCCAATTGAAGCTATTTCCTTAGCAAACTAAAAATAGCTGTTTTGTCAATATGAGTAGGAACTGAGATTAAAAAAATATGCTTGATCCATTTTGATAATCTATTCATAAGCATAAAGAAATATTCAAAGAGGTTCATCATTGTCATGAGAAAGTCAGAAAAACGATCATTTTCCAAGGCAATATTTATTAAATGCTTCCATGCATTTAATCATTCCTCCAGCATTCTCACATGAGCCATTTTCAATTTAGTCAGTTGGAGATTTTGTGAAGCACCACAGGCAAAGCCTAAAAGATACAGAAAGGGAATGCAATAAAGGAGTTAGGCCGGTCCATGGAAAATGCGTATGAGGAGATAGTGGAAAATTCCTTGGTCCTGAAATCCCAGGGCACACAAAGGGAGTTTGCAGATGCACAATAAGGAAAGTTATATAAGTATGGCAAAGAAAGAATTTTAGAACCCATACCCCAAAAACTAGGTCTAGGGAATGAGCCTTTGCAGAATAGCAGAATGCATGCCTTAATTAGTAAGGCAAATTGTTTCCAGAGACTGAAGGATCTTTGTAAAGTGTAGATAATTCCTACGTCTCTTTTTGGGAGACCCTCACCCTCAGCAGGCTGCTAACCATCACAGTTGACTCAAGCACAGATGTATACCGAAGGGAGACATCAGGGAGCCTAGATCTGTGTCTTTAATGAGAAAAACATCATGCAGAGAGAATCTGGGGGATAAAGCAACAGAGTCACAGATACCAAAATAATACAAAAGACAAATTTTGTTTAAAACATACAACTGTAGGAAACTACCCATGTCTTTCAGATCCTCACAAAGCCATTTACTTCAAAAAAGATTCTAAAAACATTCCAGTTCTATAGAGGAACTCAGGAAAAGCCCTTAATTAAGTGCTGGGATTTAGACGATGAGAGAATGCAGAACAAAGAAAGGAGCTGCAGGGTTGATCAGGTACAGCCATATGGTGGGTGATATGGAGAAAGTTATTTTCAATGTGTTTGACACACGGCGGCAGAAAGGGATAAAAGACCATGTGAATGTCTATAGCAGGCAGGGCCTGGAAAAAACACATGCAGCAAATGAGTCCTTTTCACCCACAAACATGGAAAGGACCATCTCTGTCTCAGTGTCCTGGTTCAGAGATTCCTGCCTGCTCCATGTCAGATTAAATGTTCTAGATTGTTCTGGATACTACTGATCTTTTTTTCTAAAGCAGAGTCTACCCTCCTCTAAGAATCTAGGACATTCAGAGACGCAGTTGCTCAGGATACACAATTGCGTCCTGGAGATTCCCAGGATTTACGCATTTGGTCAATGGACCTCAATCTTTAAGATCATATTTGGACTGGGAGTGAAGCTTGTCAGAAAGTTGAGGATCAGCAGTTGGAGGACAAATGAACAGATCTGCAATGCCCATAAAAGGACAGTAGGGAGAGGGAAGCAAGCAAGAGGAAGAGAAAAGCATTCAAATTGATAGATAAAATAGATTAAGATAACATAATAGGATTTGGATTGAAAGCAATCAACTAGAAAAGAAAGGTAGATTTTTATAGTCCATTTTACTCATATACATTCAAAAGATGTAACCAAAAATGCATGATATATACTCTGTTACAGTTATCAGAAAGAACCAACCCTCACATGTAAAATCTGAATGAAGAAAAAATGCCGGCCCTGTACAAAAGTGGGGAAGAGGAGGAAAGGTTGATGATTGGCAGGACGTGGTCATCTTCCTGTTCCAGTAAAGCAGCTATGCCACAGCCCATAATTCAAGATAAAGACAAAAGGAGTTGAATCCAATAGAACAACATCTAGTGAGATGGCAAGCCTGAGAGTCAGAGCTATGGGAAATGGAAATATGGTTAAGATGTGGCTCCTCCCTCCTAGAATTCTCAACAATCTGGTGGCAACCAGATTAGAATAAGATACAAGTAAGTCCAGTTTTTAGGGTTTTAATAAGTCAGTATTAAGATGCCAAACCATTTATTCAGCATCAGAAGAAGAATCTATTCTAATGTATACCAGGGGTCAATAGCTCTCAGTCATGGCCAGCCTGCCAAGTAGACATCGCTTGGAGACTCTCATTAAAACTAAGAAATCACAACCCCATTTTGCCCCCTAGGAAGCCACAGTCCAGTATTTCAGATCTCTGAAGGCTTTTTAGTACCTGAAGCAACATATATGGATTCAGAGTATACGTTCTGGGATATGGACTCTTCTGGAATCAAATTGTGGCTCTACCACCTACTGTGGGAATCTTGGGCAATTTTCTTAACCTCTCTGTGCCTTAATTAACTTATCTGTACGATAGATACCTTCTGCACCATATGGCTGAGAGAATTAATTGAGTCAATACTTGCAAAGCACTCACAAGAGTGCCTGACACAGTAATCTCTGAATAAATGTTAGCTACTTTTATTCGAAATGCCCTTAATTAGGAAATCCATATTATTCCTTATCAACCAATGCTTTAACAGAAATGAACAAGAAGACATATGGGTTTAGAAGGGCACAGGTGGAGGGATGTGAAGTGAGATGTTAAAAAAGCAGCAGACCCAGGCAAGGAGGCACACGACTATAATGCCAGCGGCTCCAGAGGTTGAAGCAGGAAAAGTGTGAGTTCAAAGCCAGCCTCAGCATTGGGCGAGGTGCCAAGCAATTCAGTGAGACCCTGTCTCTAAATCAAATACAAAATAGGGCTAGGGGTGTGGCTCAATCGTAGAGCGCCCCGAGTTCAATCCCTGGTACCAAAGAGAGAGAGAGAGAGAGAGACAGAGACAGAGACAGAGACAGAGAGCAGCAGCAGCAGCAGCAAAAAACAAAACAATGTTTTTCAAAGCTCCTGAGTATCTAACACAATGGCAAGTCAGGGATGGAATTAAGAGGATCCAAGATAGATGCCTTGGGCATAAAATGAAAGTCAATTGTCACTCTCTGGGTCCCACAAATGCAGGCCTCTGTGTCTCACCCTAGTACTGGCTCAGTTTCTCATTTTCCAGAAGGGCTGTACTTTGGGTTTACCTGAAATCCTGTTTGATGGAACAGGAAAGGACATGGACAAATATATGAGACAGATCCAGACTATGTCAAGCAGGAATTGGATCATTGTCTTCCTCTAACTCCCCTTGGAGCCGCCCATCTAAGGATGTGTCTGGGTGCTGGGTTGGGAGACTCTGCTAGGCGAGCCACTGGGAGAGGGAAGGCGTCGGCTACAGGATTGCTGAATCTCTCAGAATGGTTGAAGCTGACTTCATTCCATCCTATACCAGCGTTTCCCCCACATTTATGCTCAGGACAGCTGGAAAGGTCATATCCTGAAAGGACTGCTTGCCTAGTTGCCATCTGAAATGTCTAGGCACCCCCTAGTGGTGAAGTGTTGTGCTATGGCTCTAGAAAGGACTCACCACCACCTGGAACACAAGATCCTGAAAGGTAACAGGAAGACAGTTTGGATTTGCACCCTCTCCCCTTTCCAGTGTGAGTGGGCTTGCCAAACACCTGCTATACCACAAGCCACATTGTCTCATGCAATGCTCACTGGGCAAAGAGGACAAACTTAGTTTTCTGTTTTTTGGTTTTTTTTTGTAAGTTGACTTTCTATTTTTTAATTGATTTTTTAAAATAAATGACAGTGGAATGCATTGCAATTCTTGTTACATATATAGAGCACAATGTTTCATATCTCTGGCTGTATATACGTATGTTCACACCAATCCATGTCTTCATACATGCACTTTGGATAATGATGTCCATCACATTCCACCATCCTTGTAACCCCCTGCCCCCTCCCTTTACCTTCCACCCCTCTGTCCTATCTAAAGTTCGTCTATTCCTCCCATGCTCCCTCTCCCTACCCCACTAAGTTGACTTTCTATTCCTTGTCAAACATCCTTCTTAAGCAGTTTCTATGTCAGGGTAATGGACACAACCTTTGTGGATGCTAAGCTTTTAGTTTCTTGCTTGTTTGGAAACAAATGGGAACCTTTGTGAAGATGGAAAGAGGCTTCCTTTGCCTTTGTCCTGGTCTATGTGTGAGGAAAGGGACTGGAGGTAGGCCTCAGGCTTAGCTCTGACCATTAAAGCTGACCAGGTACACAATTCCCTGTGGATTGACCCAGTGGCCCTTGGCTACCATGCTGAGATTGGTTCATAAATTTTACTTACATTTATGCTGAATAATAATTCAAATATACTGATCACTCAAATGGTATGGGCTCTGGTGCAGGACTGCCTAGATTCAAATTTCATCTTTATCATTTACAAACTATGTGACCTTGGGGAAATTACTCAACATCAGTTTTCTAATCTGTAAATAGGTATAGTAATAGTAACTACCTAATAGGGTTACACAGAAGATCAATGAGGTAAATATGTAAATCCCTTAGGCTAGAACCCAACATATTAGAAGTGCTGCATTAGTAATTATGTTGGCTGATACAAAAGTTGTTGTCATGTACCACACATATCAATCATTCTGTTTATTCCTATGCATTATTATATGCAGCACCTCTTTTATCTAGATCCTCTATAATCCTATTAATATCCTTATTTCATAGGTGAAGAAACTAAGGCAGAAAGATGTTGGGGTCTTGCCAAAAGTCACACTATATCTGTGCCAGATCAGGGTTAGGCACTAGGGCCTTTCTATCTGCAGTCACAGGTGTTCAAAGATCCACAGGGTAAACTAGTCATCTATGGAGGAATTTGTGAGACAGTGTTATCAGCACTCAGACACAATGGCGAAGAGGGCATCGTCTGATGAGTAATAACGGGAGATGACGGGGGAAGGTGTCAGGAAATCCTTCATTAAAGAGGAGAGACTTGAGCTGGGTCATAAAAGATGGACAAAGGGAGAAGGCCAGTGTGACTGAAAGGACATCTGAAGCCAAGACAAATATGTGTGAGGCTGCAAGGCACGTTCTGCAGCCATGGCAAGTGTTGATTGTGATAAGGAACAAGCTGAGACATGGACTGGAGAGAAGAGGAATCCGACAGATGGGCCCCAGACAACAGAGAACCATCACAGGGTCTTATGTGGGTGGATATGTGAGTAGTGCCAGGGATCGAACCCAGGGCCTCGCACATGCTAGGTGAGCACTCTACCACTGAGCTACATCCTAGCACTTCATAGGATCTTAAATAAAGAAATAAAAAGAAAGACCAGAAAATCCATTTGTCTATCCTCTTTTTTGTAAAAAAAAAATCCAATATTAACTAGTTGTTTTGCATTCCTTTTTAGAATATACTGGCCCTGAGATTTAGAAGCTTGGTGGTGAGCACTCTGCTTGCTCCACTGACCAATTTTCTTGTTGGTTCTTACCAATTCTAGCCTGGAGAGAAGAGGAATCCGACAGATTGGAGATAAAAGTAGAAAAAAAAATAGAAAGAAAAACCAAATTCATACTTCCCTTCTATACCTGTCCTCACCAGCCTGAATGAAAGTTACGAATTCGATTTTCTCTTAAAATTACTACTGGTTCTAAGCTAATGGCTCCCGGTCTCTGTCATGTTTTCTGTTCCACATTATTGCATCTGCTATGATTTGGATATGTTTAAGTGTGTCTCCCTGTGGTTCATGTGCCAGATGGACTCTAGCATGGGGGTAAGGGGTATGACCTTTAAGAGGTGAGACGCAATAGAAAATTGTTAGGCCATTAGGGGAATTAATATAGTCCTTGAAGGGTCCTATTTGTTCCTGAAAAAGCAAGTTGTTATAAAAAGAAAAACAGCACACTTCATAGACCTATAAATCCCTGTTATCCCTGTCTTATCTTGTGACAGCTCTCTCCTCTCACCATGATGCCGTCTGCCGTGCTATGACGTAGACAGAAGTCTTTAATCAGAGGCCGAACATGGGGCTCCCTAATCTCGGACTTTCAATCTCTAAAAACATGAACTAAATCAACCTTTTTATATACATTAGCCAGTCTCCGGTATTTTGTTATAGTAAAATAAAATGGACTAAAACAGCAACCTAATTCATTCACTGTTATAATTGGAGAGAATAATTCTAAGATTAAGTAGTCTGCCCTTAGTGAGTTTATAAACTGATCTGCCAAAGTCAAAACTGGGAATAGAAAAGACTGGGACATCCATAGCACTCCACTGGAAGCAGCAAACCATTATCATAAGGAAGAGAACTTTTCCCGTAGTAATCTTCAAAAGAGACCTAAACAGCAGTTAGAAAGGCTTTCCTCAGCTGAGCACTGTGGTCACCAGCAAAATAATGGAGGTACAAATAATGGGGGCACTTAAAAGGTTCCAGACTGAACCCCTCATGCCACATCAAAAGATAAAGCCTTATAAATAGCCAGGGAAGACAACAGGTAGCACCATTGTCTCCCTCCATAAGTTAGGATCCATGGCAAGGTTTGAGTATAAATATGAAGGAAATTGTGGTTAAAATAAGAAACACCACAAAAGGGCCCTTCCCTTGACCTGATCCATTGCATATGATTGATAACAAAGGTAGTCCTAAGAGTGATGAGCACCACACGGGAAGCCCTGGGAATCCTGGATCAGCTGGACTCCAAGAGAGTTGGTGACAATGAGTTTTATCTCATTTCTGACATCCTACAATAACTCCCAATGTTTGAATTATGTAAAGAGCTTTTGAAAACCTTCCCTGGCTACCAACCCAGGCCAATCAAATCAGAATTATCTATCGGAAGGACATGAGTTTCAGTATTTTAGAAGAAATCAATGTTACAAAACATCCCTATATAAACTGAAGGCAAATATGTGGAAAGATTCAAGGCCATTGGATAGTGAACCACAGTATCATTTCCTTGAGAACAGGAGGGACATGGGAAGAACAAGTAGTAAGACCACAGATTTTCAAGCCAACTCTTTAGATTCAAGTCACTGATCTTTCACTTACCAGTTGCATGAAAAAGTTACTTAACCTAATTGTGTTGTGGTCTTCATTTGTAAAATGAGGATAATGTGACCCATTTAGGGGGATGTGGTAGGAAATAAATGCAGGTATTGCCCTGCACACACAGTATTAGATATTGCACTAAAACAAGCTGTTACAGTACTGTTACAGAGCTGGGGCCTTCTGAGAAACTGAGGCAGCTTGAAGACCCCCCTTTAAATCCCAATTCTTGCAATCAAATAAGAAAGATTTCAGATATGTCACTTAGAATAACAGAATGAGTTTATTGAAAGGATAAGAAAAGGGAAAGGGGACACTGAAAAAGAGAGTGGGTCCTCTCAGAGAGGAGAGAAACAATTTACCTCTCCTGCATTCCAGTTTTATTGGGGATCCCAAAGAAATTTCCAGACAGTCCCACCCAGGCAGGGTGACATCAGATTTTCAAGTCCCCACTGCCATGGCAATTCTAGGTCACCTTGGCCCATTCTGACCAGTTCTAATTGGATACTATACCATACATTCTTAGATTTTATTGTTAGGAGGAATTATCCTTATCTCCCCGAGTTTCAGGATCTGGTCACCAGAATCTCCTGGGTTCCTCCCATTAACATTATCTGTGGTTTGCATTTCTCCTGCAGATAACAGGTAGTTTGCTGAGGAATGTGACATATCCTGTCCAGTTAGGCCAGGCAAGGTTGCAGGTAAATTGCTTCTTGGAAAGAAAGCATTTGAGGATCAGTACAGTGGACCCAGTCTATAGAATTATTCTCTTAACCTCTTGTTGCCACCATCCTCATCTATTTGTCTCCTAACACATCTGTCTAATATTCTGTTGTATTCAGAAAGCAGTAAAAAGCTGAGAAGGATAAAACTCTGATTAGAAACTTAGTGAACAATGTTGTCTGTGACTGACAGAAAGAATTGAGAAAGGAAAGAAGATACCTGAAGACTAGGCTCGTTGGCTGGGAGCTGCCCTTCCCTGACAGCATCTGAGAGAGAGGTCTACATCCCTTCTCCAGCTCCAGCATAGTGATCAGCATAGTCAGTGTTGTGTTATGGCTTCCCTAACCAGTGATCTAGGTAGGAAGATATTTTCAAAAATGCTCTAACTAGAAATCAGGGGGTGGATTCTGCCAGCTGCTCCAAGGCCAACATTTCTCTGTACTTTGATTTCCCCACCCCAAAGTGAGAGTGACAATATTTACCTTTTACATACCATTTCAGTTAGGTAGGTTGTTTGGTTTTTTTTGTTTTGCTTTGTTTTGTTTTTGTTTTTTATTTATTTTGTTTGTTTGTTTGTTTTTGCCACTGTAACCAAAAAGACCTGATAAGAATATAATTAGAGAAGGAAAGGTTTACTCTGGGACTAACCATTTCAGAGGTTCCAGTCCACAGACAGCTGGCTCCATTCCTTGAAGCTGGAAGTGAGGCCAAACATCATGGTGGAAGACTTGGTGGAGGAAAGCGGCTCAGGGTTTTGCACCAGGAAGCAGAGAGGGTGCACCACTGTTCAGGTACAAAATATATACCCCAAAGGCATGTCCCCCAATGACCCACCTCTCCCAGTCACACCCTACCTGACTACAGTTACCATTTAGTTAATCCCTATCAGGGGATTAATTCACTGATTAAGTGAAGGCTGTCAAAACTCAATCACCTCACCTCTAAACCTCCTTGCATTGTCTCACACACAAGCTTTTGGGAAACACCAAATCTAAACCATAACACACATTTTCCGACAATCTTGGGAAGGTGAATGATTCCAACTTAATACAATGAACTTTGTAATATCCAAGAGAAGAAAATTGCTCTAAATTAACTCCAGTCAGGTTTTTAAAGACCAGAAATGTATATCATTTCATTTTTAAAAAGATATTCAATTAAAAAAAAATTACCATTGCAAGCTAGAGGTGGCCTCAGAAAGCTAACAATGGGCGGAACTGCAACAATAGGATCAGTTGTCCTTCCCCCTCCCCCAAAAGACAAAATTAACCTCATGTACAGTCAAGTTTCAGACTTCATCCCTGGGTTCTCCAGCTTTCCCTGTATTCAGTTAGCCCTCATGTCCACAAGAGTCTAGAGGAGGAGTGTATTGCCTGTGAATTTGCATACATTAGCATCCACAAGACTAAAAAATGGTATTATTATTATGTAAGCAGCCTCAGTTTAAACAGGCTGTCAGTCAACTGCCTCCAGGCTTGGCAGCATCTAGTTTGTTGGCAGATAGAACATTCCAACCTGCTTTTTCCTGTCATGTATTTGACAAACATTATCATAAGCCAGGTGCCTTTTTGAGCTGTCACCTTGTCCTGGGGCATCTGCCTTATCCATCAAGTGGAGGGCCCATTAAGAAGCGGGGACATTATTTCAGCAGTTAATTAGCCAAGCTAAATGAATACATAAATTCATTTTCAATTCAACTTTCCATTTCTTTCTCCAGCTGCTAATAGGGGCAGCAGAGTCAGTAATGTGTTATGAATGGATGATGTATGAGGTTATATCTTAATAAAAAACACATGTCCACACAGATTTTTATAGCCAAAAATTATGAAAACTCTGACAATTTTACCATCCACAACACATCTTAAAAAAAAAAAAAGTCTATTGTGTTACATAATTCCCAGAGACTGTTTATAAATATGAAGAGCTTTGTTTTTTTTTTTTTTTAAGGAAACTTTAAAAATACATTTGTAATCAGAACCAAATACACTTGAAAAAATCACAGGATGGGTCTCCTTCTAACTCAGTGTGAATTTCAGCACCTGACAATGATCTCATCTTCCTTAAGTGCCCCAAATCAGGACATTCTCCAGGAGGATAAATAAAGAATCCAAGTAAATACTTTGCTTTATTTCAGAATGAAGGAGAATAAGAACAATGTCTATAAATTGGGGTTTATTTGTTGGTTTTTATTTTTATTTATTTATTTATCTATTTATTTATTTGGTACCAAGGATTGAATCCAGGAGTGCTTAACCATTGAACCACATACCAACCCTTTTTCATATTTTATTTTGAGACAGGGTCTCGCTGGTTTTACAGAGGCTGGTTTTGAACTGGAGATCCTCCTGCCTCTGCCTCCAAACCACGGGGATTACATGCGAGTGCCACTATACCCTGCTGATTTATTTGGTTTTTAAATCAAGAGGAATTTTGGTATTGTAATCTATTAAAAAAAAAACTGTTATCCAAACTTCAGTAAGTGAATCATAGTATTATGCTTAAGGCAATGAGTTAAAAAGTTGCTTTCAAGGAACTGAAATGAGTTTTCCCTCAGATAAGAAAAAACTGCAACTGGGGAGACCAACTCCCCAGATAAGATGAGAGAGAAGAATTTGGTACTCAGCCTTCCACTGTGGCATTTATAGATGTCTATTCCATTAGAATGACAAGACAACTTTCTGTAAACAGAGTCTCCAATAAGCATGGGGAAGGGTGGGTGGCTGTTAAATGGTTAGTGGTTGTCACCCCTGAATGGGACAGAACCCTGCCTCAAAAGATAACTCCTCCCACTGGTGTCAAGCTCCTTCATGAGTGCAAAGTGATCCTGAAACTGGGCTTAGGGAAGGCCAAGAGTAAAATCTGTGATGTGGAAGGATCAGCAAAGGTTGAGATGTTCCTGTCAAAGTAGAAGCCAAGTGTCATTTCTTAGGCAACCCACACAGGACATTTTACAAAGCAGGCACAAGATGGACGGTTTGGCAAATACGCCAACTGCTCTGATTCTGCAGGCCCCAGCCAACTCATCTGCTGAAGAAGAACAGTGTTAATTAATAGGAAATGTGTGTGAAGAAAATTAGTTTCATACAGCAGATTTGGGTATTCTGAGGGGCTAAGGAGAGACAGAGCACCACGGATAAAGTCTCATTCTATGCCTTTCCTGACTTCCCTATTTTCTGCCCCCTCTTTGTTGCAGATGACCCTGAGTGACAACTCATTCACTGCCTTCATTTACAAAGGTTTATGGAATATCAGAAATATCCCATGTTTCATGACCATGTCTGGGATGCAGAACCACTGGGATGTGGCTCTTGTCCTCAGGAATTCACCATTCAACCCAGGTTAGCAGGAGAGGAGACTACTTTGCACAGAAGTAATTAAAAAATCAGACATACTCTGATAGCAGCAGGAATGCAGCAGAGATTTCTTGGAGGAAAAATTCTGTCCCACACTCCCTTCTCTGAAAACTGGCCATTCCCCATACCTGGTGGAGGAATAGGCCTTCTTGGGTCATAGCTGATGAGATCCAAGCGAGACAGATACCGAGATATTGCCTTGAGAATTAGAATGATAACCCAGTGTCCCAAGCACTGGAGATGAGATTTCCCGGGGCTGAAACAGCAAGATAGGCCTGATAAGATGGCCATGGGGAAGGAGAAAAAAAGAAGCAGTTATCCAGGGAGGCAGAGATGCAGGGTTGCTTCCGTGTTCCTGTAGAGATGGGGGAGTGACTCCAGGGTCAACTTGCCAGCAATGTTGAGTCCCTGTGGACAGGAACTGTACTTCCTGCACCTTCTTTATTGGGGCTCTTTACTGAGCCAAGCTGTGGGAGATGGGAAGAATTGGTCCTGTGAGCAGATGTATGGGCCCCAAGAGGAGGGCACTGATCTAGCAACTCTTGCAATTTAGTTCCCTTCATTGCAACACACAGCCTTGGAGGGGCTGCCCGTGGGCCTGCTGGCAACCTATCTTAGAGGGCACAGTGTGTAGCTAAGGAACAATTTTTTTTCCCCATCTTTGTTCTAAGACATAGCCCCCTATAACCTTAGCTTTATTCATTCCAGTTTTCAAACTCCTGCCACTTCTATTTTCCCCAAAAGAGCTCTAGAAATGTTAGCTGGTAGTATGTTTCTGGTGCAATGAATCAGCACACTATGATCAGTCACTCTGTGAATTCTGAGAACCTGTTCTCCCCAACATTCAGCGAACGCCTCTTCATGTGATGCTTTCCTGTGAGGGTACTGAGGCTGCACTTTATTTAATCCTGAGTTGCTTTTCGCTTATCATCTATATGGATATGTCTCGAGAGCAAGGGCCATATATTGGTCTTCTTAAAGACCCAATATGTGATTGCTTGAATGTAAGATGTAAAAATAAGCCCTTTCTGAACAAGTGACAGCCAGTGCCCCTCATGCTCACCAGCTCTCATAATATATGCAGATGAGAACTCTCTACATATCAGCTGGTCTGGTCTTTTGCCACTACACCCTCCTTATCTCCCACCCAGGGCAGAACTGAACTTTAAAGCCATAGTCTCAGCACAAGGAGGGAGACCTTACAGATCAAAAAGACCCATCAGTATTTCAGAAGAGGAAACTGAGGTCCAGAAAGGTGAATTTTCTCCATATCATGTAGTTCCCAAGTGGCATTATCCGCCTCTGTTGACTCAACCGACCGACATTTCTCAAGTAGTTGTGCTTCATGACGAGGAGGAGGTAGAATGATTGCTAGTTACTTTACTTTGACTTCTCTTTTCCAACTGGTGGAGCTATGGGGAGCCTGCCTGTGCCCCATTCCCTGCCACTTCTTTCAGATGCTAATTAGCCTGACCCTCTGTCTTTGGCCATGCTCCTTGTCAAAGAGGCTATCCCAACACTGACTTGAAATGACTGGGCACAGGGCTTCTCAAGACTTGCCTAATTTAAACTACTTTCCTTGGCCTCTCCCTCCTCCCCAGGCTCCAAAGAAAACAGTTCCAAGATGCATGAAACAAAGGCGAGCTCAGTTCATCCAGCTCCCAGCCTTACCCTATTGGAATTTGTTCTGGCTCCCTGGCAGCAACCATTCACATACCGTAGTTTACAAAATCTTCTCCTCCGGGTACGGTGTCCCAGAACCAGTTGCTCTGCCCAAGTCCAACCTCAGACAAGGCACATTATGCAAAGCAGGTGCAAGACAGACAGTTTGGCAGGAGTTCAGTTACCTCGGATCATGGAAACTCTTGCCAGCGTCTAGGCAGAGAGGAAGTAGTGTGCTAATTAATAGGAAATTCATGCGAAGGAGATTCATGCTGCATTTCCTATCAAAGCCGCTCTCAGGAAGCAGGACTCTGAAGAGAGTCACCACACGGGGTGGGGGTGGGGGCCGTTTAGTAAGGAAGAAGTGGTTCTGCCTTTGCTGCAGAGGATCTCTCATCTCCCCATTCCTCCTCTCCCGGCTGGTGAGCCGCTTTCCTCTGTATTGTCTCCCACGGCAGCGGAAATGAGTCTTTGAATTCGGAGTAACCGGCGCCGGTGGAAGCCACCTCCGTGGTGAAGCCGCGCAGAGCCTTGGCCGTGAACACGCAGGCTCTCAGACGCGTGATCGACAGCCCCCTCGTCCCCAGCGTGTCGCCTCCAGCGCCCCATCCACCAGCCCCTCGCAGAGCTGCGGGTCCCCTGGGAATAACCGCCCAGTCCGCACCATGCCGCCTGTCAATTGCTGCTCCACCCGCCACCTTTATTGGCCCATATTGTGGGATTTTTAAACATGTTGCATCAATGAATGGAAGAATGGATGTCTATATTCCCAGGCTAGGCTCGGATAAAGTCTTTCAGATTAAAGTATAAACTATCACTAGGGTGATTAAAATATAGGCTATCACTAGGGTGACGCCCTCCTGTTAATAGCTGAGGCAGAAGGATCACAAGTTCCAGGCTACTCTCGGCTAAGGAGCAAGACTAGTCTCCAAAAAAAAAACAACAAAACACACACACACACACACACACACACACAAATAAATAAATAAATAAATAAATAAATAAATAAATAAATAAATAAATAAAATAAAATAAAATAAAACCCACACACAGACCAAAAAACCTCTGGGATGGGGAGACGGAAGGATGTAGATCGGTGGAAGCGCGCCCCCTGGGTTCAATCCCCAACACCGCAAGAAAAATAAATTATATATAATTACCAGGGCCATGACCTACAACTCCAGGTGTGTGCCCTCCGACAGTCTTTCATCACGGTGAAATAAACTAGAGAATTTTAGGTGCCAGGTAGATGGGAATGAGAGCTTAGGAAAATTATAGCAAGGACAGAAGGGCAACTGAAGTCCTTAAGCTCAGAGTGCCAATGATAAAGGGGACATTATCCCCCTGGGAATTAAAAAAAAAAAAGCAGAAAGAGATCTAATCAACCCTAAGCAATGAAGCATGCCTGTAACCCCAGCGACTATGGAGGCTGAGGAAGGAGGATCACAAGTTTGAGTCCAGTCTCTGAAATTTAGGGAGACCCTGTTTCAAAAAGTAAAAAAAAAAAAGGGTTGGGGATGTAGCTTGGTGGCAAAGTATTCCTGCTTTCAACCCCCTAGTACCACTAAATAAATAAATAAATAAATAAAAATTAACAAAAATCAGTTTGTATTTTATTATTGCCTTCACCAGCAAGTTTAAGTAGTGTCAATAATAAAGTAACACTCTCTCCAAAAGGGTCTCAGCTCTTTTAAGTTTTGAGCAATTGCTGCAATTTATTGTTGGGTATTAATAATATATATGTCACAGGGCATGGGCTCATACCTATAATCCCAGTTACTAAGGAGGCCAAGGCAGGTTGATTGCAAGTTCAAAGCAGTCTGAGCAATTTAGCAAGACCTGGTTTTGAGATATAAATAAATGAAGAGGGCTGGGTACACAGCTCAGTGGTAGAAGATCTGCTGGGTTCAATCCCAAAACTGTGTGTGTGTGTGTGTGTGTGTGTGTGTGCGCGCGCAGTCAAGTGTCAAATTATCACACTTTTATACCTTGTCCTTGAATACACATTGTATTTCCCATGGAATTGAATTTGCATAAATCCCAGTTACACAACTAGCCCCCAGCACAGACACATTCAGGCTGAGCTACACTTTTTCCTTCAGACAGTAAGTGTTTGCCACTCTAAAATCTTTTGAGCTCAGTTTAAGTGAAATGCATGTCTTTAATCTCTATGTACCATATGTTCTTGCATTTAAACAGTAGATTTTAAATAAACAAAAATAGCACAATGCTTATAAGGATGAATTTTTAGTTTCAAGTCTGTCATTTGATGTGACTACTTGTGGAGTTTTGTTTTCATTTAGTCTTTAAATTATAAAACAACGAGCTGGGCAGAGTGGCACACCCCTGTGAGGCTGAGGCAGGACTGTGAGTTAATAGGCAGCCTCAGCAATTTAGCAAGGCCCTGTCTCAAAATTAAAAATAAAGGCCGGGATGTGGCTCAGTGGTTAAGCACCCCTGGGTTCAATCTCTGATAAATAATAATAATAATAATAATAATACTATTACAAAACAATGAAACAACTATCAGCTAAAATGCAGTGTTTGGGGTAGATGCAAATTTTAATGCATACATGAACTAAATACTTCACACATGATGTACTTTACTAAATTTTAATGATATCTTTTTACTTGAAATTTGTTCATTTTAATTTATAACTGTTTTGAAACTAAAGAATGAATTCAGAAAAACATTTCATAGTTCCCTAAATTTTACTTTTTAAAAAATTTGTTCTGATTAGTTATACATGACAGTAGAATGCATTTTGATATGTCATACATAAATGGAGTACAACTTCTCACTCTACTGATTGTATATGATGCAGAATAACAATGGTCATGTAAACATATATGTACATAGGGTAATAATGTCAGATTCATCCTGTTATTGTTCTTACCCCCAGACTCCCTCCCTTCTGCCTAATCCAAAGAACCTCTATTTTTCCCTGGCCACTTCCCTAATTGTGAATTAGCATCTGCATATTAGAGAAAATATTCAGCCTTTGGTTTTGAGGGATTGGCTTATTTCCCTTAGCCTGATATTCTCCAGCTCCATTTACCTAAAAATGTCATAATTTTATTCTTCTTTAAGGCTAGGTAATATTCCCCTGTGTATATACTACATTTTCTTCATCCACTCATCTGTTGAAGGGCACCTAGGTTGGTTCCATAATTTAGCTATTGTGAATTGAGCTGCTATAAACATTGATGTGGCTGTGTGTCACATGCACCTCAGATAGAACATTATCTCCAGGATATGTAAAGAACTCAAAACACAAAGCACCAAAAATAAATAAATAAATAACCCAATCAATACCTGGGCTTAGGAACTGAACAAACACTTCACAGAAGAAGAAATAGAATTGACCAACAAATATATGAAAAAATGTTCAACATCTCTAACAATTGGAGAAATGCAAATTAAAACTACACTGAGATTCCATCTCACTCCAGTCAGATTGGCGATTATCAAGAATACAAACAACAATAAAATATTGGTGAGGATGTCAGGGGAAAGGTACACTCATATATTGCTGGTGGGACCATAAATTGGTGTAACTGCTGTGGAAAGCAGTATGGAGTTTTCTCAGAAAACTTGGAATTGAACCACCATTTGACCCAGCTATCCCACTCCTCGTTTTGTGCCCAAAGGACCTAAAATTTACTTTTTGTAGATCTTTCCATTGTACAAATATTCGTTTTAATAATTACTAGAAAATTTATCAGATTATAACTAAAGGATTGAAGTTCAAACTCTAGGAAGATATAAAAGCAACCGAATAGCTATACTTTTTTCCTTCTATGTACTGAAATATTTATTTTAGGATTTATTAAAATTTTTTGATAGGCCTGCATATGTAAACAAAATGCAAGAAAAGAAAAGGGTTTTCTTTTCTTGTTATTATGATTTTTCTTTTAATTCTACAAGTCTTAGGAAAAAGGCATGTTGGATACAGGAAATGGTTGCTGAAGTGTGATCCACTGCAGATGTCACATATGACTGGGCCATTCAAGTCACTAAAATTCTGCTAGGAGCAGTGCCCTCACTCTACACTGTCTCTGTCCCCACCAGTCACTGCCTACTCCTTTACTTTGTTTTTTGTTATCCTTCTACATAACATGTCTTACTGTCTGAAATTCTCTTTCCTCCTTCTCTGCCTCTTCTTGCATCTGCTTCTCTCTCTCTCTCTCTCTCTCTCTCTCTCTCTCTCTCTCTCTCTCTCTCTCTTCCTCTCCTCTCCTCTCCTCCAACTAAAACAAGAACTTCAGAGAATAAAAACATTTGTTTTTGCTTGTACTGTCCATAGAAGGTACAAAAAGAACATTTGTTGGATTAATCAAACCACCTACACCTAAGGCAAATTTCTATTCCAGTTCTGAAATGTTGACCCTCTGTGTGGTTCTTGGAGTGGGTTGACCTTCCCCTGCTGGCTGGCAAAGTTCCACAGCGCTGTATTCTTTAATTAAGTTGCTATTTTTGCTTAGTGATGCTGTGATAGCTCAAGTCAAGTTGCTAGGGGAAACATACCTTTGGTTTTATATCCTCATCTCCTCCTCTCAAAAAAAGAAAAAGTACAAAAAGATTCATTTTTTTTTTAAAGTTTCAACTGTGGAAAAGCTCCAGAGGAAGAAAAATGTCCTCAAACTATGCACTTAGATAATCCAATTGTGATCAATAAAACCTCTGCTCAACAATTTTAACATTTTTTTCCAGCTAACACATTAGCAGGTTTTAAAGGTCTTTGCTTCTTAATCACTTTTACTTTTTATTATAGGGTTCTTGGTTGGGGGTGGGGTAAGAGGAATCCTTAAGAAATGAAGAAATAAAAAAGACACAATTCCAGGCATGGGGTTTTCAATCCAAGGTATTTGGAGCAACAGAAGGGACCACAGGTAGCTTATCACAATGTGCATGTTAGTGTTCTTACTCCTAAGATGAGACTGGATGTGAGACATGTTTCAACAATCAGCATTACTCCCTCTCTCTCATCCCCACATTCAATCTCCAGATTGTACTGATTCACACTATTTCTCAAATCTTGCCCTTGCTATCCACTTATTAATTAACAACCTCAGTTTTGCCCTCGACCCCCCCAATCCATTTTACACAAGGGTAATGATCTGGTCATGCCCCTCACCTTACTCCAATAACTCCTCTTTGCCTGGAGAAAAAAAGTTCATCCTCCTTCATTGAGTCAAAGATTCTCCAGGATAGCACCTCTGTGTCTCAGACCTCAGCTTGCACCTTAGTGATCTAGCAGACCCCGTTCTCACTGTTCTCCAAAATGAAGTTTTTTTGGTTTCTCGCTTCTGTGTCTGTACATAAGTTGGCCTAAGACCTATAATGCCCCTACTCAACCTCTAGTCTTGGGCTATTTCCTACCCATCTTTGAAGAATCAAGTTAAGTGTCACTTCCTTTAAGAATCCTTGTCAGAATTCAGCTTGAGGTGACTTAGAAGCCATCTTGAGTCAAAACTGCCATGACTGCTCCTGAGTAACTCTGGTAGGTTTTCCCTGTGCAGTTTCCCAGCATACTATGATAAACAAAGCCGTAAGAGTGTGGGTGAAGCTTTATGAGTGGATCCTGGCACCATCAGCACCCAAAACGTGCCTGAAGTCTTTGATTCTAGCTTGAGGTGAAGTCACTTTTGTCAGTATATATCCCACTCCTTCTGACCCAAATCCCAGGGATCCCTGGCCTTGCTACCACCCAGGACCTTGCTTCTGTAAATAAGTCCCCAATAAATTCCACTCTACATTATCCTGGATCCATCTGCCTAGTTCTTCTGTTGGGGCATTTTGGAGCCAGCTCTCATAGGCTAGAACAGGATTTTTCCAGAATAAGCCTTCTCTGAAGTGCCCTTCAACCCAATCACAATTAGGCTCTTTATTTTGTGTTCCCCACCCATCAAATGTAAATTAAAGAATGTAAATTAAAGAATCCCAGGGGAAAGAGCACAGATTGGTCTTCTGAAATTGAAACACTCCAAATCACATTTTTGCTGCCCAGTACCAGGCCAAGAGTATGCCACTGTAGTCACCAAGCCTGTGACCTTGTGATAGAAGCACACTTTTAACCCCTACTGAAGGTCACCAAAGGCAGAGGGGAAAAAAATAACAGGTAATAATAAAGTAACAGCCACCTACACTCATTCCATATAATTGGGATTAGAAGAAGATTGTGCAAACACCCTAATAGAACAAGGCTATTATAGGAAGAAAAACACGTGCTAGCCATTCTTTTATTTGTTAAAGATTTGTTGAGTTCCCTTTTGCCAAACACCTGGTTAGATCACAAACTAAAGGGCCATGTCCTCTTTCCTCTCCACTGTATTCCCAATACTTACTACAGTACCTGGTATATGGTAGGTGCTCAGTAAAATGTGCAAATAAATTAATATGAAGAACAACTTCAAGCATTATAGTATGGAAGCTCTATAGACCTCATTCCAGTGAAATCTGAGATAATTAATTTTAAAAAGCCTGATGACATACAGAAAATGAAGAACCATCTATTCAAGAAAAATCTGTGAAAACTCAGGGAGAAAAAGGATAGTGTGTTATCTAAGCCCTTCCCAGTTGAGCAAGGCAGAGACTCCATTCTAGGCTGGTGGAACCAAGAACTCAGGAATCCCTAACTATCTATTCCCAGTTGAGGCCTTTCTTCCTAGGAGGAACAGGACATCAGCACTTCTGCATCCTGTTTCTGAGGTCAGTTGTTAGTACATGCACTGGAGAACTGGGGGTTCCCTTCAGACCCCACTTCATGGCAGGCAGGATTTATCTTGGGTGCAATGCTGCTAAAAATAATGAAGTTCCTGTCACTCCTGGAGCAGCTTGTGAGGTACTGGTTCCATGCTCAGAGAAGGAAGCTGAGAAGACCTCAAGATGCTGCCCAGCTCCCACATACCACCAAATGCTCAACTCCTAAAGCAGTGGTGTCACCCAGAGAAAAAAGGGGACATTGTCCCCACTCTCAGCTCCAGATTCTTAGCTCAGAGATTTTGCTTGGGAAGGAGAAGGTTAGAAAACAGATAACTCCTACTCTCTCCTCAAGGGAACTGACTTCATTTGAGGCAGAAGGTAGTGAAGTTCAAGCCTAAAAGAGTTCTCAGGTACACAGGAGGTTGTGATGGGGGCAACTGGGAGGTGATTTGTGGTTTCAGTGAAGACACAGTTAAAGGGTAGACAGGCGAACTTTCGGTAGAGCTGGGAAAGGAGATGGTAGGACAGACACCTCCTGGGATCTAAATAATATCAAACAGTGACCTCAGGAATTGTTTCTTCTAGGGAACTTGAAATTATTTCATCTTTGTCTATAGAGCAATTGAGGTTCTGAAGGCATTGTTAAAACAATAGTGCTGCTGGGCATAATGACGCACACCTGTAATCCCAGCAATTTCGGAGGCTAAGGCAGGAGAATCAAGAGATCAAAGCCAGCCTTAGTCATTTAGCAAGGCCCTAAGCAACTCAGTGAGACCCTGTCTCTAAATAATAAATATATATATATATATATATATATATATATATATATATATATATATATAATGCAGGGGTTGTGGCTCAGTGGTTAAATGCCCCTGGGTTCAATTCCCAGTCCTCCACCCACCTTCAAAAAAGAAAAAAGAAAAGAAACAATAGTGCAATCAGTGGTAATTGTTTGAGGTCAACAATTATGAGTGGTCAAGGAAAGGGAAGAGGATAGCCTTATATATGTACTTATGATGTACTGTCATCCCAGAGTGATTATAGACATCCCAAAGCTGTGCTTCCCTGAGAAGCAAAATCAGAAGCTTAACAATGTGTGTATTGGTGGAGGGGTGATGAGGGGGTGGAGTGCCTTCATTAAGATGATCCAGTCAGACATTAAACAAATAAAAAAGCAAATAACAATAGCAAGCCCTGGGACAGAGCCAGTACTGCATTTGCTATATGTTCAGTTTCCAACAACAAAACAACAACAAAATTACAAGACATGCAAAAAGAACCAACCAACAAACAACAACAACAAAAACAGATAAGTATGAACAATGTACTAGATAAGCAACAGAAAAAGACTTTAAATTAGCCATTATAAACTTGTTCAAAGAACTGAAAGGAGTCATGATTTAAAAAATAAAGAAAGGTATAATGATAATGATGCATCAAATAGTATTAATAAAAAGACACCAAATAAATTAATATACAAATGAAACAAATAACACAGACTTTTAGCAGCAGGCCCACCTCTAACATTTACAGAGACCAGGACGGGACTAAAAATGGAGGCCTGTACACTATATGCCTAAATATTTAAAAATTAAATCAAACTAACAAACTTGAGTTATATTCCTCATACTTTAAACAATATACTTTGATAATTACCCAGATATACCAGATATGATTGTAAACCACCAATTCAAGCTCTGACTAGCTCTCAACATTCCTGGGGGAGTTGCTTTTGGCCACTGGAATTATATCTCTCCTCAGACCTAGGAAAGAGGCCCTGCAAACCGTGGAGGTGGGCTCACAGACATTTAACAGGTTATTCCCGGGTGTCACGAGTCCCAGAGCATGGTCCAGATTCAAACAATAGATCTTAAACTTGAGCAAGCATCAATATCTCCAAGAGAGCTACTCAAACTCTGATTGTTAGGTGCATCCTTCAGATTTTTTGATTCAGCAGTTCTGAGTTAAGTTCCAAGAATTTGCTTTTCTAGCAAATTCCTAAAGTGATGCTGCTGCTGTTTGGGATCCCACATTCTGAGCACCAATAGTTTAGAAAGGAGAAGGGCCACAGGCTCTGAGTAGGCATTACTTTGTTTCTCTTTGGGGAGTGTATCTGATGGAGGAGAGCCAGAGCAGGGCCCTCCTTTCCAGTAAGACTTAGCAGCAGCAGAAAGTACACCAGGCAGTCTGGGAAATGGCTGAGGTTAAAGCACAACGAGCTGCCTGCACCTCTGAATGCAGCCCTTCTTCAACACTGGCATCTCATCATTTGAACCAGAGGCACATACTGCCTAGCAACAGACCAGCAACTTTACTCCGATCAAGTCCAAGATCAAGTCCAAGTGCCAGGGGGCACAAGGATGCTCTCATTCCTTCTATCACCGGTCATGGGATGAGACAGCAGCAGGGTCAGCCGAGGTTTCAGTGAAAACAGGGAGTACTTTGTTCTCTTTGAGAAATGCTAACGAAATTCTTTCGAGCACAAAACCTTTTTCTGGAACATCTTTTATTAACATCATGTGCAAGTATTTTGGGAACCATGGTACAGCCCTGTTCTAGCGGGAGGGTTAACCACCTCCCTCATTAAACTTTTAAAAGGGTAACCAGCTACTTAAATAAAAGATACGTATTTTTTTTATGTTCCCTAACCCAGGCTTACAAGGTGTCAAATGACTAAGTTGTGAAGAGCAGAACAAAATCAAATGAAAATGACATCAGTGTTCATTATCTGCACCTAAGGAGGGAAAGAGGTGATTCCACAGGCATTCAAATAAGCACTACCTACTAATTACAGTTTTATCCAACAAATTGTTTTTAATTTTAAAATCTACAGCTGTAGTTTTACTTAACATTGGGCATTGCCAACACAGCAACCATCCACTTTATTTCCAGAATAATAACAGTAATAATAATTCACATGCATTCTTTGCCCATGACTAAATTCTGGAAACACCAAGTCTTGAATGAGATCAAATAACCTAGGCAGCACAAATACGCCCCCACCCAAAAGGACTTGCTCATCTTGAACTTCTTTTCCTTTCTTATTTGTCAGGAGATCACCATCAGCCAGGGTAAGAGCCAGCACACTGAAGAAGCAACTTACTCAAGACCATGCAAGTGAGTACAGGAAGTGAAGAGTTAATGTGCAGTTTAGACTCTTGAAATACAACCCCCCAGAATTCATTCGATTAAGAACATCCTTTAAATTCCTTTCCTCCAGCACTTTGTTTGCAAGCCCATAAATAGCTCTCCTTCAAATACAGACTGAAAGCCCAACCTAAAAAAAAAAAAAAAGGTGAAACTGTCTCTGGACTGAAGTGCTTATTTGCACAGGTCAGAACTATAGTGTGCTCTATCATTTTCGTGTCAACAAAAGGCAAAGAATTTGAATCCAACCATCTCATTCTTGAGATCACCATAAGATGAGCACATTTGTCTTCACCCATTGCAGCTGCACATCAAGTCCCGGAAGCCTGGTTTTTTGTTTTTTTCTTTTTTGACAAGTACGGACTGAGATGCTCAGATACCCTATTTGAAATAGCGGTAGAACAATTAGGGAACACTTGATTCAGAAATTAGGAAAAAGGAAACACTTCCTTTTCCATTGGTAAAATTTGCTTGAGATCTTGAGCTGGTAGTGATGATGGTATACAATGGAGAAAAGAGAATGATCTTCCTTTAGGCTGTTCTCTAAAAAGCAGCTAAAGGCTGTTTTTAGAACTGGAAGAGCTGGTTCAATCCTCTAACTTAACGAAGAAGAAACCTAGACCCAGAGTTTTCCAGAAGTTTGTGTTAGATAGGTAGGTAGATAGGTAGAAAGTAGGAAGGCGGGTATATCTGCCAGGAAGCAGTTTGCCTCACCTGCTATAGTAGACTTCTATATAAGTACATGAAGAGATCAATAAAAGATTTAGACAATTGATGCATAAAGGCTTCCCAATTTATTCTTAAAATAGCAGTAGAGCTATCAGAAGCAATTGGCTAACCTGAAAGAAGAATACAATAGAGAATTTGGACATAGTCTTAAACAAGCAGTTTTCTAGTAATGCTTGTAGTATTCTTTTCTTTATTTCTCAATGTTACTAACATTCTGAATTTACAAAAAGCGTGAGCATTTCAGGCTTTTCTCCATCGGTTACGTGAGCATTGTCAGGCTCCCAGCTGGTTTATCCTGTGCCCTGTTTGTTTTAGCAATGCTTCTTGCCCACGACACAACATAAAGTAAATCTGGACATAACAAGTCCCAAACCCTGGTGAAAACAAGTCATAACTCAGTAGATTATTGAATTAACTAAAAGAAAAAAAGCCAGGGTGCTGCCCTAGAGAAAAACAAAATCCTGCCCTGATGTCTTGTCTGATGGTAGCAATAGCCACAGATGGTTTGCTAAAGACAAAAACTTCTGTGGAGGAAGAGGGGCTCCTGCAGAAACACAGTTTTCATTATTTCAGGAGGGCATTTAAGGACACAGACTCTGGACTTCCCTGGACAGAATCATCCCATTTGCCTGGTGGTGCTGACCACTAGAGGGAGGCAGGGTCCTTCCATTGATCTCTGCGGGGAAGAACTTTAAAAAAAAAAAAAAAATGCTGTCATCTGAAATACCAAGGGAACCTGGAAGCTGGGAGGATTCACTTCTGCCTCAGACACCTCTCTCTTGGGAGAAAACTTAATTCTTGGATTGACTCCCTTCTTTTTTTTAATTTTTATTTTTTAGTTGTAATTGAACACAATACCTTTATTTCACTTATTTATTTTTATGTGGTGCTGAGGATCGAACCCAGTGCTCACGCATACCAGGCGAGTGCACTACCACTTGAGCCACATCCCCAGCCCAACTCCTTTCTTAAAAAAAAAAAAAAAAAGAAAAAGAAAAGAAAGAAAGAAAATCAGTGAGGGGCCATGCTCTGTATGTTTAATTTTGACAGGAGGGAACGCTGCATCAACATGCATAGAAGGGACAGGCTTGCTTCCATTTTAGAATGATGTAATGATGTATGCAAAGTAAAAGCTAGGAAGCAGGTAATCTCGATTTACTAGTTGAAAACTGGTCACCTTTCACCACACTTTTATCTTACCTAACTGGTACTTTGCTTCATCTGTTGCTGGCTCTGAACATACTCAAAGGTACTTGACATTTTTAGCAAGCAAATAAAGCAAGAGCCTTTTTCTCCTTCAAAATTATATCGATTGTCTTTAGCCAGTTCCTGCAATTTAGTGTTAAAAAGAGACTTCTTCACATCTTCAAAAATCCCCTATTATAGTTTTGAGAGGCTGAGGTAGGAGGATCCCAAGTTCAAAGCCAGCCTCAGCAACTTTGCAAGGCCCTAAGCAACTTAGTGAGACTCTGTCTCAAAATTAAAAAGTAAATGAATAAATAAGAAAGGCTGAGGATGTGCCTCAATTCAGTGGCTTACTGTCCCTGGGTTCAATCCCAGGTACCAAAAAAAAAAAAAAAAAAAAAAAATCCCCTATTAAAAATGAAGATGTAGGGAAAAGTATTTGATATAATATTATTTACAATAGCAAAAGTGGGATGAGACTAGATGCTTTCTTCCAAGGGAATGATACAATAAATTATGATGAAGCCACAGGATGTATTATAATGAGTTCTTTAAAATCATGCTTTACTCATAATTCTAATGACTTGGAAAATGATTACAAATGGCATTAAGTGAAAAATAGCATACTAGAGAACTAATATACAAAATGATCTCAACTATTTTAACTAGGAAAAAAACAGTAAAGGCACAGAAATCCTAAATAGCTCTGAATGATAGAGTTAAAATTTCTTAATTTTTTTTTCAAAAAAACTATTTAAATGAGTATTTATTGATTTTATAATCAGAGGGAAGTAAGTTTATATTGAGATCCTATTACTTCTGAGAAGAAAGACAGCTTAATTTTTGTAATTGTCTAAAAAGGAGATTGCATCCACTAACCAAGAAGAGGGGGTGGCTGATAGGAGGACCCACTGGCAGGCAGGAGTGGGAGGGAACGGAGGTGGCACTGGGCCTAGCCAATCACTGTTCTCCAGGATCAAAAATCAGAAAAAAAAATGACAATGCTACCAAAGACATTGCCTAATAAAAACAAGCTTTTCCAATTAAAGCCAAACTAATATGTGGACTTTGGAATCTTTGTTTCAATGATTTTGTAAGACACACACAAACACACGCACACACACACAAAAAACGAATTGCCATTTTATCAAGTTTTATTTTTATTCTCCTTAGTTCATCTTACATTGATTACAAACAACCCAAATAATTTTTAGTTAAATTATAAATGGAATGGTATTCTGTACCTCATAAAATTTATTTAGTCATTTGCAGGTGTCTATAAATGGATGTGTTTCACACATAGAAAGATATTTGCATTTTATACCATGGAAAATATATTTGTCATATGAGGAAGGGAACATTAATTGCTAAAGTGATATTAATAAGAAATAACTACCTGGATGAGGAAATGTTTTAAGAGTACATTAAACTTTGAAAGAAAACTTAGAGGTGTGTATTCCAGGTGCAGAACAAGTACCTCTTTGAACTTATGTTCTTTCCAAGACTCATATGAGGCTGAGGGATCCATAAGGCAGTGTTTGTGGGGAGAATAATCTGGGGAGAGAAAGGCAAGAAGACTAGAATGATTGAGACTATCTGGAAACATGCAAATTAATATCTAGAATTTTGTTAGTGAGCCACATAAATCTATACAACAATTAGGCCAGCCCCTGGTACAATACCGATTTCCAGTGACATCATAACTCACATAGAAAAAGGCTATATGGAAAAGGAGGAAGGTAAGTAGTTAGGGTCTATATAAGATGAATGAGGAAGGGAAAGTTATGACGATTTGGGGAACAATGTCAAGATTTATCAATAGGCAGACATAGGAAGCTAAAGAAATTAAGTAGTCAAAGATATTCAGTCAAGAGCTAAACACACTCAAATGGGATTGGGGTTGGGGTTGGGGTGGCAGGAGGCAGGAACAAAGAACTCTCTTAAATAAGTATCAGGAAGGCTCCACAGCTTAGTAAGAACCTAGTGATGGATCTTGGAGCCACTTTCCCCTTATTCTCTAAGCCTCAGCCCACACTAGGGGCTGGTGGGGGAGGAGGACATGGAATATAAACCCTGAAATTGACTGCATTGCCCATGTGGACTGATCTGTAGACTTTGAGCCTGTAAGTGTTCCTACAAGGCTTTTCTTTCTTTCTTTTTTTAAAAAAATCTTTTTGTGGTAGACTTTGTTTACCTGCCTAGAATGAAAACTGTAAATGATTAACTGGTAGAAACTAAATGTGTAATCCTTTTGACAGTCTCCCTCAGATACTTTCCTTCAACAGCCAATAATGTGTGGGTTTTTTGGAGCAACAATTCTTCCCAATTTTAAGTTTGGTTCCCTTTGGGAAAAAAACAATTTTATACTCTTTCTTTCTTTCTTGAGCAATTGTTGTATTATTGCTTCAGGGTAACACAGAATGGCATAATCACAGGGCCTCAGTGCAATCATCACAGTCTCCTTTGGAGCCTGATTTAAGAAACAGCATGTGGCTGAGCCAAAGAGAAAACCAGAGAAGATACTTTCCCTTGGAGAAGAAAAATGACATTCTAGATACTATGAAAGTAAAAGAAACAGCCATCATCCATGTGCTTGGGAACCTTGGGGACATAGAGCTATAATGATCATGGGACACCAAATAGGACCTTCCAGGCAGGTTCTTGAAGATCAACATGTTTGTAAGTGCCTGGCAAAAACCAGAGACCCTGATGATGGCATTAAGCCATTTACTCTGTCAGTAATTAGACAGCAGGAACAACCTTTTTTGAAGCTACTCCCAGATTATGACAAGTGTTTAAAACAACACCTTCACTCTAAGGTGATCTGTCTCCTACATGAAAGGGAAGAAACCAGGATTAATTCTAAACAAACAAACAAAAAATCTAGGGCTGGGGTTGTGGCTCAGTGGTAGAGAGCTCACCTAGCATGTGCAAGGCGCTGGGTTTGATCCTCAGCACCATATAAAAATAACTAAAATAAAGGTATTGTGTCTAACTACAATATATATATATATATATATATATATATATATATATATATAGACATAAATTTTCTCAGGGAGAAAATGTATTGAAGCTTTAGGAGGCAAAACATTCTATCAATTGAAGTGAAGTACTACAGCATAGAAACTCAACAGTGCCCAAGTGGCTCAGTTTAGGCTTCTTTGAAGCACAGCCTGAGATGAGGATTCTCATTCAAGAGAGCTTTGGCTTAAGAGGGCAAAAACAGGGTTGGGGAATAAGAGGAAAGAGGGAGAGCCAAGGGAAGATCAACAAGACTGTAGTGTCCCCTGGAGTCTAGCTTCAGTCTGGCTCCCACTGAGAAACCCTGGAGCCCAAACTATATCAGAATTCACTCCCACCTAGAGCTGAAGGGTCTTATTGACCCCACCCTACAGAGAGGAAACAAAAGACCTCAGAAGGTGTATCAGGCAAAGGCTGGAGGGTTCTTGCAGATCTCTTTCTTGATGTGTTTGAAGTTTCATCAATTCCCAGGGGACAGATCTGTCAACTTTCCCAAGGGGTTAACATCCCAATTTCATGTTGAAAACTACTAGTTAGTATTTTGTCTTGGGATGAAAGAGTAATGGAATTACATGGGCGTATCACACGTTCAATGGTTTCCCAGGGGGTTTAAATGTTGATTTCTTTTTGTTGCTGATGCAGCTCATTGCAGACCCATATCTACTTAGTGCATGGACTGGAAACAATTGTACCTTTTAGTCTAAGAACCAGGATCCATCATCCAAAAGCAGCAAGAGGCAGCGGGAGACTCAACCTGGATAACTTCCACTCATTCTTCCAACTCAGACGTTGGTCAAGAGGAGTGAGGAAAAAAAAAAAAAAAGTATGAGCTCCTGTTGCTTTCCAAGGTGCCACTGATGTCAAAGCACAGTCGTTTGGAAAAAGTGAAGCAGGTCCTGGTTTCTTTTTCATATAACTAGTTCAAAAGCAAGAAAGTTTTTTCTTTTTTCTTTTTAAAAAAATTTTTTTAAGACTACATGATAATAAACAGTAATTTCAGGCTTTTTCTTATGTGATGACTTTTTAAATTGTCATGTAGTCATTTATGACTAATATTATTATTAGATACAATAGGCAGTACACTTTGGTCTACTTCCTCAAATTTCTCCCAGTTAACCCAAATAATCACAAATTCCTAATTTCTTTATCTCCTCCTTACCTGTTATTATTTACATGTAGGTCATACCCATTGCTTCCAAAATTTTAAATGGTTCTAAGATCATGTGACCTAGGACTTGTGTTGTCCTTTCAAGTTCTTGGTCAAAGACCCTCCAGGAAGAGTGTGATTCACTTGGGCAGCAACCACCTAGAATATCTGGAGATCCCAATCTCTGCTGAGTTAAGACTGGGAGTGCAGGAAGACAGATACCATTTTGAATCTCACTTAGTTCTTCAATTTAGTAGTTGTTCATACTTGGGCAATAATTAACGCCTCTGTGTTTATGAAATTAGGCTAATAATTGTCACTAATTCATAAAATTCTGAAGATAAAAATGAGACAAAAGTATGATAACATGCACTCAAAAATAATAATAGTTAAAGATTAGTTCTTGCTATTGTTTTATATTTATCAGCGATTAGCCTGCCTTCTATTGGTGAATGAAACAATATATTTTAAATTCACTCAGAACCCTTCCTTACCTTTTATTTTTCTCTTTTATGTGTGTTAATGTAATAAATGACATTGACATTGATGTTGAAAATGTACGCTGTCTGCCTTGAGAACATCTGGCTAGATCACACCTAGTCTGGGTTATCTGGGTAGCACACTTGTGGTTTTAGGATGGGTAGGAGACAAAGTCAGTTCTTTAAGCAAGTTGCTCTTCTGACAACCATTGACACCTGCCCAGAATTCTGAAAGAAATGAAGAGTTCAGAGGGAAATTCAGCACAGAGCATGCATGCATTATTTATATTTAACAAAATAAAATCACCCAACTTTATGGTAGATGGAATCTCAGAGACCATCTCCCCACCTGGTGCACAAGTCCTCTTCACAGTGCCCTAGAAAAGTGATATTTCAGTTCAGTCCATTTCTGGCAGCTTGACGTAGCAGGAAGTCCTTCTATATTTTGAGATAAAGTATTCTTCACTATGACTTCTACACATTGGTTCTCACTCTTTTCTTAACAACTTACATCTGCCTCACATAATCTCTCGGAATCAAATTTCTCTGCCATGGGACAAATCTTTCACATTGAAAACATCTCTCTGGTCTCTTCTACTCCCTCCTCGCCACCCTCCACATGATCATTTTTTTTCAAAGTAAATATCCTCAATTCTTTTATTAAAATGAAAAAAATTACCTTTCATTTAAAGTAATTGCTGAGAGTGCCATTGTAAGCAAAGAAGGGGTTGTTAAGAATCTGATCTTGTGTATATATATGTGTGTGTGCATGTATACATACTATACAATATTTGTCTATATAACATATGATTATATAAACATGTGATTATACACACACATGCACATACACACACGCACAACACACACACTTTTTGACCACAACCACTGCTTTGTAACAGAGATCTTATTGTGGGTTTTTCTGTTTTTGTTTTGTTTTGTTATGTTTTGTTTTGCTTCCTTACCCATAAGTACTTTTACTAAAAGAAAACTCAGATATTGAAGGACAAAAAATATGAGCATGCATCAAATATTGCCATTCTATAAGAATCTTTCTATGAGTTGTGTGTCCAGTGGAGGTCACTAGGCCATGGTCAAAAATTCAACATTCTCCATTCTCACCTCCTCCCTCCAACCCTATTTAAAGCGCATAACCACATAAGTAACTTAGGAGGCCATTATGGTTTCCTATAATTACAGAGAGGTATTTTGGCTGTGTACCTTCCTTAGCTTGACAAATGTTACTGGTTTTAGGAGAGAAATTATTCCATGGGAAGAAATGATTGAGGTATCCACTTTAAACACTTAGATACCACATCAATATAGATAAACATATTTAAGAAAAAATGTAAAGAGAGTTCTTTTCTAGCTGTAGTGGTATTGGTGGTAGGACTCAGAGAACAACCACAGGGTAGAGTGTTTCTCAGCAGTAGAATGAGGTTCATCAAGTCGTTTTCAATACTCAAACTGTATTTAAGAAACAACAAATAAACTGAGAGGACCTAAGTGGCAAATGTGTCACTTCCCTAGCATCCTGAATGGGCGGAGAATGTAATGCATGCCTTATAAAACAGGACTCAAACAGAGTTGGTTCATTTTTAATATATCTCGGCCTTAAAATACATCAATGTACTTCTTCCCAAAATGTCATATGGACTGAAGATTTCCGAAGAAGGTGGGTCTGTGTTAAAGTCCCTGCAGGCAGGTAGACCTTGGTTTACTAGAACTCTGTGACTGTGGAGAGATGGAATGTTGTAGGTCAAGAGCCAAAATTATCTTAGACTATCTTGTGCCCTTTAATAGCCATTTGCTTTAACTTTTGTATCTGACTTAACTTTCTCCTAATAGATAATCTTCTCAGAATGTATCACTGAGCTTAACAGACCTCTAACCTCTACCAGCCCTAAAGCCAAGAATGCTATAAGATAACACTTAAAAGTACAGAAGGAATTTCCCTTCCTTGCTATGGCCAACCTGTACCCAACGCTCCCACCAATAAATTGGTAAATGTATTGACTTATGACTTTTGTCCTGTGACTACAACGTTCATGTAACTTCTTCCATGGTGGAACATGTCATTCAGGGTGACTTGAATCCATGTACCCAGGCCAAGGTCACCATATTTGGCTTAGAATGAACTATTTTCTTGTTTCCTATAAAGTATAGTTGGACTTTTCCATCAACAGTTGGAAAATGTTGATATGTAGAATACCTACTTAAAGCTCAAGGCTATTTTGATATCAGTATTTAAGATAAGAAATAAATGATTCAAATACTTGACTTTCTCATAGCCACCAATATTTTATTTTTATGAGATGGCTTAATATAAGAAAATTCCAGACTCCAGAATATTATTTCTAGGGAACTTGACATTATAAGGTCCTTGCTTAGCATCTGGATGGCCATCTTAAATAATATTCCCCAGAATATTATTTCTAGGGAACTTGACATTATAAGGTCCTTGCTTAGACAGCTGCTATTTTAAGGAAAAAGTTTCACTTTCCCACCCAATGACCTTTCTGAGAAAGGCTCACCACTGCCAGCATTAGGACCCGCTGGGCTCTGATTCCTGAGTCTGCCCTATAAAAAAGTCCCAGAACCCAAGCCTGTTTTGCCTCTCTCCTATACAGAGATGGCCTTTATTTGTCAGTTCTGACAAACTCTCGTGTGTATCTCTGCCTGGTCTCTGTCTTTCATTTCTTGCTTACCCTTCTCTCGTTCTTACTTTCCCTTAAAAATTCAAATATAAGTACTATTCTTCAGAAAGAAATATAGACTCTTTAGGCAAATTTTCAGCCAGACTGTTGTTGAAATTCTCTTTCTTTTCTTCCTTCTTTTCCTCCTTTCTAAATAAGAAACCTTTTAAACAGGATGAAATTCTAAGTCTATCAAATGCTAAAAAGGCAAGAATTTAAACAACACAGTTTGCTTATTTGTTTTCTAAACTCCAGTATATTTCTCTGGTTAAAAACATCCTTACCCTGACATTCCCTTTGATTCCTTAGAATTTTTCCATTAAAAAGGCATATGAGAGAAGCAGTCCTCTAAGATTAATGTAATTTTCCAGCTGTTGATATTCTTTGTTATTTTATTCCCTATATTGTTGGCATGGCATATTAGAAAAGAAAATAAAAAAGGAATCTTGGTATAATCAGATTGGGAATGTTATTATCTTATCAATTTTATACAACATGAAATCTGTTGAGAAACCTAACGGAGTTTATCATGAGCCTGTCCTAAGCACCATATGGTGTCAATTTTCAAATAATAAAATACCTGCAGAAACTATATAATGGCTTGTTTTTGTCCTTGGCTCTGAAGCCTCTTAGTTATGCATAGGCTTTTGCTAAGAATTTTGGTCCTCTTAATGTAATCTGCAAAGTGTGACTAGTTGTCACATTTATTCCGAAGAACAACAGCATACTTACCTTTTGTCAAAGCCAAGGAAAATGCTTAAGGTTGAATGTCAATAAATCTTGTCTTCCTGGGTTTATGTGAAGTCAAGATATAGCCCAATGTTCTGTTTATATAACCTAGATAGGGAGTCAAGTTTGATAATTCTCAAAATGATTCAAATCTATTTTACTGAGCTATCATATTTTAGCTTCATATCTTAGTCTTCACACTACATGGTGCCGAAAAGAGGCATCTGTAGGCATATTTTTTGCCCTATCTTAGATACTTTCCCAGTTGATACAGAGAAAAAGCAATGAAGAAAGAAAAATGTTTACAGAAAATAAATATTTAGAATGATCAGCTTTTTTCCAAAAGAAATTTCAGGGGAAAATTTGCTAAACTATCTAAAAGTGCTGCCATTATCTTATTTTGATAACAAGAAATGGGAAGATCATTCCTGTTGAATAGATTATATATATAAATATATATATATATATATATTTTTTATTTTACCTATTCCCAAGATAAAAAGTCTGTCTGCTTAGTGCAAAGCTCCTTCCTATCTCCCTCAGTGAGTAGAAAAACTTGCCTCAGAGGCAACATGGGTAGTTTCCTGGTTATGGGGCTGGAACACAAGCTACAATTTGAGAATGTTCCCCATTTCATTGACAGCTGCCATTGGGAAAAACAGTTTGGATGTCGGATTTATTTTGAGTTTGACTATCCTCTGGAGGCTTTTAAAATTTTTCAGCATTTAATGGCACTGTAAAGTTAAAGTTTTAGTTCAACTTAGGATAGACCTAATTTTTGGTTTTAAAGCCAGTAGGGGTTCAAAACATTCTTGTAACAGGAGTTCACTTGATGCTTTGATTATGTCCCTGTGGCTCTGAAACTTACACGTTTTTTTCTTTTTTCCAATCTTCTTTTCCTTAAACTTTTCCTTCCTGATCTTCTTTTCCCTGACCTTCTCCTTCCTGATCTCTCCTTCTTAATCTCATTTTCTCTGAATCACCTCTATAAAAGCCCCCTGATCCTGCAGATGGGCAGAATCACAGCCTTTGAGACAGAAGTCTCCTGTGTTTCTCCTTTGCTAGCAAAGCAATAAACCTTCTTTTTCCTTTTTCTCAAAACTGTGTCCTCCTCAATGGATTAGCAATGGGGACAAGGACTGAGCTTTTGGCAACATCCTGATTTGAAAACAAAAACATCTTCTCCGGCCATCCTTGTGCTTTCAGTAAGTAGCCCCAATTCCAACAATTTTATATGAATAATTTATAACAACATTTCCCAACAGCCAAGCAGAAATCTCACAGACTATATTATTTTGTCAATAAAACTACCTTATATATTAGCTACATACAGGATAAGTACATATAAACATAACAAAATTGATTTTAAAAGAAAAACAGATCATTCAAAAGCCAAAAGTGTACTTAGGAGAAGAGAGAGGATATTAAAATACAGAATCAATATGCAATAAAGTCTAAATATTCACTTGAGACTATGTTCACAAAACTTTATTTCTCATGTGGAATTGTCATGGAATGTTAGAGATGGCAAATCCCTTATCCAGGAGATGAATTCAATATTACTAACTTTTGTTAATCTTTGAAGAAAACAAAAATATCCCACGGGAGTGCCATTTTGTTTTTAGTAGTCACAGAAATGTTTCCAGTTATTGAGCCAAATTCTATCTGTAATTTCCAACTCACACTTGGCTTTCTCCTTTTCTTCTCCACCACCACTCAACCTTAGCATGGCTATTCTCAAAGTCCCCTCCCAGGTAGCTGTTCATGGAACCTGGCATTCCCAATTAGCTGATGCACTTGTTCATTTATTTAGTAAATACCTATTAAGTATTTTTTATATACTGGGCACTAGGGACATAAGACAAGGCATAGTTCCTGCCTTTGAGGAGCTAATAGTTTTTAGGTAAACGTTAATGCATAGAAAGAAATTTACTGTGGAGTATGGTGCACACCTCCATAGAAGTTGGCCGGAATTTGTGGGAGCATAAAGCGGGACAGGACAGCCAGCCTTAGTTTGGGGGTTGGGAGGGTGACCAGAGAAACTTCCTAGAGAAGAATGCTCTTGAGATAGTTTTTGTGAAGTTAGTATTACCTAGGTGACCAACTATAAAAATAAGGATCGCGATTTCTGTTTGAGGTACCAAGCCTCCTCTTAGTTATTTTGTGGGGATTCATTAATTCCTGCCCCCATTTTACAGATGAGAAAAACTGGTGCTTAGAAATGGTAAGTGGCTTAGCAAATTCACACAGTTATCAAGTAGCAGAGCAGTAGGTGAGGGAATGTTTTCAGCCAAGAAAATAGCATATGTGTCGGTCCCAAGGAAAGAAATAAACATGGCTTCTTTGGGCCATGTATGTGGAGTATGTACATGAATCAGAACAAAACAACATGTTATTTGGGGGAAGTGATGGTTACTGATGCACTGAACTAGCTATAGAAACAGGGTGCAGCTTTGCTAAATTTAATATTTAACACCATAGCCATGAAAACTCTTGAAGGATCCCAAACAGGACAGGAGAAATTTGATTTATGTGGATATGCCGTGGTTTTAGTTTGTTTATCTTTTCTTTTCTTTAAGACCTAGTGTTGCCCACGTGATCACTTCCTGGAACAATGGATAAGTAAAGCAGTTGTTGACAGGTGGAGCCCACCTGCATCTCTTCTTCTCTCCCTACATCACTAGCTATTTGACACAGAAACTGTCCTTTCACCTGTTGGTGTTTAGTTCTTCTCTGTGCCTGGACACTCTGATAAGCACCGGGTGGTAAAAGCACTATGATGGAATGTCACCATATTCTAAAGATGAAACACAGAGTCTTGCATAAATTGTGGGAGCAGGGGTGCCAAAATTTCAGGTGGCCTGGAGCCCTGGACCTCCAATCTGTCTGTAGAAGCATTATCTTAGGCTTGCTGCATTCTTAAACCTTGTTCAAGCCAGAATGGCAGGAAACACAATCTTTCCAACCAACTGCACCATTTGAATACCACCTATTTCCCCGAATGAAATTTTCACTTCCAACATCTCATATGCTAATGAACATCTCCTTTGTGTAGATTTCAGTAACAATATTTGAAGTGCTAAGTAACCGCCTCTGAAGTTTTGATCCCTAATTAGGGTATTTTAGATGCTAACTAACCACTTTGGAATGTGGATGCCTGATTAGGATACTCCAAATGCCTCTTCACTCTTCCTAGGGTGTAGATTATACTGAAGTATTTTAAGGTAAATCAACACAGAGATGATGTAACCCCTACATAGGCTTGCAGCTAAAAACAAGAGGGAAAAGTGTCCCTTTCTGGGTTGTTTTTTTTTTTTAACTCTCCCCAAGGACGAGGAGAGACACCCTCTGAGGGATGCGCCCCAGTCATTTCCTCTTCCTGAACCGGTGTGCAGGATGATGACTTAGTCATGCATGAGATTCTGCCATCCCTTTGTCTGAAAACCCGAGTGACACACTCCAACTTTACAAACACCACCATTATCTCCGTGCCTTTGCCCCAGTGGTGCGGTGCTGACGTAAAGGAGTCAGGGCGCAGACAGGCTGACACGCCTGAGAAAGGAGAGCTGTAGCTGAAACAAAAGTCCAATGGCATCAGGTTTCCGCGTGGCTGACCTCGAGACAGATTGCACATTCGTTGAGCTTGGGAACAGGGACTTGTTCTGGGTGAAAGAGAAAGCCTTGGCACTCTGGACAAGTGACCAGGCAGGGAACAAGTGCGTCTCCCTCTGAGCAAGGTCCCATCTATGCTCCGTTTCAGCCTGACATCCTCAACTCAACACAGCTCTTCAGGGATGCCACCAAACAAGTTGGGACTTACAGGACCTCATAAAAGCTCTGACCCCTATTTCCAGAACGAAAATATTAAAGAGCATATGATTTTGTATATAATTTCCAGAGGAGCATGAGCCCTCTTCCTCTTCCCTAAAATATTATGTACATTTCAGTGCAGTCTAAAACAGAATTATCTTCAAGGGTAAAAGTTTCACTATAAAGTAAATCCATTTTTCATAATTTTGAAGTGTACAACTGTGGTTGGTATAAATAGTCCTGATTTCCTTATCCCTGGTAATGGTGGGCAGAAGTTGGTGCTCTCTCTCAGTGATAATAGAAAGGGTATTCTTGTACTTGATGAGAGTTTAAACAAGATGCCATACCTTTCAATTCTTAAGAGTCTATGATCAAAAAAAAAAAAAAAAAGGCTGAGGCAGAAGGAATATGAGTTCAAAACCAGCCTCAGCAACTTAGTGAGACCCTAAGCAACTTAGCAAGACCCTGCTCAAAATAAAACATATAAAGGGCTAGGGATGTGATTCAGTGGTTAAGCGCCCCTGGTTCAATCTCCAGTACCCTCCCCGCAAAAACAAAAAGAATCTATAAGGTCCCACTTTGAAGAACCAGAGAAGGAAAGTGCTGGAGACTCTTCAGGAATTATGGAGAATAGGAATACATTTCCTCAAGGGTGAGTCAAAAGTTCTCTGTCCTAACATGGATGAGTCCTGAAGCCACTTCCCATGGAGCTTCTCACTGTCAACACTCCCAAACTCACACAATAGGGAGTGAGGATAGGTCTTGATCTAGTCAGCTTTCCATTACTATAACAAAATTCCTGAGATAATCAACTTAAAAAAGGAAAGGTTTATTTTGGTTCACGGTTCTGTAGTTGTCCCATGGTCAGTTGTCCCATTGCTTTTGTGTCTGTGGAAGTACATCCTGGTGGAAGCACACGGTAGAGCTCACCTCATGGTGGCTGAGAAGAAAAAAAACAGGAAGGGGCTGGCATCCCAATATCCCCTCCCAGGGCATGCACTCTATGACCCCACTTCCTTCTGATAGGCCCTAACTTTGAAAGGTATGGCATCTTGTTTAAACTCTCATCTGCCACCTCCCCACAGGCTGGGGACCAAGCCTTCACAGGGGCATTTGGGGGACATTCAAGATCCAAACTTTATTAGGATCAAATGGCAGGAAGAGAGAAAGTAGGCCTGGGGAATCAAATTTCCTCCAGGACTAAGAAGATAGAGATATGCATTAGAGGCACTTGAGGTCTAGCCTAGTTCAATTTTCCCATGGAATTTATTCCATTTTTACCTCCAGCCCCAGGCAAAGAGGGAATCAGGGTAAAAAGATCATCATTTTGGTATTATTCTTTGAATGTATTGCCCATGTTTTCTCCAATAAGGATATATGATTATCGTAGAAAAAAACACATTAACAATATTCTTGAATAAAATTTCTTATTTGGAAATAAAACCCATCATTGTTGCTAGAGGCAGGCCTGGTGGGACAACTCAAGATGAGATTAAATAATTCTGGGAAGTAGGGGCTCATGGTTTCTTTGGATGCCTTGAGATCATCGCCAAGGCCACGAAGCGTAAGTGATACATCAATTCAACTTATCATTCAAGAAATTAAATATTGCCGGGGGGAATCTAAACACAATCTAAGCACATTATGCTCCCAAATATAATAGCAACCCTCGATGACGGAAAATTTCTCTTGGAGTTGTTTCTTTGGATAGTCTCTTTATCTTGGCACAATTCTAATCTTTGTTCCTCTTTTGAGCATTAAAAATATACTCACAAAGGACTGGAAAGAGCCTTTTTGGACAATCCCTCCCATTTCTCTCACATTGGCAGCCTAGCCTAACCCCCTGTGGCCTTCTTGCCTGAAATACTACAAGAATCTCCTGGCCATTCTCTGTGTCCACTTTATCCTTCTGTGTCCACTTTATCCTTCCCACTTGGCCAAAATCAGAGTGCTTCCTCCCGGCTCCATGAATGAACACCTCAATCTGAAATTCAATAGCTGGTTCGCTTAACTGCAAGCACTGATTTTTTTCAGTCACAGTATTTCTAACATATGATCTTAAAAGTTCCAGGAAAATTAATAATTGACATAGTGCAAGCACAGTGATCAATGAAATCTGCCACTCTCCAGGGGGTGGGTCTCCTTTAAACAACAATCACTGTGCTTGGAGACCAGCAAAAAGATCACTCCTAACACCAAATATGCAACAAGGCTCTTTCTCTGGGAAGAGCTGAACAGATTGTGCCGGGGCTCTTGAAGGTGGAAAACTCTTCAGCATTACAGATGTTGCACCCCAGTCATCTGCACAGGTTTGATCTCTTGAGTCAGTGTCATTTGTTTCCTGACACAGTATGCCTGCTCCATTCCACGATCAGCTCATGGCCACTTACGAGTATGTTACATGCCAGCCCTTGGTTAGGCAAAGTAGACGCGAAGGTGGACGCATTGCTAGACAATGAGGGCAACTGTAGCACAATATAAAAATGGCCTCTGGCATGTGGCTTTACACAAACTGCTTCCTCATAGCACAGGGAAGCAGGGGAAACTTTCAAAGAAGAGAAAATGTTTGAATCGGGCTTTGAAGCGTGAATAAGACCAAGTCGATCTAGACTTGAGAGGATAAGCATAAGGAATGAGATGTAAAAGCACTAAGGAGTGAGAAGAAAGTGACAGAGAGAGAGGCGCGTCACCCCATGTGGCTGGAGCATATGTTGAGGAGGCAGCAGGGGAGTGACTTCAGGGAGAGGGTGTGCGTGGCAAGGCTGTAGGACAGACTGGATGGAGGGAGAACAGGGAAGACAGGGAGAGGGCAGCTGTAGGAAAGGAGGAGCTTCTGCTCCTGGCTCTGCCTTTCATGTCATTTTTGAGCAGCCCAGGTGACGGGGCTCTCTTCCGACCTATGAGTCACCACCCATCTTCTCTGCCCAGGCCTGAGCGTGGCCGGACAAGGTGTGTGCTGTTACTAACATGTTCCTCCCTAAACAAGCGTCAACAATTAGTAATGGATGAGGCCAGACCTGCTGTGTCACCGGCTGCCAGAAAGCCAGCTCCAGAGACACCATCAGCCCAAGCCCTTGGCCAGAGCTTCCTTCCCAGCTGTGCCTGCAGACAAGCTCCTGCCTCAGGAAACAGGACAAGCACTCAGGAGGGACACATGAAGAGGAAAAGCAGAAGGGACTGCAAGAGGGGGACCCACCGCCTCCCAGACAGGGAGTGGCTCAAGGTTTTCCTCAAACATTCCATGAGTCAGTCTCTCTCTCTCTCTCTCTCTCTCTCTCTCTCTCTCTCTCTCTCAAAACTAACAGACACATTACTTGTATTCCCTCTGTCTTAATGAAGGAATATCAGCAGGAAGGAGGAAAGAACAAAAAACATGTCACTCAAGAGGGGAGTGATTACATGTGCAGAATTAGGCTTATTTGCAAGCAAAAGAGGAGGTTCTCAAAATGGTGTCATTTGTGGGGTTCCAGGGAGATTTCTGTACAAAAACACATCAAACATGAGGCCATCAAGCTGTTGGAAGTACACATGTCCTTTCCTGAGACTTTGTGGAGTAACCTACAAGCTGCAGTTAACGAGTAGTGGTATAGTGGTCACTGTTATATGATTCGTTTGCACAAATACCCTGAGGAAGTTGAGCTGCTGGGGTCCTATTATTATTCCATGATTTTGCATCCTTTCATCCAGCACATAGTTATTGAATGCCTACTGTGTGCCATGAGCCATTCTAAATACTCAGGCAACAGCAGTGAACAGCTGGAGTTTATACCCAATCACACCTTGGCTGGCCGGGGTGTAGTTCAGTGGTATAGCCTTTGCTATGTGTGCTTGAGGTCCTGAGTTCGATTCTCCAGCACTGCAAATATAAATAAATAAAGTGAACAATCACACCTTGTACTCAATTTCTCAAACCAAAGAGACAGGGATGAAAGAAAAGAGGAATGGACAGACCTAGGTTTTAGGACAGAGCAGTACCTTGGGTGGTTGAAAGTCACTGGCTATGGGGATGTCAGGTGAACAAGGGAAATTTGTAGATTTGAGAGAGGAGAAGAAAGAAGTTGTTGGAAAATCTGGAGAAACTTGATTGTACCATGTTTTTGAGAATGGTCTTAACTGTGGCCAGAATTTAGAAAACAACCAAGCTGTTTTGGCCGTTCTGTCCAAAGGACAAGTCACCCAAAGCTTATAGACCACCAGACCTTTTTCTTCTCTCTTCTCTTTTCTCATCTCCTCTGCTCTCCCCTCTTCTCTCAAATTGGAAATGAGTGAAGAACACCAGGGTCAGCCAGACAATGAAAAGCAGAGGGAGGCACAGAGAGCCAATTTAGGCTGGAAGGGTTCTGCATTGCCAATTTCTGCACTGCTCTGTCTCCTCCAGAGGCCAGGTATGGAGGAAGCAAAAACCAAAAGAAGGGACTACCCCCCACCACGCACGCACACACACACACACACACACACACGGACAGTGGCAGAGAAAGAGGCACAGGATTTGCTCTTAATGCTGCCATGGGATAAAGTTTAGTTCCCTCACCCGGATGTGTCTGGCAGCCACCAGCCATATACCTGCAAACAAGGACCCATCTCAGTGATCAGGCCCTTGCCACAGGTGGCTGGCACCTTGACCTTCCCATGAAGACTGGTTGCCATGGAGCATGAAAACACAGCGATTCCTGAAGGTGGCTCTCCACATAACACTGACATTGTTATGCTCAAAGTGTTGCATCTGGGCAACCAGCCTATTAAGGGACTTTAGAGACTTTCTCTTCTCATTTAAGACATATGAGGGTTTTCCATCATCCCTCCCCTTGCACTGCTAGGCTAGAGTCTACCCTGCTAACAGAGTGGATGAACTACCGTGCAGTTGAGATTCAACCTCCAAAGTTTTATGATGTCAGATGGCAAAAACTGGAACTGTTACCAGACACAGTGGGACACAACTGTAACACTAGCACCTTGGAGGGTTGAGGCAGGAGGATTTCAAGTTTGAGGCCAGCCTGAGCAACTTAGTGAAGCCAGGTCTTAAAATAAAAACTAAAGAAAGGATTGGGGATGTGCAGCTCAGTGGTAAAGCACCCCTGTGTCCTATCCCCAGTGACCACCACAAACAACAAAAAATTGGAACTGTTCCTTCTGGGCAAGGAACAATTGTATTTTTATTTTGTCAAATACTGTAATTTTATTATGCACCAAAAAATACGAATTATTGGATTCCCGTTCCCAAGCATCTTAAAACACAGGAACTTGTAACATGTTTGGGGAAAAGAAAAGTAACTTCTGCTTTGCCTGAGAAGTTCTCATTAAATTACCTGCTTTATTTAAAATTGAACAATAGAGGACAAGAGGAGGAGAGAAAGGTAAAAAGTTTGGGCACATTACATCTAAACATATTTTAGTGAAGAACTGTCAGAAGAAACACATCAACCTCTTCATTCCTATTCACTTCTGTCTTTCCCAAAGTTCAATTTAAGTCAATTTTGAATGTAGGTTCCATTTTCTATGGAGTACATATTAGCATTAGGTGATACAGAGTTATCTTTTGAGAGAAATGATCCTTTGTGGGTTTTTTGTGTGTTCTTTCTTGGGTGGGGAGGGTTATAGTTCTTTTCTGTAATTGGATAGGAATATGAGACTTCCTATGCTTTGGCTTTTTGTATTTCTTCAGGCTTGTATTTTTGGTGCAGTGTGTGTGCCTACATGGAAAATACGTGGAGAGGTGGGTAATGGACTTTTTTCCATTCATCTATGACTAAGGCTTTTGAGTATTATTTTTTCTCACTAGGCTTTACTTGTTGAGAATGAGAAGTGTGTTTTCTGCTCATGATCTATTTGAGAAATTAAAGCAGTCTGGACTGATTTCTACTTGAGGTATTCTTTGGCTCCTTGGAGGAGCTGTATTATGAGAATGGAGACCTGCATTCCTCAACTGGAGCCTGTTCCAGCCCAGCCAAATTACCCAGGAGACTGGCACCCGTTCTGTTTGCACAAAACATTTTTAGACTCTGAGTCACCTTTAGGTTCTCTCCTGGTAGGATTAAACTCCATAGCATCCTATTACCTTGGCTTCCTTGTGCAGACAGGTTTGCTGTGCAAGCTTCCCAGGCACCCCGCCTTCAAGAAGGAGAAAAGCCCAGGCAGATGAAAGCCTTGCATATATTAGACACCCACTCACCTAGGACAAGCAGGTATTGATAACAGGGCTTTATCACTTCCTGCCCTACAAAACTCACACAAGGCTGCTCTAGGCAAAGTGGTGAAACAAGTCCAGTTCATCCGGGATTTTTTCAGTCCTGTTCTTATGTCCATACTGGCTAGTATATCCTCCTATTCCCACTAGACTGTAGTTTCATGCAACAAGTGTTTCTTGGCATTTATTGTTCCTGGTAGCGTGTGCTCCAGACACTGGTCTAAGGCCCTGGAGATACAAGAGAGAAGGAAACAGACACGTCTCTTCCCTCATGAAGGGGTGGAGAGCTGCCAGGAAGGTGGTTATTTCTGCAATATAAATTTTTCTTATAAAACTATACTGAGAAAGCAGGACAAAATGAATAGCAATCAAGTGTCCTTGTAAATATAAATTTAAGGTAAAAAGGGGAACACCAAAATCTGAAGCTGGGACTGGTGAGGAGAGAAGTGAGCCCTGCTTGGCTTCCTAGAGCGTTTGGTTTGTATATGAGTCTCCTGATGGTCCCTTCAGGTCCCCATTGACCTTCAATCCTTGGTCTTCTTTCCTGCTGGCTACCTTCTAAGTCATGAATCAGCTCTCTCATTTCTAATCAGCATAGAGTTGGGCCAAAGGTAAGAGCCAATCCCTGCTTTATTTAAAATTGAACAATAGAGAACAAGAGGAGGAGAGAAAGGTGAAAATAACCATAAAGTATTTCTGAATGAGAAAGGAAGTAGATAAACTGTTGGTCCTGGGTGTGAACTGCTCCAACCCAAGTGGCATGCATTAGAGGATTTCTGGCTTCCTGCCAGGCCTATTCTTGGGACTTGGCATTACTGAGGCTCACATAATGCAAGAGAGATTTGTGGATCTAACTTCAGGCTGGAAAGAGACAGGCTCTGTTTTAGCATGAGTGTGTGTGTGTGTGTGTGTGTGTGTGTGTGTGTGTGTGTAAGAGAGAGAGAGAGAGAGAGAGAGAGAGAGAGAGAGAGAGAGAGAGAGAGAGAGATTTTTTTTTCCTTTTGCCATTCTGGGAGTTGAACCCCTGGCCTTGTACATGCTAGGCAAAAGCTCTATCACTAAGCTATATCTGCAGCCCTATATGTGTGTGCATGTGTATATGCCAGGAGGAAGCATTTGCATCATTATATTTCTGCTGATCTGAAATAAATGCCTAACTTCACATTCTCCAGGATTCAGTGGGCAGGGTCACTCGAAGACATGTGCAGGGTGTATCCTGGATAAGAATGCATGTCAGGATGGGAGGAGAAGAGATACTGAAAATCTATCTACCAGCACTGTCCTGAGGGAGTGGCTTTTCTCTGTGTCTATAGCCATACCACCCTGAAAGCGCCAATCTTGTCTGTGTGTGCTTGACTTCTAAAAGTTAAGACCATTTCATTGTCCCACAAAGGGAATAACATAAGAGTTTTAATTTTGATATAATCAATTTAGTAGCAGCATCCTGATATTGATTTTTCCAGAATCTAGAAGTCCAGAATCATTATATAGCCAATGTATTTGTTCACTTTATTGTTTCCAAAATGGGCCACCAAGATAAAGCTGGTGTCCTTAATCTTCCTAGAGCTTGGAGGCAAGAACTGAAAAGCAATTTAAGGGCATTGTATGTATGTGCATTGTATGTATGTGTGTGTGTGTTTGCGTGTGTACATGTTCAAACAGTAATTTGGATCATAGGTGCAGAGAGTTGAACTACTTATCTATCTGTTGCTGACAGAGTATTAGCTCTGAACTTTGAAAGCCTTGACTGTTTTTTCAAAACTTCTGAAAAGCCCCCACTTCCCTCCCCTTCCCCAAGCAGCCATTCTGGTGAGTTTAGTCTGTCTCTTTGTGGATGTACATGATCTTGTAAAAGCATGCATTGCTTTGGATAAATAGATTTTAAGTTTATGTAAATATTGTATTATATACCTCATTTTGTCTTTTACTTTTTTATCAAGTACTATTAATTATAGTACTTAAGCTTTTGGGAAAATTTATTTCCAAGTAAAGTGTGTCTTCCTAAACTTGGAAAAGTGCTCCTTCTTTTTTTTTTTTACACCTCCTCCCCCAGGTTCATTGTAAAGTTTTATTCAGGAAAAGTGCTCCTTGACAGTGAACTTGATTTGGAGAGAATGAGACCAAGCCCACGCCAGGTGTTGAGTATTCATCTTCAGGTACCCCATATAGGTTGACTTCAGGACTTACCTGGATTATTTCCATAGTGGCCATTCTTGGCAACCATCATTGCTGCAGATGCCTTGCTTCAGTAAGAGCAGGTCCTGGACCTGATTTTTGAGGTGACAGAGTTTGTCACTGAGCCATTAATACACAGAACAAATACCTCTCTACTGACATCCCAAATACCTCTATGCTGACACAAGGGCCACTAGCCACTTGGGACACAAGTCACTTCCTCAAAGTCCATCTGCACTAACATTTCATTAAGTCTTACAGCCCTGGACTCTTTGTCAGAATTCCAGTCCTTCCACAAAGTGACCCCTGGCTTTCCTGGTATTTCTCCCTCTAAACAACACCCCTCAGACAAATCACTGGATCTTCTTACCTACTTAACAATGATGTAAACACCAACTTCACCTTTCTAGCCTAAGACTTAAATTTTATGTTCTCTTTATGAAACTAATCCATAACAATAGCTGATGAAGTCTATCTTTTCAAGGCCCTCTTAGATCCCTAGTTTCCCCCAAAATATGAATTCTTCTTGCTCCAGGTTCACATGACTTGTTGCTAGCCCCTTGGTCAGCATAACTAACACTGCACTGGAAGTTTTCTTGTGATGTGTTTTTCCTTCTCTTTGAACTAGGTCCTCTTGGAGTATTAGGCAGATATTGACATCTCTGAATGGCCTGTGGTTCATGGCACATACCTGATTCACAAATGCACTACTCTTTGATGAATACAGACTTTGATTTCCAACAGACCTGGATTTAAATTTTGATTCTGTCTCTAACTATCAAGGTGAACTCAGGCCATGTGACTCACCTTGCTAAGCCTTAATCTCCTCGGTTGTAAAGTGGAGATAATAGAATTTATGTTGAAGGAATCTAAAGATAGTGCCAGGGTTATATCCATACCCTATATGACCCTTACTGTAATAATGATGGTGAAATGATCATGATGCATCTTCCTCACCAACGTGTATATATAAGCAATATAATGCAACTGTCACCAGAAGAAAACAATTGTAAAAATAAAGAACGTCAGAGTCTTCTTCACACCTGAAGTGCCAGAGTTGCTTCAGTTGGTGGCTTGAATTCCCCTAATGAAAATTTAGATGGTGGATGACACGGCAGGAATAGACAGATGAATCATAATATTTTGAGACAATCTCAATGAAAGGGAAAAGGAGAGCAACTGAGGATACAAAAAAAAAAAAAGCTCCCTCATGTCCTTTAATCAGCCAATCAAAAAGAAATATAGGGTACCAAATTAAAAAAAAAAATTTCCCTCTAGACTCCTATGATTGTTAAATTGATGTCATTCCAACAGAGATCAAATCTAGAGAATCATCTTAAGAAAAGTCCCTTTTTTGCCAATTTATTTGCTTCCTGAATGCAATGTCATTCCTATGGACAGAGATCATATTATATGGGATCGGTTCAAGCACAATTTTGATGCACAGATCTCTCAGAGAGCATTGGGTTAAGCTTGACAAGAAAGGGAGGCGGGTAATAACCCTGAAGGCTAAAAACCATAACCACCATTTTGCAATGGGCATCTAATAAACTACATTGTATTTCTTCTCCCTATACAACTTTGGCACACAACAAAAATATTTATAAAATAAACACGAAATTTGGCATTTAAATTGAAAAAGAAGTCCCATGGGGGCAGGAGATGAGTGAGAAACAAGTGCTGTCATTAACTGGGGATTTTAATAAGGGAGAATGATGGCACCACAGCAGGGTATATTTACAGAAAGACCACAGAACTTGGAATCAAAGAATCCAGATGTGAGCTCTGGTTCCTTTCCTTGCTAACCAGGAGACAAGAAGATCTTTACTCATTTCTCAGCACCTCTGTTCCTCATCTCTAAAATGGGGAAAGGGAAGCAATGCAACTAAATAAGGTGAAAAAACAAGAAAGTACTTTGCAAATATAAAAACACCTTTCAGTTTAAGACAATTATTACCAACCCTCCAACAATGAGCATGCATTCTATTTGTAAACTGAAAAAGTTATATTAAATGGTTACTATATATAAAGCTTAGAGCTGCACACCATGTAGCAAAGGGATAAGGGTCAAATGACAAACGCTGATGTCAGGAAAAGATTACAGCTGGAGTAAGAAATCAAGACGGATACATGCGGGCTCCAACCGTATTGGTAAAGTTTAATTTCTTAAGGTAGGCAGTGAGTACACAAGTATTTTTTGTATGATTTATGCTTTTTGTGTGTCTTAACTATTTCCTTATAATTTTTTAAATCTGTGTTGTGTATAAAGGTTTATGTGCAAGGAGGCTCACTGAAGGGTTATTTGCATCAGTCAAAATATTTTAAATTTCCAGGTGCTGTGGCACACTCTTTTAATCCCAGAAATTGGGGAGGCTGAGGCAGGAGGATAATGAGTTCAAAGCCAGCTTAGTAACTTAGTAAGCCCCTAAGCTACTTGAGACGACTTTGTCTTTAAGTAAAATACAAAAAGAGGGATGAGGATGTGGCTCAGTGGTTAAGCACCCCTGGGTTCAATCTCCAGTACATATATAAGTATATATATATATATATATATATATATATATATATATATATATATTTAGATATATATATTTAGATATGTACATATATATTTTATATGTACACATATACATATTATTTTTTTATATACACATATATTTTTTAAACTACTTAAATGACCAAAAATAGAAAATTGATTGATTAAATTATGGCATAGTAACAAACTATGTGACATTGTTGATATTACTACTGTCCTATGAACCTTAAATCATCTATTTCCATTGAGCTGTTTCATCAACCTTGTTGATAGTGGAAGAAATTTGAAAATTGGTGCTACAAAAAGACAAATACGATATGATTTCACTTACATATGGAGTCTAACAAACTCATAAAAGCAGAGAGTAGAAGAGTGGCTACCAGAGGCTGGGGAAGAGGGAAAAGGGGGAGACATTGGTCAAAGGGTAAAGTTTCTCTTAGACAGGAGGAATCCATTTTTGATATCTATTACACCACAGCACAACTACAATTAACAATGTTTAGCATATTTCAAAATTGCTAAGAAAGTAACTTTCAAATGTCCTTACCACACACACACACACACACACAAACAATAAGTATTTGAGGTAATGGATATGTGATATGTGAATTAGCTTGACTTAATCATTCCACATCATATACATATATCATGGTATTACTTTGTCCTCCATAAGTATACACAATTGTAATTTTTCAATTTATAACAAAAATTTTTAAAAAGATAATTGGTGCCTGATTGAAAATTAGATTTCTCACATTTTATTTTCTCCATTACTTTATTAAACACATGACTGATATAGATGTATTCACTAGGTAAGTACTGAGAACTTAGAAATGTTCAGTCAACATTGTATGTCTTATAATAATGTGTAAAAATCTTCAATTCTTATAAAAACACATGATAAAGGAAAATTTGGAAGGCCCAAATGAGGCCACCTCCTATCAAGATCTGTAAAACTAAATTTTTAGCATATTTGTCTCTACTTTCCAAGTGGAGATGGCTTGATTTCGGTACATTTTTTGTTTGCTTTTTCTTATCAAACTGTTAAACTAAGGTAACGATTTCTCACATTTTATCATATTCTTCCATTTTATTATAGTCTACCATAAGAGATCTTGCCTCCTCTTTGTACATCATACCCAAGAATTCTCAAGAATATAGCTTTCAAATTTATATTAAATGATGGTTACCTTTCTGATCTGTTCTCTAGAACTAAAGTTAGGATTTTGTAGCCAGTGTAAAATTTTTCCCATTTAAAAAAATCAAAACCAACATTATTTGATAAATATATATCTTGTGGATGCAGATATGGCTACAAGCCACTAGGTGTCCTAACAATGAAATAGAATCATTTCAGAGATCAGGGAAGAGGCCTTGAGAATGGCCAACTGGTGAAACCAGATTTGTCTGGGGCCTCTGTAGACTCCTGCTTCTGCCCTCTTTGTTTCAGTGGCTTGGTGACCTCTCTCCTGAACCTTCACCAAACATAGTTTCATGGGAATATGAGTATCTTTAGTGATTCTCCCTGGAATATTTGCATCTCAAATTTTATGTCAAATTGTGGAAATGTTTATTAAGAAACCAGAAGCATGCTCCCGGAACTGCCCTGGCCCAGGGCTAGGAGCCCGCGGAAACTGCTTCTCGGTCCGGGTCCTGCTGAGGGCCGGTCAGTACTCACCCATTGCTTTGGTTGCCCGGCAAGGGGAACAAAATGCTACCATTCGCATAGGATACCAACATGGCAGAGATCTGATGTCATCAGAAAGCGGCGGAGGAGAGAACTTCATCAATACCAGCGGCGACAGAAACAGTTGGTCTCCTGGTAGGGGGGGTGAGGCACAGACACCCGAGTCTCTCTCGATTTGTCGTCGAGCCAGAGGGGAGGAGCCGGGCCGCCGCCAGCGCCGGGAGCAGGCCCAGCGGCTCGCCGGCGTGGTGATCGCGTGACCCCAATTGGAGAGGGGGTGGAGCGGAGCCGCCACCCGCACCCGCAAGGTGGGCAGACCCGCAACCCAGTGGTACACGGGCGTGGTAGGAGGGGCAGGGCAGAGCCGCCGCCTGCGCCTGCAAGGTAAGCAGACCTATGACAGACTGGCGGGTCAGGCCCAGCGGCCTGCCAGCGTGGTACACACGTCACCCCAACTGGAGTAGGGGCAGAGCAGATCCTTGGCCCGCGCCCGGATCAGGCCCTGCCGGTGTGGTGGTCACGTGACCCCAATTGGAGTGGGGGCGGAGCGGAACTGCCACCCGTGCCCACAGGGTGAGCAGACCTGTGACCAACCTGCAGATCAGGCCCAGCAGTCCGCAGGCGTGGTAGGAGGGGCAGGGCAGAGCCGCCGCCCGCGCCTGCAAGGTAGGCAGACCTGCGACAGACCGGCGGATCAGGCCCAGCGACCTGCCGGCGGGGTAGTCACGACACCGCAATTGGAGTAGGGGCAGAGCAGAGCCGCCACCCGTGCCCGAAAGGTGGGCAGACCTGCGACCGACCAGCGGGACAGGCCCAGTGGCCCGCCGGTACGACAGACACGTCACCCCATTTGGAGTAGCGGCAGAGCAGAGCCGCCGCCCGCGCCTGCAGGATAGGCAAACCTGCAACCGACCGGCGGATCAGGCCTGGTGGCCTGCCAGCGTGGTACACTCGTCACCACAATTGGAGTAGGGGCAGAACAGAGCCACCGCCAGCGCCCAGACAGGCCCAGTGACCTGCCGGCATGGTAGTCACGACACCCCAATTGGAATAAGGAGAGAGCAGAGCCTCCGCCCACGCCTGCAAGAAAGAAACGCAAGCAGTATGAAAAGACAAGGAAAGAAAGGACCACCAGCAATGCAGGTCAACGCAATTTTAGAAGAGGTAACAGCTGCAGCAGATGGAATGTCAGATAAAGAATTCAGGATATACATGCTTCAGATGATCGGGAGTATCAAGGAAGACATTAGACAGCAAAATCAGACAATGAAAGATCACTTCGACAATGAATTACGCAAACAAATCCAGGAAGCAAAGGATCAACTATACAGGGAGATAGAGGTTATAAAAAACAAACAAACAGAAATCCTAGAAATGCAGGAAGCAATAAACCAACTTAAAAACTCAATGGAGAATACTACCAGCAGAGTAGAACACTTAGAAGATAGAACATCAGACAATGAAGACAAAGTATTTCAACTTGAAAAGAACATAGACAGCTCAGCAAGACTGTTAAGAAACCATGAGCAGAACATCCAAGAAATATGGGATAACATTAAGAGACCAAACTTAAGAGTCATTGGGATACAGGAAGGTACAGAACTCCAAACGAAAGGAATGAGCAGTCTATTCAATGAAATAATACGAGAAAACTTCCCAGACTTGAAGAATGAGACAGAATCCCAAATCCTAGAAGCCTACAGGACGCCGAATGTGCAAAATCATAAGAGATCCACACCTAGACACATTATAATGAAGATGCCCAACATACAGAATAAGGAGAGAATTTTAAAAGCTACAAGAGAAAGGAAGCAGATTACATTTAGGTGTAAGCCAATCAGGATAACAGCTGATCTTTCAACACAGACTCTGAAAGCTAGAAGATCCTGGAATAACATATTTCAAACATTGAAAGAAAATGGGTTCCAATCAAGAATTGTGTATCCAGCGAAATTAAGCTTCAGGATGGAAGATGAAATTAAAACCTTCCACGATAAACAAAAGTTAAAAGAATTTGCAGCTAGAAAACCATCTCTTCAAAACATCCTCGGCAAAACATTACAGGAAGAGGAAATGGAAAATAACAATGAAAACCAACAGTGGGAGGTAGGACAGTAAAGGGGGGGAAAACAATCAAAGAGGAAAGCAAACCATGTTTAGTAACAGAAATAAACAAATATGGCTGGAAGAACAACCCATATCTCAATAATAACCCTAAATGTTAATGGCTTAAACTCACCAATTAAGAGACACAGGCTAGTAGAATGGATCACAAAACAAGACCCAACAATATGCTGCCTACAGGAGACGCATTTGATAGGAAAAGACATACATAGGCTGAAGGTGAAAGGTTGGGAAAAATCATATCACTCATATGGACTTCGGAAACAAGCAGGAGTGTCCATACTCATGTCAAATAAAATAGATTTCAAGCCAAAGTTAATCAAAAGGGATAAAGAGGGACACTACATACTGCTTAAGGGAACCATACACCAACAAGACATAACAATCACAAATATTTATGCCCCAAACAATGGTGCAGCTATGTTCATCAAACAAACTCTTCTCAAGTTCAAGAGTCTAATAGACCACCATACAATAATCATGGGAGACTTCAACACACCTCTCTCACCACTGGACAGATCTTCCAAACAAAAGTTGAATAAGGAAACTATAGAACTCAATAACACAATTAATAACCTAGACTTAATTGACATATATAGAATATACCACCCAACATCAAGCAGTTACACTTTTTTCTCAGCAGCACATGGATCCTTCTCAAAAATAGATCATATATTATGTCACAGGGAAACTCTTAGACAATATAAAGGAGTAGAGATAATACCATGCATTTTATCTGATCATAATGGAATGAAACTGAAAATCAACGATAAAAGAAGGAAGGAAAAAGCATACATCATTTGGCGAATAAACAATAGGTTACTGAATGATCAATGAGTTATAGAAGACATCAAGGAGGAAATTCAAAAATTCTTAGAGATAAATGAAAACACAGACACAACATATCGGAATCTATGGGACACATTGAAAGCAGTTCTAAGAGGAAAATTCATTGCTTGGAGTTCATTCCTTAAAAAAAGAAAAAACCAACAAATAAATGATCTCATACTTCATCTCAAAATCCTAGAAAAAGAAGAGCAAAACAACAGCAAAAGAAGTAGAAGGCAAGAAATAATTAAAATCAGAGCTGAAATTAATGAAATCGAAACAAAAGAAACAATTGAAAAAATTGACAAAACTAAAAGTTGGTTCTTTGAAAAAATAAACAAAATCGACAGACCCTTAGCCATGCTAGCGAAGAGAAGAAGAGAGAGAACTCAAATTACTAGCATATGGGATGAAAAAGGCAATATCACAACAGACACTTCAGAAATACAGAAGATAATCAAAAATTATTTTGAATCCTTATACTCCAATAAATTAGAAGATAGTGAAGGCATAGATAAATTTCTTAAGTCATATGATCTGCCCAGATTGAGTCAGGAGGATATAGACAACCTAAACAGACCAATATCAATTGAGGAAATAGAAGAAACCATCAAAAGACTACCAACTAAGAAAAGCCCAGGACCAGATGGGTATACAGCAGAGTTTTACAAAACCTTTAAAGAAGAACTAATACCAATACTTTTCAAGCTACTTCAGGAAATAGAAAAAGAGGGAGAACTTCCAAATTCATTCTATGAGGCCAACATCACCCTGATACCTAAACCAGACAAAGACACTTCAAAGAAAGAAAACTACAGACCAATATCTCTAATGAACCTAGATGCAAAAATCCTCAATAAAATTCTGGCGAATTGGATACAAAAACATATCAAAAAAATTGTGCACCATGATCAAGTAGGATTCATCCCTGGGATGCAAGGCTGGTTCAATATACGGAAATCAATAAATGTTATTCACCACATCAATAGACATAAAAATAAGAACCATATGATCATCTCGATAGATGCGGAAAAAGCATTCGACAAAGTACAGTATCCCTTTATGTTCAAAACTCTAGAAAAACTAGGGATAACAGGAACATACCTCAATATTGTTAAAGCAATCTATGCTAAGCCTCAGGCTAGCATCATTCTGAATGGAGAAAAATTGAAGGCATTCCCTCTAAAATCTGGAACAAGACAGGGATGCCCTCTCTCTCTCCACTTCTGTTCAACATAGTTCTCGAAACACTGGCCAGAGCAATTAGACAGACGAAAGAAATTAAAGGCATAAAAATAGGAAAAGAAGAACTTAAATTATCACTATTTGCAGATGACATGATTCTATACCTAGCAGACCCAAAAGGGTCTACAAAGAAACTATTAGAGCTAATAAATGAATTCATCAAAGTGGCAGGATATAAAATCAACACGCATAAATCAAAGGCATTCCTGTATATCAGCGACAAATCCTCTGAAATGGAAATGAGGACAACCACTCCATTCACAATATCTTCAAAAAAAATAAAATACTTGGGAATCAACCTAACAAAAGAGGTGAAAGACTTATACGATGAAAACTACAGAACCCTAAAGAGAGAAATAGAAGAAGATCTTAGAAGATGGAAAAATATACCCTGATCATGGATAGGCAGAACTAACATCATCAAAATGGCGATATTACCAAAAGTTCTCTATAGGTTTAATGCAATGCCAATCAAAATCCCAACGGCATTTCTTGTAGAAATAGAGAAAGCAATCATGAAATTCATATGGAAAAATAAAAGACCCAGAATAGCAAAAACAATGCTAAGCAGGAAGTGTGAATCAGGCGGTATAGCGATACCAGACTTCAAACTATACTACAGAGCAATAGTAACAAAAACAGCATGGTACTGGTACCAAAACAGGCGGGTGGACCAATGGTACAGAATAGAGGACACAGAAACCAATCCACAAAACTACAACTATCTTATATTTGATAAAGGGGCTAAAAGCATGCAATGGAGGAAGGATAGCATCTTCAACAAATGGTGCTGGGAAAACTGGAAATCCATATGCAACAAAATGAAACTGAATCCCTTTCTCTCGCCATGCACAAAAGTTAATTCAAAATGGATCAAGAAGCTTGATATCAAATCAGAGACACGCCGTCTGATAGAAGAAAAAGTTGGCTACGATCTACATTCGGTGGGGTCGGGCTCCAAATTCCTCAATAGGACACCCATAGCACAAAAGTTAATAACTAGAATCAACAAATGGGACTTACTCAAACTAAAAAGTTTTTTCTCAGCAAAAGAAACAATAAGAGAGGTAAATAGGGAGCCTACACCCTGGGAACAAATCTTTACTCCTCACACTTCAGATAGAGCCCTAATATCCAGAGTATACAAAGAACTCAAAAAATTAGACAATAAGAGAACAAACAACCCAATCAACAAATGGGCCAAGGACCTGAACAGACACTTCTCAGAGGAGGACATACAATCAATCAACAAGTACATGAAAAAATGCTCACCATCTCTAGCTGTCAGAGAAATGCAAATCAAAACCACCCTAAGATACCATCTCACTCCAGTAAGATTGGCAGCCATTATGAAGTCAAACAACAACAAGTGCTGGCGAGGATGTGGGGAAAAGGGTACACTTGTACATTGCTGGTGGGACTGCAAATTGGTGCAGCCAATTTGGAAAGCAGTATGGAGATTTCTTGGAAAGCTGGGAATGGAGCCACCATTTGACCCAGCTATTCCCCTTCTTGGTCTATTCCCTAAAGACCTAAAAAGAGCATGCTACAGGGACACTGCTACATCGATGTTCATAGCAGCACAATTCACAATAGCAAGACTGTGGAACCAACCTAGATGCCCTTCAATAGACGAATGGATAAAAAAAATGTGGCATTTATACACAATGGAGTATTACTCTGCATTAAAAAATGACAAAATCATAGAATTTGCAGGGAAATGGATGGCATTAGAGCAGATTATGCTAAGTGAAGCTAGCCAATCCCTAAAAAACAAATGCCAAATGTCTTCTTTGATATAAGGAGAGTAACTAAGAACAGAGTAGGGACGAAGAGCATGAGAAGATTAATATTTAACAGGGATGAGAGGTGGGAGGGAAAGGGAGAGAGAAGGGAAATTGCATGGAAATGGAAGGAGACCCTCAGGGTTATACAGTGGAGAGGGTAGAGAGAGAGGAGGGGAGAGGAGGGGAGAGGAGGGGAGGGGGGATGGTGGAGGATGGGAAAGGCAGCGGAGCACAACAGACACTAGTATGGCAATATGTAAATCAATGGATGTGTAACTGATGTGATTCTGCAATCTGTGTATGGGGTGAAGGTGGGAGTTCATAACCCACTTGAATCAAAGTGTGGAATATGATATGTCAAGAAATTTGTAATGTTTTGAACAACCAACAATAAAAAATTAAATAAAAAAAAAAAAAGAAAGAAACCAGAAGCAGAAGGAGTAGGCATATTTCAGGAATTGAAAAAAACTATGAAGCCCTGAGATCATTTGTTTTGGGGGCAAGATTTACAACTACATTTAGCTTTATACTTTTGTTTATATAGCATTTGTGTCACTGTTTTTAAGTGTCGAAACTTGTAAATTCTATAGATAAGTAAAATATCTGATTTTCAAAGCTGGTGCCTATAAGGCATATGCAGGAAGGTAAATCATCAGTTAAAAGCAAGTGTGAACTTTGAATTACAAAGAAATTTACTATACCAAATTCACTAGTGCAAAGATGACATTTACGCCAATTTTAATGACAGCCCACCATCATAAAATGCCCTTCAACTTTTCAAAACTTAAGTAAAGTACATATATAACATTTGATAATTTGACTTGTGATCTTTATTCTACATTAAGTGTTTTGTTTCTTGTCTTACTTACTATTACTAGGGAAAGAATTATAAATGGGAGCATTCTAAATCTATGCCATATCTGTTCCTTATTCCCTAGCACACATATATGCTCACTGTGTGGGTCTGCATCTGCTTTCACTTCCTTGTAGTTCATGATATCAATGCATTAATCATCTTTTCTTTTTTTAAGTTGATTATCTCAAGTATTTTGTTACAATAATGAAAAGCTGACCAACACATGTCTAAGGAGGAATGTGTAAAAATTTTTTTAAAAAAAGATATCCAAGGTGATCTGAATAAATAGAGATGTATTCTACATCCTTGGAAAAGGGCAACTTATTATTATAAAGAAGTCAATTCCCCCAAATTAATTTATTTAATGGAATCAAAATTCTGACTAGATTTTTTTTTAAGGAATTAACAAATATACCCTGAAATTTCTATGGAAGAAGTAAGGCCTATGGACAGCAAAACCTACATTGAGTGTCTCAAATGAAAACCTGGAATACTTACCAGGGACTCTCTTCCTTGGGTCTCTAAACTTCACCCCACAGATTTGTTTTCCCAATATCTGTTCCTTCATTCCACAAAACAGTCCAAAGCTTTGCTCTCTCAGCTCTGGCTTCCACAATCAGAAAGCTTTGAGGGGTAACAATGATACCAATGATTTCATCTCTCTGAGGCCCCTTCTCTCTTGGATTTTGGCCCAGGAAATCCTCCCTGTCATGATAGCTCTCCAGTCAAACAGATTTTTAATACTTTGTCCAATTCTCAGAGGGAGTGTTAGTTTTTACAAAGTCCCTTTGTTCTTTTTGACACCATTACATCATTTTAAGACACTCTCCATACACCCAAGTATGTAATCCTAGGTCTCAGTGTCTCCTATGCACATTCCTGTCACCACTTGTTCCTTGTCATTACAATAATATGGTCCTCATGACCACATGGTTTCTCTTATTGGTCTCTCCAAGAGACCCTCACTGTATTTCCACAACTTAACTAGTAGAATGACTATTTCCTGTCACCTCATGTCACTCAATGGCATTTTTTGCCTTCCATGAATTTTGATTTACAGACCCCTTCTAAATTCCTAAATTCTGTTTAACTATTACTTTCTATGTGTATTTTTTTACCATAGTTTTCCCAGCACCTAAAAAAAGTGGATCAATAACTGATGTTGATAAATAACTACCTATAAGAATATGTTCCTAGAGAACAAAATAACAACTAGAATGTAGGGAGTAACTATTTTGTACAACACACCCCTCCTAAGCAATTTAGAGTAAATCCTTCCAATAACTTTTTAAAAATTTATTTATTTATTTATTTTGGTACCACGAATTAAACCCAGGAGCGCTTAACCACTAAGCTACATCCCCAGCCCTATATTTGTAATTTATTTAGAGACAGGGTCTCACTGAGTTGCTTAGCACCTTCCTTTTGCTGAGGCTGGCTTTGAACTGTGATCCTCCCGTCTCAGCCTCTGGAGACACTGGGATTATAGGCCTGCGCCACCATGTCCAGCTTATTTTTTATTTTGAGACAGGGTCTTGCCAAGTTGCTCAGAGCCTCGCTAAGTTGCTGAGACTGGCTTTGAACTTGCAATCATTCTGCCTCAGCCTTCCAACCTGCTGGAATTACAGGCATGAGCCACTACCCAGCTCCAATAACCATTTGAAGAAGGATACTTTCATTATCTCATTATCTCCACTTTACAGGTGAGACATAAAAAGGTTTGGAAACTTGCCCTAGTCGTTCAGCTAGTAAATGGTAGAAATTACATTTAAATAAAGACATTGATAATAAAACCGGCATTCTTAATCACTGTATCTGCCTTTAAGAAAAAAAATAAAGTTTTACCTTTATCCCAAATCACTGGGTGAGTGAGAACATACAAAAAAAAAAAAAAAAAAAAAACCCTCTACCACAAAATCCTGCAACATCTAAGAATGGCTTTGGAAGAACCCCTGCTCTCCTTGATTCCGGGCATGTTGTGAAACCCTAGCCTGATCACACCCCTCCACCAGCCATAAAATCAGGGCTGAGAACAGCTATCTGAGACTTTGGCTCATGAGTAGAATCTAATTTGCTTTGGCTGTTGGTTTGGACCATTGCCTGTTCAGGACTCTGCTTCTCATCAGCATCTTCTACTTGGTGCGAATTCCCTGATTGGGGCCTGGGCTTGTTTTTCTTTCTGCTTAATTGTTCTTCCTCATAGAGTCCTGGACCTGCTGATCTTCTTGTCCCTGCTTGCCTTGGAATGCTCAGATTCCAAACCCAGTTTTGCTTTCAGAAACTGATAAGACATAGATATGCTTTTTATACTTGTAAACCTCCTGAACTTGAATTTAGATATCATCTCCAGGCAGTGTGGAGATAGACTCCCAGTGCTAGTCCTCTAAGGTACTTCTTTGGGCTGTCCCTATAACTTGAGACTGATATTTGTACCTTAGGTGTTTATTTTCCCACTTATCAACCGAAAGTCCTCTGTATCTCAACTCTTTCCTTTCTTCCTCTTCTTGCTAACCTCCTTGGCTTACTTCCACCCCATGACCTGTGGTTTTGTGAGAGAACCAGATGCAGATGTGGGACTTTCCTAATTGCTCCCACGGAAGATCTCCAGAAGACCTGTGGGGAAGCCATTTGTGCTACCCGTATGATACCATTTTCTTTGTGGTGTAGAGTTTGGGGTAAAGGAGGTACAGGGTCTTGACCTTGAAGAATGTTTCAGAAGGGATCATGGAGATGAAAGACAAAACTGCAACACAGAAATTATGGCCAGAAAAATATTTAGTGGAAAGTAAAACAAATTAAAATAAGGTCTAACCAACACCACTTTATATGCTTTCCTTTTGTGCTATGTGTGTATTACAAAAACTGCTGAGTCCATCTGTTAAACATTTATTTCCATTGGTACTTCTGAGGTGCAAAAAACCAAAAAATCATATCATAGGACCAAGCAAGGAACAGCCTTTAAGACTGTAGGAAAGTGATCAAGAAAAGGAAAAGCCAGAAGCCAACTCAAGCTCAAGATCTGTCTTCCTTCTTATAACCAGAAAGTTCTAGAACAGACCTGTTTACATTATTCAGGGAATTATTACCAAAATCCCTGATTTTTTTTCCCCCAAGGTTGATACTGCTTCTTATGGCAGAGGAAACAAGGAACTCGGGAAGGCGATGTCTTATAATTTGTCAATACTTCTTTGAAAGGACAGAGGAAATAGAGGACAGAAAAATGATAATTCTGCTTTACTTTTTAGCTCTTCTAGGGGGAAAAGAACTGTTAAGAAGAGTGAGGTCTTCAGCCAAAATAAGATACAAGAATTTGTCTGTACAGTTCAATTATTCATGCTTTCCCTGCCCACAATTAGTCTGGATAATCAAGAACTGAGTGACCCAGAAAGAATGAGAGACAATGGAGCATTTTCCAGTGGCCTCACATGCTCCTGAGGTTTAATCCTACTGCTGACATCCAATAATAGCCTCATCATGGAAAAATTGAAGAGAGTAATTAGCATCTGTGAACAAACCTTGAAAGTTTCTGTTTACATTGGATTAAATTTACAAAATAAAAAATGGGTTTTTCGGTTCTTCAAGCTTTAAGAATTTGGATAGACAGTACTTAAACTGCTTGCAGATTCAGTGGATCACCCCAAGTCCTGTTGCCAAAAATATAATTTTATTTGTGAAAAGCAAAGTTAAACGTCTACTGGTTTGTCTCAAATCACAAATTAGCTTGCAAATGGCAAATTCTCACTTTTCCCACTTAAAAAAAAAAAAGAAATTTTCTACTAATGCCTTGAATTTCTAGGAGATGGAAAATAACATATAGGACTTACGTTCAAGGACAGAAACCTTTTAACAAAGTCTTTGAGCATTTTAATAAATGAACTATTTGGGATACAACAGAATAGAGTTCAGTTAAAAAAGAAAAAAGTCAATCTGTCCATGGAAAGGTATAATGAAATTTTAATGTTTTATGGAACAAGATTATTTTAAACTCATCCTATGAAAAAGCCATCCATGTTTGTTCAGAGATCAAAGGATTATATTGCTTTCTATTTACTTTCTCATGTCATCCTCACAACCCAATAAGACAATTATTTTCATATGTACATTTTCTAAATGAAGAAACCAAGGCACATAGAGTTTTAAGTCCCAAAGCTGGTGTTAGAGCCAGGATTTAGATTTAGATGATATAGCTTCAATGTTGCTTCTATAAAGTACATAGGAAAAAAATTCTTATACATCAAGGATATCATACAGTTTGTTGTTTTACTGTGATAATAAAATACCTCAGATAACTAACTTACAAAAGAAAGGGATATTTGGGCTCACAGTTAGGGAGGTTTCAGTGTGTGATCAGCTGGCCCCATTGTTTTGGGCCTGTGACAAGATACCACATTGTGGTGGGAGTGTGTGGAGGAACAAAAGTGCTCAACTCATGGTCACAAAGCAAAGTAAAGGAAGAGGCAGATCCAGGCCCATAATCCCTATCAAGGACACACCACCAATGGCCTAAAGACCTTCCACTAGGCTCCACTTCTGGAAGGTTTCACCTCCTCCCAATAGTACCACCTTCAAACCAAATCTTTTTTTTTTTTAATTATTCAAAAGTAATTTTTTAAAATTCTGATTTGTTACATATGACAACGAAATGCATTATAATTTATATTACATATATAGAGCACAATTTTTCATCTCTGGTTTTATACAAAGTATATTCACACCATTCGTGTCTTCATACATGTACTTTGGATAATCATGTCCATCTCCTTCCACCATCATTTCTAACCCCATGTCCCCTAATTTCCTCTCCCACCCCTTTGCCCTATCTAGAGTTTGTCTATTCCTCCCATGCTCCCCCTTCCTACCCCACTCTGAAACAGCTTGATGCTGGTTGTTTTAATGAATCATAACAATAGACATTATTTATCAGGTGGTTAGTATGTGTCGAATACTACTAAAAATACTTCATGAACTAGATCTCTTTTTAAAGTCATGTTTGTTGAAATATAATTTATATATGGTACAATTTACCACATTTAGTTTTATAGTTATATGAATTTTGATAACACAAATATAAAAATTACAACATAGATAGATAGATGGATAGATATAGATATATAGTACTACCATCAAGATACAGAATGTTACTTTGTTCTCCTTTACTTCTTTTTTTAAACAAATAGAGAAAGTAATTTTAATATATTTTCATTTAACCCAATGGATTGTCAACATAATTTGCAAACAAAATAATTGTTAGTAATATATTTCATGTTCATTTTCTTTGTCCTAGTAATTCTTTGGAATCTAATGTCTATTTAACACATAGCACACCTCAATTCAGACTAGACACATTTCAAATACTCTATAGCCTCATGTAACCAATGGCTCCCATATTGGCTCCTTTCTCCATCTTTCACCTTTTGGTGAGACATATGCTGTAGGCTGCATGATAAGTCCCCTTGTTATGTGGTTTCTTGTTGAGTTCCAACAGAAAGGGACACTAAAGAGATGAACTTAGAATATACAAGAGTAGAGCAAGGTGCTTTATTCCTCCCTATAAGACTCTATTAGACTGTGAGTTGGTTTCTAAATACCTTATTAAACAAATTTTACTCTGATTGAACTTTTTTCACCCTTGAATCTTGAATAATGGATTTTAAATTATGAGAGTAAAATATACCTCATCTCATATCACAGGCAATGTATATACACATACCAGATTAATTACATATTAAAATATAACATAAAATGCTAAAACTTTTAAAGGACATATTTGTATAACTTTATGAAGAGAAATGGAAAACAAAAAATATATAAAATAGGGCTGGGGATGTGGCTCAAGCGGTAGCACACTTGCCTGGCATCCATGCGGCCCGGGTTCAATCCTCAGCACCACATACAAACAAAGATGTTGTGTTCACCAAAAACTAAAAAATAAATATTAAAATATCTTAATTTCCCATAAAATGTCAAGAAATAGAAATCTTATCCTTAAAATAAAAATCTCAGGTCAGGGTTTTATGTTATATTTTAATATAAATAAAGCATAACTAATGCTATTTTGAAGTTAATTGACTAAATTTTATTATTATTTATTTCAATAGCTTTGAGAAATTCCAAAGTTTTAAAAATTTTTTATTATTGGCAAAAATTAAAAGTATCACTTTTGAGGAGGGTACTATGGATTGAACTCAGGGGCACTCAACCACTGAACCATATCACCAGCCCTATTTTGTATTTTATTTAGAGATATGGTCTCACTGAGTTGTTTAGCTGCTCACCATTGCTGAGGCTGGTTTTGAATCAATCCTCCTGTCTGAGCTTCCCAAGCCACTGGGATTACAGGTGTGTGCCACTATGCCCAGCTAATCACTTTCTTTTTTTACATAAAAAAATAAATATACAGAAAGAAAAAAAGAAAATGGTAATGGCAATTGCATTAAAGTGGTGGAATTATAAGTGATTATTCTTCTCAAATTTTTAAACTTTAATTTGGTGCTTTTTCCATAATATTACCAAAAAAACAATGTTACTCTCAGATAAAGCAGTACCATAACTTTCAATTGTTGTGGTACCACAAATTCAGGAAACTAACATTGATGTGCTACTATTGTCTAGTCTAAACACTCTTGTCAAATTTTGTTTATTGTCCCAATATTGTCCTTTTTTTTCTCTTCGTTTCTCAGTGTAAAATAATATTTCCTGAAATATTTCAGAGTAAGTTGCAGATGATGCTTCTTTTTTCCTATAATATAAATACAGCTGGGGTTGTGGCTCAGTGGTAGAGCACTTGCTTAGCACAAATGAGGCACTGAGTTTGATCCTCAGAACAACATATAAACAAATAAAGATATTAAAAATTATATATAGGGGCTGGGGATGTGGCTCAAGCGGTAGCACACTCCCCTGGCATGCGTGCGGCCTGGGTTCGATCCTCAGCACCACATACAAACAAAGATGTTGTGTCCACCGAAAACTAAAAAATAAATATATTTATTTTCAAACACTTCATATGAGTTTCCTAATAGCCAGGGCTTTCTCTTTCAAGACCACATCACAGTTATAAAATTCAGAAAATTAACCTTGATATAATATTCTTATTTAACCTACAGTAACTCAAATTTTTTCAAACAACCTACAAAAAGAAAAATAATTTCTGATACAAGATCACAGGTGTTTTTTTAGTTGTCATATTTCTTTTGTCCCCTTTAATCTTGAGTAGTTCCATAATTTGTGTTTCTTATGACCTTGGCCTTTTAATTTAATTTTTGTGTGTGTGTTTGCTGGGGATTTAACTCAAGGCCTTGCACATGTTAGTCAAGTGCTTTTCCCTTGAGCTATATGTCCCCAGCCATGACCTTGGCATTTTTGAATACTATAGACCAGTACCTTGTAGAGTGTCCCTCAAAATAGAGGAAATCTCTGCAGAGGAAAAAAAAAAGCAAGGAAAAGAACCAAATGGAAGGTTTAGGACTGAAAATTACATACGAAAATCACTGGGTAGGCTCTTAAGAAGGATGAGGATAACAGGAAAAAAGTTCATAAACTTTATAGTCATAAATCAAAATTATTGAGTGTGAAGAACAGGGAGAAAGAAGACTGAAAAGAAAAATAAAACAGCACCAAGCACACACACACAAAAAAAATCATCAAAACTTCAGGACCTATGTAATAACACAAAAATGTCTAATATACATATAACCGAACTTCTAAAAAGAGAAAGAAATTGGGACAGGAAAAATATTGATGTATTAGCCAAAAGATTACCAAAATTTGGTAAAAGGCATAAATTTACATATTCAAAAAGCACAATAAACTTCAAACAGGGTAAATTCACAGAAAACCATGGATGGACACATAATTCAACTGCTGAAAATAAAAGATACAGAAATAAACCCTGAAAACAGCTGGGGTCAGGGGAAGACACACAAGGAAACAATTATGTGAATGACTGAAGTTTCTCTTCAAACCACGGAAACCACAAAACAGCTGCTTTTCTGGTCAGCATCAAAAATTTCAAATGTGTATCTCTCTGATATGTGGACACTGACTCACAATAGGTGCTGGTTGGGTGGGAAGGAATGGAGATTCACCAGATTGGACAGGGCAGAATGGGAGGGAGGGAGAGGGGAAGGGAATGGGAAAGACAGTAGAATGAATCGGACATAACTTTCCTAAGTCCATATATGAATACACGACCAGTGTAACTCATCATGTACAACCACAAGAACGGAAAGCTACACTTCATGTATATAAAATATGTCAAAATACACTCTATTGTCATGTATAACTAAAAAGGAGAAATAAATTATTTTTTAAATTTCAAATGTTTATACTACTTAGAATTCAACTTCTAAGAGTAATTCTACATACAAAAGGATGCTCATTATAGTGTTATTTTGAAATAGCAAAAACTATAAATAAATAAATATTATAAGAAGGAATTAAATATATTATTTTACATCCATATAAATTTCTATTAAGCCATTTAAAATCATTTTCATATTTTTGACATAGCAAGATATCTACAATCTTGTTAAAATTTGAAAGTTTTTATGAAAAGGCATGGGCTTATCTGTTTTCTGAGCTTAAGCACATCAAGTTCTTACTGTGGTAAGAAAGACAGTATCCCACCTTTGTCTAAGGAAGAAAGATCAAATGGTCAAACTACCATTAGGTTCATAATTATTTTCAACATTATTTCATTTTAGTGTTAAAATTCTCAGATCATGACCAAGAAGCCATGTCTTCATGATGTAAGGGAATTCCTCTTGAAAAAAAATCATTCCAGGCTAGAGAGTGCTTGCCTCACATGCACAAGGCCCTGGGTTCAATCCCCAGCACTACAAAAAAAAAAAAATCATCATCATCATCATCATCATCATCATCATCATCATTCCATATAACTATGGTAGAGTGTTTAAATTGTTCCAATGAATCATGCCTCCCTGAGGCCACACTCCTTTGTCAGACTTTGTTTACCCGCCTTGACTGTCGAATGTACTGCAAGCAATGTTCTGCAATTTTCTATAACTTAAGCAGTGAAGTAACTTCTGACTCTGCAGATTTTATCACCAAGACACTAATATAATAAAAAAAAATTGAATCTTTATGATTCTATCACTTAAAATTATAATGTAACTTGAAATTCATTTCTCAGAGATATTTTTGAAAATCTACAGTAACAGAGTAAATGATTTAAAGCAATGTTCTGCTAATTATTATTATATAATAATAATATTATTATTATTATGATAGTCATTATTATTATAATGACTATCATAACTCATGGCAATAAAAATTTTGAGCTCATTGCAGAGAAATCTGTTTTGCAAACAAATTATCAAAGTGATCTCAGCAATTCTTGATATACACATTCTAGTTAAATAACTCATACTACCTTTCAAAACTATTGAATCTTTCTCACTCCTAGTCTTAAAAAAGCAATTCCAGGTCATTTCGCATAGTTGACATTATAAGAAATAGGTACCATTCAGTAGCTATAAAAAATAATTTGAAATAAAAATGTACAGCAAAAATAATATTTACCAATTCTCTTGGTGTTCATTTCAGAAATCCTCCTTATTTGGTGTTGTAGGAATTGTTCTTGGTGACATTAAAATCATCCCCAGAAAAGGAAGCTGTTAGTGCAAAAAAAAATCACTACTCCCCTAAGGTAAGTTCTCAGAAAATTTAAGACAATAATAGTATTCATATATTTCAAAAATTTTCTCATATGCATTATTTTATTATATAACAGGTATATATCAAGTTTATAAATTAAGAAACAGACGTTTGTACAGATGAGAAAAGTACTCAATGTCACTGTAATAGTGTCTTTATACTCTTGATAACCCTTAGCATTTAACAAAATGTCTAATGTCTAATTCATGTAATGTTAAAAATGTATAATACATATGTGGGCATAGCCAGCTCCAGAAGACCAATAGGAAAGCTAGAACTTAGCACAGTTCCATGTTACTTGAGCATAAACTGTACAAGAATTTTCTGGACAATTTTCAGACTTCTATCATTTTTCCTAACCATCAAAAAGGTAAACAGCATCTTTTAAAACAAAACCATCATTTTATATGATATCTTAGCCTATCAAAAACAACACACACATTTAAAAAAAGTTGGGAGTATATACTAAAGAAAAATGGTACCCAGAGACAATTTGAAATATTCTATTCTTTTATGAACTTTAGAAAATGCCCACAAATTAAAAGTTTTATAAATTCTACCCATCAAGCTTGGAATTCAATGATCTGTTGTGGGATCTATTTTACTGCCATTTAACAGCATGAAATATACCAAAAATTAAGTAACTTGGAATTTACCTTTAGGCAATACTATACAGACACTGTTGCAGGCACCAAGAAATTTGAACTTCTAAAATAAATTTATAATTAAATTGTGAAAATAACTATTTTTAAGACAGAAACCCAGGCTTTGAGTAAGTTAACCATAGAAGGGTTAGAAATCACACATAAATGCTAAGGCTGAAATGAACAGTTATGTTGTTCCTCGGGGAACAATAATGTGAAGTAAATTCTGAATTATAAATGCGAGAATGCTGGGATTTAGGAAGCCACTTTTAGTAAACCATGATAAGGAAAGGCAAAAGGAAAGAAGAGCAAACAGGTTTAGAAGTTAGAGGAAGAAGTAGAAATTCTTCAGAGGTAAAAATTCTCCAAATTCCCAGATGTTTTCATTAGTAATTGAGTCATTTTTCTTTCTCTTCCTTAAAGGGGCTTTGGAAACCATTTATTTTAAGATCTGATGGAAAAAATACAAATTGAATGTTCAATGAGTTAGACATATAAAATAATCAAAATCTCCTCCCCACTCCATTCCTCACCAAATCTGCATCTCCTCCTATATTTTCCATCTTTGTGAATGGTGAGACCCTCCATTCACAGGTACTTTTCGGGATGGCATCTCTCTTGATGCCCTTTTCATCTGTCACTAAATCTTATAACACTGCTTTCTAAATATTTTTTGAAACTGTCTACTCCTTTTGGTCTCCTAATTGCTCTCAGGATCAAAACTCTAATTCCTCTACCTCTATCCAGTTGCCAACATGATCTTTCTAAAATAAAGTGGATCGTCGGGTGTGGTTGGCTGATGCCTATAATCCCAGCAGTTTAGGAAGCTGAGATAGGAGGATCATGAATTCAAAGCCAGCCTCAACAATTTAGCAAGACCCTAAGCAATTCAGTGAGACCCTGTCTCTAAATAAAATACAAAATAGGGCTCAGATGTGGCTCAGTGATCAAGTGCCCCTGAGTTCAATCCCTAGTACCCATGAATGAATGAATGAATGAATGAAATAAAGAGGATTGTGATGTTTTACAGAAAATTCTTCAGTGACACTTTATGGCTTTCAGAAAGATGTCAACTCAATCCTGCCTGATTTCTTAGGTACATTTTCACAACTCTATAGAGATTCCATTTCAGGCAAACTGAACAACACGTACCATACAATAAGCCATATCTTACCGTCTGGCCAGTAATTTGCATAAGTCAGTATCACCTGAACTTTAAACTTTGACTCCCATGTATGTGATCATTTCCTCCAGAATGCGTTCTTTAATCCCTGGACCTGATTTTTATGTCTCTCTTCTTGGCTCCCATCCCACAGCTTCAGGTGTAAAAGATCCTCATAGCCATAAGTGGATTAGGGAAGAGTCAGCCAGGCAAGCATCCAGGGCACCAGTCTTGAAGAAGACTTAAACACCATTAGGAATATCACAGCTACAGAAAACTTCTTTATCAACACTGTAGGTGGTTGGGAGGACTACACTATCAAACTTCAAGGAATGAGAAGGCTAAGATGACCTGGGAATACTTTTGAATAGCAATATATGAACTCTAAACTTCCTTTCAAAAGAGGTGAGTTTGGGCCTGGGGTTGTGGCTCAACGGTAGAGCGCTCATCTAGCACATGCAAGGCCCTGGGTTTGATCCTCAGCACCACATATAAATAAATAAAATAAAGGTATTGTGTCTAACTACAGCTAAAAAAATAGATATTAAAAAAAAAGAGGTGAGTCTGATTACTTTCTATACTTTTGTTTTGCTGGTTGGCCTATACAAGTTTGCTTAGAGTGCTCCACCAGCAGACATCTTGCCCATCCTTCTCTACACTGTGTGTGTGAGGCAGAGGTCTGTGGTCTCACCCAAAGAAAAGTCAAACAAATACTTAAATAACATCACTTTGGAAGAAACCAAATATGTAATTAGCTTTCTTTGGGCAGCCATGCTTCTGTCTGGTTCCGATTATAGTATGTAATGCACTGGATTGTAATAAAAATTACTTGTCTGACTTCTCCATAAGCTTCCCAAAGACCAAAGCTATGATTTCTGTTTGTTTGTTTTGTAACATATCTGAAAAATTTCAACCAAAGTATGTGTGATCTTGAAGTATAATGAACCGACACCAAAACATGATTTAGCAGAGTGTATCTGGGCACTGTCCAAAGAAGAATGACCTTGAGTCAAACAAGTAAGAATATTTTGTTCACTAAAGAGGTGTTCTTTATTGTGGGATAGGTATAGACAATTGTGAATGACATATCTTCTAGATCAATCCTTCTCTGTTTGGTGTGACTTTGCATTTATCAGAAAACAACTGACTTTGTTCTATTTCTTAGACATCTTTATATAAAGGACAAAAAGTCCTTGCTGGTAGCAGGCCCGCCCTGGCCCCTGGGGACTCAACCCCCAGTTCTTTGTTATGCATGTCAATGTGGCCAGCTCACAAGGCCATGACGCGGGCTTGCGGTTCCCTGTTTATCTGCCTCGCGCATATGTGTCTCTTGGGAACATCTTGACCTGTTCGAGCCTCCTGATAGGGGACGGTGACGTGATGGTAACCCAAGGACGCAGTTATTACTCTTTCCTCCTCACTTTTGAGTAATTTCCCGCAGCTGTTAAAAAGATATATAAGGGGAACAAATTTGGCAATAAAGCGCGCACATGCTCCCTCCTGGATGAAGAACCTTGGTGTCCTGTGTATTTTTTAACCCCGCCGTCCCTCACCAGACTCGGCTCCATTAGCCGGACGCGGAATCTGGAGGTTCCCACCGAGATCCGGAAAGTAGGGGTAAGCATACGGGGCTCACCTTCTAAAGGTAGAAGGAGGAGGATTGGTTTAAAGATAATTTAAAGAGACAGGGTACGTACCATGGGTAACTCAACAGCGAAGGTTCCTCTGGCCAACAAATTAAAAGAGCTGTTAAATACACAAGGAACAGGAATAAAAACTAAGACTGCAACCGAATTCGTTGAAGTTATCGCCCAGGCTTGTCCTTGGTTTCTGACAGGAGGCTTTCTCAATAACAATAATTGGGATTTGGTTTGGCAACAGCTTTGCAGGGCTGTGTTGTCCGGAGGGGATTTTTTGTTGTGGAAAAGTGAAAATCAAGAGAGGTGTCGCGAGCTAGCCCGAGTCAATCAGGACGCCGGCTTCCCACGGCGTAACCTCGAAATGTTAACAGGCTTGGGACAATATGCTGTCATAAATCAGCAAATTAATTATGATCCTGGGATCTATGCTCAGATAGCCACAGCAGCCATTCAGGCCTGGAAGGCTCTACCTGTTTCAAATGCTGAAACAAAAATTTCAAAAATTGCTCAAGGACCCTCTGAGCCTTATTCTGACTTCATAGCCCGATTAATGCAGATAGCGGGAAAGATATTCCCTAACTTGGAACAAGCCATGCCGGTCATTAAACAATTGGCTCTTGAAAATGCAAATTCCTATTGCCAAAATGCCATCAAATCTTCCAGAGCAAAGAGTATTGATGACATGATTCGAGCTTGTAAGGATATCGATGGAGCTCATATTACCGGATAGGTCTTGGCCGCTGCCCTCAAAACGAGATTGTCAGGGTTTAATGGTAAAGGGGCCCAACCCAAAGGCTGCTTCCGATGCGGGAAAGAGGGACATATTAAATGAAATTGTCCCAAAGGGGATAAACGGGGTCGGGAAGGCATGCCTAGCCCCTGTCCCTGATGTGGCAAGGGAAATCATTGGAGCAGCAAGTGCCGTTCCAAGTTTGATGCTCAGGGACGCCCACTACAGCCGGGAAACGGGAACAGGAGCCCACCCCGGGCCCCGGAAGCCAAGGTGTACGGGGCAATCCAGGGACGGAATGGTGCCCTGGGGAGTGGGCAACTTCGTCATCTTCCTCAGACCAACCCCTTTCTATCTGGGAGCTCCCAAGGGGAACGCCGGGAAGTGCAGGATTGGACCTCATATACCACCCCTTGGTGCTGCCTAAGTCTCAGCTCCCAGATCTGGATGCCAACACGTGGGATATCTTAAAAACCACCCTTTTCTTACTTAACAACTCTGATCCCACGCTTGCTGGTGATTGCTGGCTCTGCATGACGGCAGGTGCAGTCATGCCATTGGCAGTCCCCATTAATTATACCATTGATGATGACAACACATGTCAATCTGGGCTACCCTTTAAGGTGCAGCCTCTAGGTGGTTTTATGTCTTGCCTTCTGGGCATGATGCAAAATAATACCTATGATGTTGATGTTGGAGTCTCTTACTTTGGGAACTGCTCATTAGTAAAGAATTACTCTTCACTTACTCCGCCCATTTGTCCCCCTAATGGTACAGTTTTTATGTGTGGTGGAAATTTAGCTTTTCCCAGGCTCCCAGCAAATTGGACTGGCGGTTGCGTTCTGGCATTACTGCTTCCTGATATCACGATTATCTCAGGAGATGAACCCCTGCCCATCCCCAGCCTAGACACCCTAGTTAGAAGACACAAGAGAGCTGTTCAGGCCTTACCACTCCTTGTTGGCCTTGGAATAACCGCTGCTGTGGGCACAGGCACTGCGGGATTGGGTACGGCTATACATTCTTACCACCGCCTATCTCAACAGCTTATAGATGATGTGCAAACCCTGTCGGGAACCATTAAAGACTTACAAGACCAAATTGACTCTTTGGCAGAAGTGGTCCTCCAAAATAGGCGAGGCCTAGACTTACTGACTGCCAATCAGGGGGGAATCTGTTTAGCCTTAGGAGAAAGGTGTTGCTTCTATGCCAATAAATCGGGCATAGTTCGCACTAAAATCAAGGAGCTTCAAGAAGACCTAGAGAAAAGGAGAAAAGAATTATTCGAGAACCCTCTTTGGACTGGGATGAATGGGTTCCTGCCCTACCTTCTTCCCCTCCTGGGGCCCTTACTGGGTCTTCTTTTGATTGCAACCTTGGGACCTTGTGTTGCAAATAGGATAACTCAATTTATTAAGGACCAGATTAACATTTTAACCTCCAAGCCAATACAGGTTCACTACCAACGCCTGGAGACAGACGACTCCGCCCACGAGGTGTACTTACGACCCATCCGAAGATGAGATATAACTGGACAGGAGCCAATACCCGAGCCCTCCTATGTATGCCTGCTTTTGCCCAGGTCCCTAATTACCCTGCCGACTTGGTGCCGTCATCCCAGACCCTTACGTTCAGAAAGCTCCCTGGTCATAGCTATCCCACTGGCAAAGATGATGACTGGGATCCGCAGTTGTGTCCTGCTGGCCATGACATCCTAACTAAAAAGTGTCCGTTTACGTAGGACAAGAGCTGATCTTGTAGTACCCAGTGACACGCAACTTCCACGCTTGCACTGCAACCTAAGCCAGGGGAATGGGGCCTCCCCAGAGACGGGTAAGCAGTGCAGGGGTGGTGGACGACCTAAGACAGGGGCTACATGATTCCCATTGACATGCAAAAAACAAAAAAGGGGGACTTGCTGGTAGCAGGCCCGCCCTGGCCCCTGGGGACTCAACCCCCAGTTCTTTGTTATGCATGTCAATGTGGCCAGCTCACAAGGCCATGACGCGGGCTTGCGGTTCCCTGTTTATCTGCATCGCGCATATGTGTCTCTCGGGAACATCTTGACCTGTTCGAGCCTCCTGATAGGGGACGGTGACGCAGTTATTACTCTTCCCTCCTCACTTTTGAGTAATTTCCCGCAGCTGTTAAAAAGATATATAAGGGGAACAAATTTGGCAATAAAGTGCGCACATGCTCCCTCCTGGATGAAGAACCTTGGTGTCCTGTGTATTTTTTAACCCCGCCGTCCCTCGCCGGACTCGGCTCCGTTAGCCGGACTCGGCAAGTCCTAGGTGAAGAAGATGAAATCTATAGTCACTTGGCAAAAAATATCAACCACTATAAGTCAATAAGTTTATATTCTTGTTTGTACAATATTCTCTCATGACTAAAAGGAGATAGGATCTCTAAATCTAATCAACTCTGTGTACAAGGACAAAATGTAATTTCTCACTTGGAACTACTGCCTTTTTTAAGGTCTTGGGAAAATTATGTAAACTATGTTAAAATTTTCAAAATTATAAAGATTCTATGCATTTTTCCCTCTTTGATAAGAATGACCTGCACATTTCAAAGATAATTTGAACTTTGTTTTCTTCCTAAAATAAAATTTCATCTTGGTACAGCTTTTGGCCAGTAGAAGGAATTTCATGCTCTTGACCTGATTTAAACTAATATTTTTCTTCTCTCTATTGCCAGTAAAATATTGTTACAGTCAACTTTTCTCAAGAGAAAAGTTTGTGTTTCTTCATAGCAGGCTATAATATTTAAGAAAAAAAGGATTATCTCTTAAACTAATGAAGTTTTTTCTGGAAAATGCACAGAAAACAATGAAAAAAATAATCTTTCAGGATTAAACCTCATTACTTTAATAGAGAAGTACTCTACACATATGTGGATTTTGCAAGAAATGGTGAATTTTCTGATAATGACTTATGTTGATTTTGGAAGTTGCTTAAATATATGTCAATCAATTATATTTAAAATATCAAGCACATTGAAAAGATAGTTCCAGAGAAAAGGTAATACCAAGGGCAAATAAAATCATTTCCTAAAAACTTCTGTAACTTGACTTGAATCTTATAAAATTCAGAATAAATATTAATTTCTTAAATTTTGCCAAATTGAAAAGCTCAATCATTTTTATAAGGCCATTCTATCCAGTAGAAATGTTATTTTATTCCACATTTTTTCTATCACATTAGAAAATCACATTATGCCAAAATGAACAGGCTTACAATCCCTTATCTAAACCTATAGGGTAAATGCATTTTGGAATTCAAAAGTCCCCAGATTTTAGAAAGATTATAGTATGTGTTTGACATATATTTAGTACAGTGGAAGTTGGTGGCTCTTTTGAAAAAAAGAGTGTATGTGGGTATACATAGTTTATTATCAGTTTTACTGATACAAATAAAGTGTGACATGAGGGGCTTGGGTTGTGGCTCAGTGATAGAGTGCTCATCTAGCATGTGCGAGGCCCTGGGTTCGATCCTCAGCACCACATATAAATAAATAAATTAAATTAAGATATTGTATCCAACTACAACTAAAAAATAAATATTTTTTAAAAAATAAAGTGTGACATAAAACTACAAATAATAAAATAAATATAATCTTTGCTATAAGTTCTATATAGTGGACTGATTTTCTTTGATTTTTGCCTAACTTTTTATATCCACTGCCAATCTGCAGTTGTGATTGATGAAGAAATGTACTTCAATCGTGTTACCTGGTATTTTCCTTTATTCTTAAATCTTTATGTGGGTTTACTTGTTTTTTTTTCTAGCATATTTACATGAAGACTTGCTCATTTACTTTATATGTATATATGCCTATGTATAGATATTGATATACATTTATATCTAGGTAAGTAGATAGGTAGACAGATACACAAGTATGAATATTAAATAAATGAATTCAGGCCATACATTTTAAGTTCCACTGTACATAGAAGTTTTATATTGTGTAGTGTGCCTTAAATAGGATAGAAAGCTACAAGAAGGAAATCTTCAATGAAAAAATAATATTGTTTAGATTTCCTAATTAAATTAGAATCATTAACATTGTGCAAAAAGTTTGAGATGAATTTGCTAAACAAATGGAATAAATACCATAACTATTAACTCCAAAATGAAATAATATTCTATATAGTTCAAATGAGGGTAATATTCATAATTTCTAATGATGCAAACACTAATTTTCATCTAATTCAAATTATATCTATTATTAGGAAGATTGTAGCTAAAATGAGAGAGTAGTGATACAGGATAGTAGAGTAGAACTAAATGTTAATCTTTTAATAGAATATCAATAGCTTATATCTAAAACCAAAATTTAAAATAGAAGTATAGCATATTATCCAGAAATATGGAGGAAAAATGCCAGAGGCACCAGCTGATTTGGAAGTCATTACATCTGGGGAGTGGATATGGGAAGGAGTACCTTTAGGGAGCTGGTTATATATTTTAGTTTTTAAAAATTTACTTTTTAGAAGTATGTGTAACTTTGTATTTTAAGACACAACTTAAAAATAATACAAATTTGCACTACTGGGAATATACATGGTATAACGGCTGTGCAAATGACAGTATGACAGTTAATCAGTAGATCCAGCAACTCCACTTCAGGATATATATCCAAAAAAAAATAAACATTGAAAGCAGGATCTTGAAAGCATCCATGTATTTGTATATATGTGCCTATGTTCATAGCAGTATTATTCACAATAAGCCAAAATGAGGAGGCAATCCATATGTCCAGGGACAGATAGATGAACAAAATTGTGTGCAACATACATGAACCTGAAGGATATTATGCTAAGTTAAAGTCAGTCACAAAAAGGCAAACACTGTGACTCACAGGTACAGAAAGTAGAATGTGGCTGTCTGGGACTGAGAATGACAGGAAATAGGGAGCTGTTTAATGGGTATAGTTTCAGGTTTGCAAGATGAAGAGCAAAATGGAACTTGGTTGCTCAGCAACATGAATAAAATTAACACTATTGAACTATATTCTTAAAAATGGCTAAAATGGTAAATATCATGTTATGAAACCTGAGTATTTGTCCATAATTAATAATAATTTTTTTTAATGCAAGTTTCCAGGCCCCATTTCTGACTTAATGAGCCAGAACTTTTTATGATTAGCCTGGGGAATCAGATTTCTAATAAGCACCCAAATTGATTCTGACATACTATATGTTCTGAAATCCACTTCCCTAGGATGAACCATCTGCCTTCTGAAAGAATTAGGCCAATGAGTCAGTTTTGCATCGCTGTGACCAAAATACCTCACAAAAACAACTTAAAGGAGGAAAAGTCTATTTTCACTCATGGTTTCAGAGTTTTAGTCTGTGGTGGCCCAACTCCATTGCTTTGGACCCTAGGTAAGGCAGGACATTATGGTGGAAATGCATGGTGTAGAAGTACTGTTCCATTTTGATGGGCAGGAAACAAAGAGAGAGAGAAAGGGGAAGGGGCCACAAAGAAAATGAACCCCTCTAGGGAGCCCCCAGTGACCCACCTCCTCCTGCCACCTGCCTAAATTTATCACCCAGTTAGTCCATTCAAACTAGAACAGACTGATTAGTCCAATCATTTTTCTTCTGAATATTTCTGCATTAATACAGAAGTTTGGAGGAGACACCTCATATCTGGTCCCCCAAAAGCTCAGATCCATCTAACAGTGAAAAATGTACTTAGTCTATCTCCAAGAGTCCCACAGTCTTAACAGTGCAGAATGGCCCAAATGTCCAAGTCTAAAGTCTTATTTGAAACTCAAGGCAATCTCTTGTCTATGAACCCTGTAAAAATAAAAATTAAAAAAAAAACAATTTACATATAACCAATATACAATGGCACAGAGTAAACATTCCCATTCCCAAAGGGAAGAATAGGGGCATAGAAAAAAGGGATGGGGCCAAAGAAAGACCAAAATCCAGCCATTTCCACAGCTCCATCTCTGGTATCTGGGGCACATGATGGTGAGATGTTCTCTCCAAAGATGTTGAGCTGAATATTCCTGCACTAATGCAGGAGCTTTTGGGGGGAACGTCACATCTAAACCATAACAAACACCATTTGCATCAAGCCGATGCAGTATAACATTTCTGATCAAGGGCATATATTACCAACTGAGGAATCAATTCCCAATTCACTATAAAATAGTTCAGTTTACATGGCAATCATTTACATAGCAATGTTACTTCAATGAGGGTTTATATATTTATTGATCTCAGTGTAAGAGTGGTCCACTTTATGCTTTGAATATAGCCCTTGCTGCTCTGCCACTGCCACTTATTTTTAAAATAGACATTTTTTTGTCCTCTCTCCCTACTCCTCCATAATCTCTCCCCCTCCCCAATCTCAGGGGAAACAGGATTATCTTTCTTCCCCATCTTAGTCAGATTTGTGTTTCCTTGAGTACACACCCACCATAGGAAGGAAATAATCCAGACTTTTGGGATGGTACCAGAAGATTTCAGAAATAACTTTCTCCCAAATTAACAAGTGAATTATAACTTCAACAGAGAACATGTGGAATGTAGCCTTTGAGTCATCTCTTTAAAAGCCCCTGTTCCTGTTGATAGGCAGAATCACAGCCTCTGGAACAGGAGTTCCCTATGTTTCTCCTTTGCTAGCAAAACAATAAACCTTTTTCCTTTTCCTCAAAACCGTGTCCTCATTATCAGATTGGCATTGGGGACAAGAACCAAGGTTTTGGCAACATCAATAGTCGTTGTTCTCCACAGAATGGGGCAAATAATAAGTATCACTCATCTAGTATACATAGAAAAGCTGAGATACAGGAGATTAATTATCTAGAAAAGACCAAATTAATGACTGGAATATAATCTTTTGATAAATATTTAGGAATCATTACACTATTTCCTGCAGTAAAAATTCAAAAATAAATTTTTCTTTCTCCAAAACTCTCATTTCAGTTCTGATACTAACATAGCTTATAGAGATCAAAGACCCCCTTGCCAGCTCATCTCACCCCACACCCACCTCTACTACTTAGCCCAAGACGAGCTTATTTGCCCCCTTTCTTTCTATAATTCCTAATTCTGTGAATGCTGCTTTTTAATGATATTAAATTTATCAATGTTGGGAAAATATTTGACAATTATAATCAGTGTTATCTTCACAGATGCTGGCACTAACTAAAATTAGATTAGAGAAATAAAAGACAATCCAATTTTGAGATCAATGAGGCAAAAAAGATGTCCTTGACAAATAATCTTTGTTTTTTTCTGAACCAAAATAAAAATAAAACCTTAATTTTAGGTCCTACTTTAACTATGGTTGACTTTATGCTCGAATGGAGTTCTTGCTGCTCTGCCACTGTGACTTATTTTTAAAAGGGACATTTCTTTCTCTTCCCCTTCCCCCTCCCTAGTCTCCAGGGAAACAGAATTACTTTTCTTCTCCATCCTAGGCAGAATTATCTGTCCTTGAGCACACACCCATCACAGGAACAAAGTAATTGGGGATGGCTCCAGAAGATCTCAGAAATGATTATCTCCTAAATTAATCAGTGAATCACAATTCCAGACAGAGAACAAGGAATACAGCCTTCCAATCACCTCTTTAAAAGCCTCCTATTCCCCCTGATGGGCAGAATCACAGCCTCTGGAACAGGAGTTTCTTGTTTCTCCTCTGCTAGCAAAACAATAAAACTTCCTTTTCCTTTTTCTCAAAATCATGTCCTTGTTATTGGATTGGCATCAGGAATAAGGACTGAATTTTTAGTAACACAACTAGATGATTCCCCATTTTACTTAACCAAAAAGCAGCTATCTTAGGTAATAACTGAAAATATTCAAATTCTTTCCTCAAAGAACTGTAAATCTTACACAAAAAGTTTTTCTTTCCTCAAAGGTACTTTCCATCCAATGAAAATACAAGATAATGAGTGCTACAAACAAAACATTTAAACTTTTTTCTTTAATTTTAAAGAAACTGATATACATGGATTGCAAATCTGAGGCATGTGCTGCCAAGCATGCTGCGAAGTTATTCTTATACTGTTATGCTTGAATTCGGGACCCCCAAAAGACCACCAGAGACCAAGATCGAAGTAAGCAGCAAAGAGGCATTTATTGCGAGCTAGCTCGGTCCTCCTAGCACACAGCAACTGGTGACGCTGAGAGGCCCTGAGCCCAGGGTTTGCAGCAGTTTTATACACTCTCTGGGGAAGACAGGGACTTCACATACATCATAGCATCTCTTAGCAAATCATCACACACCGTGGGAAAATAATAAAATAACTCTAAAACATGATTAGCACATTCACTGGCGGGAACAAGTTGGGTAGGGGTGATTGGTTAGTTCAAGAGGGGGATTCCTTTGAACTGATTGGCTTAAGCCACGAGGGGAGTAAGCGCTGAACTACAGGGTTTCCCAACATGTTATCAACCACCATAAACTACTGGGAGGGTCATCTGGAATCTCAAGTATTTTCCCTGTCTCATGCTGATTGGTAGTTGTTAGGGGGTTGCTATGGGTCCTCACCTAGCCTGACTGAGTCAGGAACACCTGGAGCCCAGATCTCTCCTATTATTTGTAGATAAACAACTCAGCAGGGTGGGTATGTGCCTAGGAGTGCTCTGTGGGTCTTTCCAAGGACAAGGGTCATGTTCCCTTCCTTGGACAGGCTTTGCTCTGAGGTAGAGGCTGGTTTCTCAAAAATGGAGTCACATCAGTTTCTCAATACATAGCTTCAAAAAATCTCTATGGGTGGACATATAGTTATAAACTAAATTTTAATAACATCATGAATATAAGTAAGCCTCTATTAGTGTGAAATTACATTAGTCATTTAAAATTAGCATATATCTTAGAGATTACTAAGAAGACAGTTTGTTTTTCAAAATATTTTTACTTCTTGTCATTGTTCAATATGGTTTCTAGAGACTGTATTCTAATTTTGGCAACTATCATGAGCTCGGAGTATCTACTTTAAAGTGCCCACTTTGAAAAATGGTAATAAATCATTTGCTTAAAAATATCTCATAGGATACCATTAAGTTTAGTATTAGATGGTATTGAATCATTACTATTAGATAGTATTTATTACTCATCCTTAGGATCATCCTCCAAATACAATTTGTTCATTAAAAATAATACATTCTTGGGCTGGGGATGTGGCTCAAGCGATAGAGTGCTCGCCTGGCATGCGCGGGGCGCTGGGTTCAATCCTCAGCACCACATAAAAATAAAATAAGGATGTTGTGTCCACCGAAAACTAAAAAATAAATATAAAAAAATTCTCTCTCTCTAAATGGTAATAATAATAATACATTCTGAAGCCAGGCAACAGGGCACATGCCTGTGATCCCAGTGGCTCGAGAAGCTGAGGCAGGATGATCGCCAATTCAAAGCCAGCCTCAGCAAAATCGAGGTGCTAAGCAACTTAGTGAGACCCTGTTGCTAAATAAAATACAAAATAGGGTTGGGGACGTGGCTCAGTGGTTGAGTGCCCTTGGATTCAGTCCCCGCTTACCTCCCCCCTCAAAATAATAATACATTGTGAGCCAGGCGCAATGGTGCACACCTGTAATCCCAGATACTCAGGAGGCTGAGGCAGGAGTGTCACAAGCTCAAAGCCAATCTGGGAAACTTGGTGAGACCCTGTCTCAAAATTTTAAGAAAGGCTGGGGATGTAGCTCAGTGGTATTGCATAACTAGGTTCAATTCTCAATACAATAAAAAGTTTGAAAAAAGGAAAAAAAATGAAACATTGTGGATTATTTAAAATATTTGTAAATTAAATTTACCTGCCACTCACAGCTCTGAATTTAAAAGGAAAAACAGTTAACTTAAATAAAGCATTCTTCTATAGGAAGCAATCCCAACTTTTGATGTAGGAACTTGGATCAAAATATTGCTTGGTTTGACTTCGACCATGACATTGGCAACTTTCTTGGCTTTGCTTCCTTAAGTTGAAAAAGTCTGTTTTTGAAGGAATCTATTTGTTTTTCAAGTTTTAAAGAGACAAAACTAATGATTTTAGTGGTTGAAGTGCACAGAAGGGAACCACACAAATAACTATTTCATAGGTAGATTTTATTCAATTTCCTGGATGGAGACAAAAACAATATAATATTTTCATGTTCACATGAAAAGTTACTTTTTTTAAACTTACATTAAGTAGTCTGAATTATAAAATGTTTACAAATGATTTAATGGATTCAGAGAAACAATAAATGTCATCCATGATTACTTCTGAAAATGAATTGCAATTAAACTCTGAAACCTTGTACAATTTATTGTCTAAACACTATTTTGATTGAAATATTTTATGATTTCCAAAATATGTAATTAAAATTTTCATGTTTCTCAAAAATCTTACAAATTCACTACATTAGATATTGTAAAATAATTTCAAAGATAGTAAAAGTTACAATTATAACCACAGACTAAAAATTGATGACTCATTTCATAAATAACCCATATACTTTTAATGTCAAGATCTGAAAACTAGTTTTACCTGTTATTAAAAGAATCACAAATGATTGAAAGTCCATATTCACTAACCTTCAACACAAATTTTACAAAAGTTCATCTTTAAAAGATACAAATTAGACAAAATGCCCACTAACTGGGAAATAGGTAGTGACATTCACACAACAGATTATTATTTAAAAATAAAAATCAATGAACCATGGCTTGATTCATCTTACCGGATGAAAGTTTCTAAATAAAAATAAAGGTCCCAGAATCATGCATACAGTATGATTCCATTTAGATAAAATTCAGAGAGTCAAAACTAAAACAAAATAAAACTATTTTTTAAAAAATGAATGATTCAATTTAGATAGTGGTTAACTCTGGAGGAGGAAAGTGAATGTAATCAAACAGAAACCACAGCAGGAACGAAATGTCTGAGTGATGTTCTATTCTTCACTGCTCAGGAGGTGGTGAGTACTTAGGTATTTATTATTCATCTTTAAACTGTTCACATTTTATACACTGTGGAGGAAATAAGAAGAAAATGGAAACCCTGTATGGAGACAAATCTTTGAAGAGCTTAATTTTGGTTGGGATATAAAGAAAAATAGATGGGGGAAATGTGGGTGTTGAGAAGTTTTGCTCTTAATGCAGAGAGCATCTAAAAGCCACAGGAAGGTTCCACTGGATGGGAGAAGTTGAAGAGAAGCTGAAGCAAATAATCTGAGTTGAAGGGAACAAGTTACAAGGCACATCTGAAGAGACTGCTCTCTGAAAGGAGGAGGATTGCTACCAAATTCATTGAAAGGAAGAAGGAAAGGATGCTAATAAGTATAGCAGATTTATACACTTGATGTGGGAAGGCTAAGAGATGTTATACACAATAACTTTTTCCTCTGAAATGAAGCAAGGTTATTGGCTGAAAGTGGAAGGACAGTTTCAAGAAAAAGTGGAGACATGAAATGACCATTTTGAAGAGTGAAAGAGCAAACTAACCACAAATAAATGCTGGTGGGCTTTACCATTTTACCTCCCCTGCTAACATGACCTTCGTCTAGAATGTTTCCCTTTCTTCACCTAGAAAATCTTCCCATTTCAAGCCTCATTTCAGAATGTCCTCCATGAAACCTTTTCTGATCATTCCTTAACAATCCTTTCCTTTAACTTTTTTTAGCAATCGGCGGTATCACTCAATTTTCACTTATTCATATATTATCTTGCAATAAGTCTAGTGTTGCACGATTCCATGTTTGTGTTCTCTTGTTAAGTACAGTTCTTCACGGCAAAAATCAGGCTTCTTTCACTGTCATTTCCACTTCCAGGAAAATAGAGCACTCTCACACACACAGTGAACATTCAGATGCATATTCTAAACATATCATCTACTGAAACAAATATCTTTAAATTATAAAGTAATGAATACACATAGGAGTGGTGGTGCAAATCCCAGCTACTGAGAAGTTTGAGGTAGAAGGATCACAAATGCAAGGTCGGTCTTGGCAACTTGGTGAGAGCTTGTCTAAAAAAACTGGGGATAGAGCTCACTGGTAGAGTGCTTACCTAGTGTGTGCCAGGTTCTGGGTTTCAATTCTCAGTACCACCAGAAAAAGAAAAAAAAAAAAGGTATGTTGGGGGGGGGGGGGAACACTAACATGTGCAGAACTTTGAAACTTCCATTATTTTGCTGATTTTCTATTTTTGGCTTTATAACTTCCATTTTAGAAGTAAAGTCAAGAGATCTGATGTTAACATAATTTAACACTTTCTAAAAACTGCTCCTGGTGAAACTTCATCATTATAACTTTTAAATATCATTTCTTCATGGAGGTGGTCCTCCCAGAAAATGAGGCAGAAATGTTATCACAAAGACAAATTATGTTAGGCATGCCATCTTGTGGTTGAGAGTAGCCCATACACAAATGGATCCTTTCCGTGACAATATTTAATTCAGAAATAAAATATCTAGTAAATTTGCAAATATAAATCTTAGTTAAATCTATTGTCTCTACATAGTAGTGCAAATTAAATGTGTATTAGTGTTTGTGTAGCTGCCACAAAACAAGAAAAACACAGAAAACAAAACATTTTACTGAAGGGTTAATAGATCAATTATACAGAAATGGATTCCAATAATACGGGAAAGCTGCTGTCTATAAAAATACCTATACCTGTATTAACACTTAATTTTGGAGAACTGACCTCTTGAAATAGGTAATTTTATTTCTATATCCACTTCTAAGTACTTCTGTTGACTGTTACATCCTGGATTTAAATACTGTCTTGCTTTTCAAATTTCTTCCTCCTAACTATAAATAGTCAAAGGAGAGTGAAGGGCAGAACACTTATCTAATTAGATAATTGTAGGAAACACACAATTAATTCAAGTTCAAAATGGAGTTTAAAAATGGTTAAAAATACTTGCCTTAACCTTAATAGATGAACTTACTAATTCCTCCAAACAAGTTAGGTATTTTGAGCAATAAAAACTTTCTAGCCAAAAGAGAAATAGTAAATGGTCACAAGCGTAGTACTTAACAATTGTGCTTAAATATTTTTAATTGCAAAACTGAATACATTTTGGTCCATTTAAAAAGTGGAGATGAGGGAGCAGAAACTGATATAGCCCTCAAGAGCACAAAGCAAAGCATGATAGCACAAGGTTCCATGTACTTTGCCACCATTTGTCACTTCTAGATTAAGGATTGAAGGAGGTATATGTAGGTATAATGATCGGTCCTGGAAATTAGGCTACTGAAGTTCCAAAAATTAACAGATAAATATATATACGTATATATGTATACATTTACATAGAAACAAATGCTGTTGTACTCCAAATCAACTTTTTGAGATTTATTATTGCATGCTTATCACCAGGAAAAAATATTCTACTCAGAAAACCTTCCTATGAGTTGATTTTGGATTAGTTTTTCCACATGACTCTTCAGGACATTTATATCAGCTGAACAAACCTGATACTCCATCTTCTCTTGCTGTTTTGTTCTCTCTAATAAAGCTTCATGTAGTGGAGGTAATGCATTGTATGAACCCAATAAATAAAGCTGACTTGATGAAGTTTGGTTGATTTCTTTTATCTTTAAAGCCTGCATAATAGCAGGTGCAAACTTTGAGTAATGAGCTGTAGATGAGACAATCACTGGGCAAGTTTTGTCTTGCATTCTGTCTGCAACCACTTTTGCAACAGCAGTGTGTGGATCCAAAATATATCCTGAAGCATTATAGGTAGAATTGATAGCTGCTAGGCACTCTCCTTCAGAGCACCAGTCAGCCACAAAATCCTGCTGAAGTTTCTCAACTAGAATCTTTTCAATTTGGAAGTGATGGTGATTTTCTAACTGATTAAATAATTTTGTCATTAACTGCCCATCTTTATTAGCCATCAAGTGTAAATGTCGCTCCAGGTTTGAGGATTTGAGAATATCTATTGATGGTGAAAAAGTTTGAGCTAATTTTCTTTCCCTTAGATCATAATGTCCTGTTTTTATAAAATCGGTCAAAACATGGTTCTGATTGGAGGCACAGATAAATTTTCTAATAGGGATTCCCATCATCTTGGCATACACTGCTGCTAATATGTTTCCAAAGTTTCCTGTGGGAATACAGACATCTACCGGGCTTCCAAAAGAAATAAACCCTTGGCTAACGAGATCAAGATAGGCAGAAGCATGGTAAACTACCTGAGGAAGCAGTCGTCCCCAGTTTATGGAATTAGCTGAACTTAATATTGTTCCATACTCCACAGTAAGAAAGCCAGTGAAATCAGAATCTTTAAAAATTCTTTTTATAGCTGTCTGGCAAAAATCAAAATCTGACTTGACACCCACTGCCCATGCATTTTCTCTCTGACTGCCAACTATTTGTGCTTTCTGAAAATCACTTATTCCATTCTCAGGAAAAAATGTGATCACAGCTATTCTTTGCTTCTCATTCTTACTAAGACGACTAAAACCATTTAAGACTGCACTCCCTGTGTCTCCTGAAGTAGCTACAAGTATCATATAATTGCAACTTGGTGGAATGCAGTGTGCAAAAATATGAGGCATAAGCTGTAAAGATAAATCCTTAAATGATCCTGTTGGCCCATGAAACAACTCCAGGATGAACTGGTTGCCTGAAAGGTGCCTGATGGGAGCAATTTTTGAGCAGGCAAAGTTTTCCCCATAAGCAGTTTCAATCATTTCTCCCAATCTGGCAGCAGGTATGTCCGCAGGATGTATACACCTTTCCAACAGTATCTGTGCTCTTTCTACATAGGTTGCTCCTACTAGGTTTTTCCACTCCCCACAGCTTAATTTTGGGAACTCCTTCTCAGGAACAAACAGTCCACCATCAGAAGCTAAGCCCTCAATCACAGCTTCGCTAAAGAATTTTGTTGAAACCTTCTGTTCACAGTCTTTAGGACAAACATGCCTTGTTGAAATGAATGTTTCTGAGTCCACATCTTGGTACCTTTTAACTTCATTCAGCACTTTGTCAGCTATCTCCTCTGGGGAAGCCCCACTTTCACAAAGAACTCGAGCATCATACCACTTCTTATAATACTGTTTCCTAAACTTAAGTAACTCTTTCATAGACATTCCAGAATTCTGACCTACAATTCTATTTATCTTTATTAATTTTAGACGGCTAATTATATCCATTAGGGGTACATCCAGGTATACAATTATGCCATTTTTCTTTAGATGCCACATGCTAGCATCATGCATGGGATTGGACCCAGTGAGGGAAATCACACTTCCAGATGCAGAGAAGTTTAACACAGCTTTTCCTTCCTCTTCTAAAAATTGCTCATTGCCAACATCCTGTAATTTTTCAGACACACTCATATTCCAAGTTTTTTCAAGAATATCATTATCCACATCTATGACACAACGACCTAGTTTCTGCCCTATTATTTTGCCTACTGTTGTTTTTCCAGCACCAGGAGGTCCCATTAGGATAATATTTTTGTCTCCCAAAAGAGAGTGGGTTGAACACCATGACTTCCTTAATTCTGTGAGTGCAAAGGTTCTTGAAAGAAATAGTGGTGTATGTTTATCTGTTTTAACATGTATACTAGAAACACATTTTTGTGTTATCTGTTTCAGATGCTGATATCGGTTAAAACGGAGCATTCTCTTCACTTTTCTGTCTGAGCCAATTTAGTAATTGGGTTTAACCTTTTTAAAGACATAAAAATAAAAGAGACAATTGGTTAGTAAGATCATAGGTTTGAATATAACCATGCCCACTATACATAAACTGTTTAAAAGTCTTCCAAGTGAATGGGACACTTAAAAAAATAGCCCATATATTACATATTACTCTTTTTAACAGTATCTTTTCAAATCTCAAAACACTTGGAAAAAAACTCAAAAAATAAGTATGATTCCCAGAACCACAAAAAAGTAACTATAAACAGAAAACTCAAGTCAGAAATGTCACATCAGATGTTTTAAAAATATATACTAAATCAAATCAGTGTGTACTTTTATGGAATACTGTAATAAAAACTGATTTACGGTTTATTGGTTTATATATTTTATAACAGATGCAAAGAGAATTTGGGTTGGAGTATTAATAACTTGTAATCACAAAGCTGAACAATATTCTTTATGTTCAACTTCTCTAGTTATATGAACAGGTTGATGGATTATCATGTTACTTATCAAGTTCTTATTATAGAATTCACAGCAGAAAACTAGAATAAAAGAACATATTTGCTTATAAAATGCTTAAGTAATTTTCTAAACTACAGACAAATGTATGACATTTTCTTTCCTGTGTGCTTTTTACATGCATATTAATAATACCTACATATTATTCATACTGAAGGCCTTAAAAAAGCCAAAGTGAAAGGTATAATATGCAAATAGCTAAGAAAAAGTAATAATCATCAATAAAGTCAAAGGTTATATCTATAACCTTATCTACATGGGCCCATCATTTTTATTTCTATTCCTATAACATCATTAGTGGCAAGACTTAACTCAAATTCCAGACTCCAGAGAAGACAGCCAAGAAATTCAGGGAGGTTGCCAATGATGAAAGAAAAAAATTATTCTGGCCTCTAAAGATCCTCTACAATTCTCCATATTGATCAAGTTCCTGTCTTTGGAAATATACTCAGTGGTGAGTAGGCTAGGTAAATCAATTTTTTTTTGTCATGCAAAATGCAATTTAATAATTATTGCAATAGTCACTCAAATTGAAGTAACTTTATAGTGGGGGCTTTTCACATGTTCTCTAATTATAACTAATATGTGACTAAGTCATGCCAAATATTAAAGGGTATGTTCAAATATGTTCTGAAAACTTTCAATCATGTACTACTGATTAAGCTAAATTGGTGATTTAATGTTTAAACAATTTAAGATAATTTTGAATTTAACTTACAAGTAAAAACTGTCAAAAGAAAGAATTCATTCCCTTATTTGACTTTTCAGCTTGTGTGTTTAGGGCTTGACTCCACTGACTTATAAACATGGGATACACAGGAACCAATCTTAGGCGAAGAGTTTGTTGATTCTGGAGCAAAGGTGATTTCTGAAAAAAAATGAAATCTATAAGGAAAAAATTTCAAGTTAAACATAACTGCACTCAGTATCATAAAATTCTACAATGTAATAACTTTATTATTTAAAATTTCATCTGAAATTTTTAAAAGAAAAATTCACCTTTTCATGTTTCCCCAAATCTATTATTAGATTAAGATACTATAATTTCTTTTTCAACATTTGTATTATCAGAGAAAATAATTTTGCTCAACAGTACTGTAAGTATTTCTATTAAGGATTAAAAAGACAATATAACCATGGGCTGGGGTTGTGGCTCAGTGGTAGGGCACTTGCCTAGCACATGCAAGGGCCTGGGTTCGATCCTCAGACCACATAAAAATAAATAAATTGTGTTCAACTACAACTAAAAAATAAAGGTTGTTTTTTTTTTTTAAAAAAAGGCAATATAACTAAATAAATATAAAAATCTTTCACAATTACATCTAAAATTTCAGCAATTTAACTGTGTAATAATCAGAGGGAAAAAAATCAGACAGAATAAAACTATGAAATGTCTGAATTGTTCTTTGTTCTTTCAGAGTATCCTACTCATCTGAATCACCTCATGATTTGTATAATACATACTTACATAAAGCCCAAAAATAAGGCATCTGCTACACAAGTACTTCTTAACTATTAAAATGGGTCTATAATAAATTCAAAACATACATCATAGTAGTTAGCATATAAGACTATTGATATATAGTAATATTAATCGTTGCTACTCGATGACAATGGACTAAGAACATATAACTTGAATCAGAATATCCAGGCACAAGCCTAGGCATATGTTTTTGTAGTTTGGTTTGTTTATAAACTTTCAGATAAAACAGTAGTACTCATCCCTGCATTAAGAACTATTTTGCTATGCCGAGTCTGATCCTTTTCCTGGAGTAAACCAAGGACCAGAGAGAACTGTACACTTGAACCATAAGAGCAATTTACTAAACTTCATTGTATACTTTAGTACTACATGCTATAAGGGCACTGTGTAAAACAGCCTGATTAACCTCCCATTCAAGAAGTTTCTGCTTAAAACATTACAGAGTGCCTTTGTGTTTGCAATTCATAACTTTTTTTTGATCTCTGTATCAGGAATTATTGTGCATTACCTAGTTTGTTTTATGAACACTGAATCTTTTATCTTCCACTTTACGCTGGTTGCTATAATGCTTAACATCAACTTCATTACGAGAAGGCAAACATTACATGTGTTAACTTTACCTTTTGCAATCTTCCCTTTTCTTACTTCCCCTATGCCCTCTCATTTTTTATTTTATCTCATTTCCCTTTTTCAAAAGAGTCTGGGGGAGCAAAATGGATATGAATTAAAGAGAGAAAATGATGATAGTTCAATTTATAAATTCTGTATCAACATTCTTTTACTACAAATCTTCCTTAAATTAGCTGAAAGCAGTTAAGTGCTACAACATAGGACGAACATTACCATTTCTAAAGAAAAATACAGATGAATTGTATTTAAGTTGCATACCAAATTTGATTTTGTAACATCTAGCCATAAATTAATTTTAGAACCTTTATACTCAAGTCTATTTTAAGCTAACCAAGACAAAAGAATATGGTATAATGCCCCCACACATAACATTCTGTAAACTGGATTTTTACTTAAGAGGTAATACTATCGATTCTCATTATCCATGGTAATTATGTCCAATAGAGTCTTTACTGTTGTTGACTACTGAACCATTATTCCCAGAGGAAATACAAGGTTAGGTTCCTGTGAGCCTCTGGGCACAAGATTCTTGCTAACCCATCAACATGTAATCTTTATGTGTGTTTCCATTTATAAGACATTTATACTGCTCATCCTTTACTGTGAACTCAGTCAATAGCACTGTAACTCAAGCCTGAATGAAGCTAATCACACAAAACTGTTTTCTCTGTAAGGCACATCACAGCCTTCTTGAACCTTGGAACACTACATAGCACTTCAGCACTCAGCTTAGGGACCATTTAATCAGCAAAGTCACTCACTAACACACAGAAATGTGGAAAATGTGGCACTAAATAGAATGTGAAAAAGATATTTGTTTATAACACAAGAACTAAAACAAGAAGGCAGCATCACCTTGTTTGACGTCAGCTAGGAACATGCATGTGACACTACTCAAAATTTTCACTGCTTTGCATTTGTCCAGGAATGCCTATAAAAGTGGTACTCAAGTGTTGATGTGGCAGTTACAAATACATTTTAGTTAGCAGATCAAAAATATAGAATTTGTGAATAGTGAGGATCAACAGTATATCATTTTTCTTTTATTCAAAATGATTTTATTAAATCTTTTCACTTATTAATATTTTAATATGTTCTTCATTATAGTGATAATGAATAAGCAATTTTTCTTTAAAGGGCAAAACTACCTGAACTGAAATGGAAGGCAATCATATAGGAATCAACATCGAAAACCAGTGAAGAGCAAATAGCTTAGCTATTCAGAAGGCTGAAGCAGGAGTATCACAAGTTCAAGGCCAGCCTGGGCAACTAAGTTAAGACCCTAAGTTTATTTTAATAAAATCAAAATGACTGGGGATGTAGCTCAGTGTAGTGTTTGCCTAGCATGTACTGAGACCATGGGTTCAAACCTCAGTATTGCAAAATACAAAACAAAACAAATAGTTTGGACATCAATAATCAGGTTTCACTCTATTGCTAATTCTGAATATTTTTTGGTCAAGCAAATGCTCCACAAAAATACTTTACGTTCCTTAATTCCACAGATTTCCACACAACTCCATTACACATTAGTTTTTTTTCTTTTTCTTTCTTTTTTTTTTTTTTTTAGTGCCAGGGATCCAACCCAGGGCCTCATACATGCTAGGCAAGATATCTACCATTAAGCTACAGCCCTAGCTCCTCATGTTAACAATTTTTTAAGTGAGTTTCTCTATTAATCACATTTTATAGCGGAACTTTTTTGAACCACTAATTCCAATGGATCCTTTATAAACATAAAAGACACTTTACATTAAATAGGTAAACAAAAAGGGTGTGTCAGCATGATAGCTTTAAGAAACAAAACCAGAATGTCCACTTGTACATATGAATTCAAGTACTGTGTGACCTCATGCACAAGATTTAACAATTTTACTGTCAAAAGCTAACCAAAATTAAAGATTTCAAGAGGAAAAATTATAGAAAACACTAAAATTTTTCCTATGAATGCATAATAATATACTTACATATTTAAACAAGTACATACTAATTTTCAGCAACCTTTTAACAGTATTTTAAGTTTACTATTAGATGTTAATCAACTAAAATTATATTCTAATGTATCAATTTGTACTTCCAAATCGTAAGAATTTTTAAATTTACTATAAAATTATCTAGTTTTCAAATCTGTGGACTCCTTAAAACCCTGTTTAACCAAAACTATGTAGCATTTGCTATAAATTTAAAAGATTTGCTTGCTATTATATGTCTTTCCAAAACACAAGACAGACCACTTCAAAAATTATTTCATGAGAACTGGCTGTAGTTCAAAGATCTTCTAAAAGAAAGTCTATGCCATGAGTATGCTCATCATTCTAAATTAATATTAATACAATTTCTTTTTAAAATTTCTCAGAAAAGTGACTCTCTAGATCTAGCTCATTATCTTATAAAGAAGAGTGTTCTGATGTTTTCAAAAATTCTTTAAATTTACTGCACTTTTATGGCAACTGTATGATGGAAATGTACCAGGGATACACTCGCCAAGGGGAAGTAAAGCTCTGCTGTTTCTGACTACAGACCCCAAAACCTAAGAGGCCTTCAGTTAGTCCCCTACTTCCCAGGAAACAGACAAGGAGAGCTGGTGGAAGGAGCACACAGTGTAAGGCCACAGTGTAATCACAAAGATCTTACAGCCATTTTACAAGTTCATCACTTATCTTTGTTTTAAAATTGCTATCAAATCCGACTAAGCTTTTCCTTTTGTTAGATTGTTAGCCCTGTTGTTAATGGTTCATACCAAATAGCCTCAAGTATTTGATTGAAAAGATTTTCAAGTACTCTTTCAATACTATAAAAATGTTCTAGTTACTTTTATGAAGGGCTTATTTTCCTTTCAAACTGTCTTATTTATATCACTACTATAGCCATTTTTATTTAAATATATTAAAATAATCATTAGCAAAAAACGCCTAATTTGCTGATGTACAATATAGTACAATTTACACTGGATATCTGCACAAACTACAATCTACCACTTAATGTAGCCCATCACTGTTTTTGTAAATTGCTTCACTGAAATACAACTTTGCTCGCTGGTCCAGGCGACGCTGCTCACGCACAGGTCTGCAGAAAGCAACTGGAGAGGGAAGCGCCAGCCCAGAGGGTAGCGGGGGCAGAGAGCTCACCAGGTAGCGCAGGAAGGCGCAGAGGGCCGAGGGGGAGGGCAAGGGCGGCACAGGTGGAAGGAGCAGGTGGACGCGGGATGGCGGGCGTGCACTTGCACCGATGGTGGGCAGGGCAGAGTTCCGCAGGGAGGGGGGGGTCTGAGGAGCCTCAGACGGAAGCAGCAGGTAGAATAAGCTCAAAACAGAGATTACAATTGAGTAGCGGAAAGAAGGAACGATGGGAGAAACGCATGCGATGGAAACAGACTGGTCTCTACTTTTCCTTTCTTTCTCCTCCAGTAACTCACCAAGAAAATCACACTGAGAAGACGGGGAAAAGGAAAGGAAATGGAAAGAGTTCATAAACCGCCAGTACCGCCTCAGTAGACAGCCCCATAACCCCGGCTCTCAGCAGGCGAGCCCCGCCCCGCGCTGCGGCCTCTGCGCCTGCGCCGACCTACGCGGCCACGCCCCACGCCCGAGCTCGGAGCACTGGGCACGTGACTCTCCCCCGCGCTCCGCCCTCCAAACTCCTGGGCTCCTCCCCGCCCTCGTCATCCCGCTCGCCACGTGGGCCCCTGCGTCAGCTCGGCCGCAGGGGCTTTCCTAGCCCCAGCCAGGATTGGGGCCTGCGCACTAGAGCTTTAGTGTGTGACGCCTGCGCGCCCCTGGGTTTCGGCTGTAGTAGATTTTTTTCTCCAAACGTACAAAGTGAGAAAAAAGCAAAATGTTCTAGAGGACACTGTTTTCATCCCTTTTTTCCAAAGGCACAGGGGCTTCCATAGGAATTTCTCAGGAAAAAAGCCTTGCAGAAAGACAAGAGGAAACCTGGTTTGCAATGCGGCCTTCCATCTCCCCGTCGCCTAGTAACTGTTTCCACAGCAACCGCAAGGCCAACAACGCTAAGCATTCCTGGGAGGAATAGACAGGGTATTTTCTTCTCCAGAGTGAACTGCTAAGAAGGGGTCAAAGGGGAGATTATGTGAAAGAGAAACTTGAGTTCCTTGAGAAAGCAAGGAAGCAAGAAAAAGAAAGGGGAAGCTGTGAAGAAAGGGACTGAGATACGAGTATAGTGAGAAAAAAGTTGAGAACAGTAGTTAAGAAGTCATTTGGTGATGATGGATTCATTGTGCTTTACTGAGAGCATTTATAACCTCATACCCAGTGACTTGAAGGAGCCGCCTCAGCCTCCTAGGTATGTGGGTAAGCAAAGGTTGTAAACAAGAATAAGAAATAATGATTCCATGTCCAGATTAACTAAGCATACATAATACAGGACTCCTTCCTTTCCTTCCCTCCCTCCCTCCCTCCCTCCCTCCCTTCCTTCCTTCCTTCCTTCCTTCCTCCAATACCAATATGATTTTATTGGAATATGTATGGACTCTTAAAAATAAAATATATTTTTGTCTCAGTGAAGTAACCTTGGATGACGACTTCTTAGATGTCGAAACATCTACGTGTTTAGCTTTTCACAATTCAGATGACAGTCCCATGCTATAAGATGGTAATTTTATTATGTTACTCCTAGCCTCCTATTAATACATTATATCATTTTTGTAATTTATCTAATTGTATGTGATGTGTTATACAAAATAGCATAATATGTCATGTTATTATTCAAAAGAAAAAAATCAGTTTTATTATCCTGTATGAGGACATTTGATGTTTGATTTCAGGAGCCAAGTGTTGTATTTCTAACTGCACTACTGCTCCCTCTCTAAAGGCAGAATATTTTCCCCCAAGATTATTGTAAAATAAAAATTCCCATTTGTTTCTGAGCCTCAGTCTTTTGATTGCTAAACAAAGTAGATAGAATATATTTTAAGGTCTTTTTTCAGGTTTTAATGGAATAGTAGAATGAATAATGGTTGGCTAGTGACCCAGAAATATGTAATTTAATTAAAATTTTAACATAATTGTTAGTACCCACTAATTTCACCCAAATCTCACAAAGGGAGCCACAAATAAACAGTCCAGTTACTTGCCTGTGTAAGTACTTCTTAGAACTTAATTAAATCCGTGGGGAGAAAAGAATTTAACTGGTAGAGAAAATCTTTTTCCTCATAAGACTTGAAATGTGTCCTTTCATTTATCTTTATCCTTTTCCATATATATGTCAATATTACCTTTAAAAGAGCACTAGGCTAAAAAAATAGACTCTAAAACTAAATTTTTATTAGTTTTTCTATCTGGAAAACAAGTGGATTAGATAGTCTCTAAGGTCTCTTTTGAGTATGATGATCAATAATTTGTACTTATCATTTACTTGGGGTGTGTAGCAAAACAAATGGGCAAGTCATCCATTTGTTTTAAACCTGAGAATCTGGTTTTAATTGGAGCAATACCTGTATTGTATTTCCATTAGCTTCTTAAAGTCTAGTCGAAATTGAAAAGAGGAGTGTAAACTAAACTAGGATACAGTTTTCAGAGTTTATGAATGTTCAAATCATGTACTGCTGACCCAACTTTTGGTCCAAAATTCCTGTATACTATACAAGATAAAGTTCCTCTTCTCTGTAACACCTTGGTAGGTTGTACTTTCTATAGAATACTAAATTTGAATGTTAAGATATTTTCTTAGATAGGTATTATTTAAAAATTTAAAATTTTTACTGTATCTAGACTTTTTTCCAAAAAAACAAAAGAATTATCACTTAAAAATAATCACTATTCATTTGGGAAGTGTTAATTGAGCTCCTATTAAGTGTATAACAGTGCCCTAGTATATCAGTTCTTGGAGATGTTGGAGTGGCAGCACAAACTCCTTGCCTTGCTTTTATTCTGAAGAAATACATAGAAAAAGGACTAAGTGAGAGGAAATGAAAAGCATCCAAAAGTGGTGCCAAAAGAACATGTTCTGTTTGGGTGAATTCAGTTTTCACCATCAGTAACAATCTGTACTATTATACCTATAAATTCTGAAGTCTTTCTAACATTTACTTTCTTAAAGTCTCATTATGTATTTGACTTTGCTGAACAATCTGTTTCTTGACTATTATGAATTCTTAGATGACATAGTCATTTTTTTGAGGGAGAGGAGGGAGAGAGAGAGAATTTTTTAATATTTATTTTTCAGTTTTCGGTGGACACAACATCTTTATTTTATTTTTATGTGGTGCTGAGGATCGAACCCAGCACACATAGTCATTTTTATCCTGAGGATCTTTCCTATTTAGTTTGCTGAATTTAATTGCAAGAATTTAATTGAGGAAAGCAGCAAATCTTTTGATGAACTTATATTCAAAGAAAGAAAAAAATCCCAAAATCTTTTGTTTTTGGCATAATGAAATTTTATACTAAAATTACCATTGCTGCAATCTATGGTCTCAGTCTTATGATAATTTCAGAAGCTACTATTCATATTTTTCATCTAGCTAGGCAATCCCTGCAGATTTCCACAATAATAAAATACTATCTTCATCTCTGAAATTACTTTTATCCAAATGCTCTTCTCATGTTTATACAACACACACACACATACACACACACACACACACAGAGTTAGACCTTACTTTTTATCTAAAAGGTTCAAAATCATCAGGAAAAACAGTTAAACAAATGAAGATATGGTACAATTAATAGAATCACTTGAGTAATGTAGAAGAATTTAAAAATCTGGGAAACTATATAATAGAAGGGATAATTCAAAAAAGACTATTTTCCCCTTTAAACATATGGATGAGGGGAAGGACAAATCGGATTTTTGTTAGCAAGGGAAATTACAGCTACCATATGCAGTTACTGGCTTGCTATTTATTCATTTTGAGTTGTTACCTCTCACTTAGATTTCTACAGATAATATAACGCATAGTAAGAGGTATTAGCGCACCTCTCTGGCATTTTATATATACCTTAAGATATTGAGAGATAAAATATGCCAACACCATTCTTTAGAATTTGTTGCCAGGGAAATTTGTAGGTAAGTGAACTTTTTTAAAGAATATTATTCAATTAAAAAGTAAGGATTAATATCTTAAGCAGTACATATAATATATTGTGGTATAAGAAGTTGTTTCTAGCCAGGTGCAGGGGTATACACCTGTAATCCCAGTGGCCCAGGAGGCTGAGGCAGGAGGCACAAGTTCAAAGCCAGCCGCAGCAACAGCGAGGCGCTAAGCAACTCAATGAGACCCTGTCTCTAAATAGGGCTGGGGATGTGGCTCAGTGGCTGAGTGCCCCTGAGTTCAATCCCTGGTAACTGCCCCGCAAAAAAGGTTGTTTTTAGAAGAAAAGTGTGTTAGTCTGTGTTTATCTGTTTATTATCTTAACCAGACACCGTGGCTCAAATTCTTAAGAATAAGACTATCCTCTAGGACACAGGTAAGATAAAGGGGTATATAGTTTTAGTTTTTAAAAATTTAATTAAGATTGATATCCAATATTTTTAAAATGCTATTACTATTAATGTGTTCAGTGTGTTAGTACTATCATCATTTCCCATTTTCTTTGATATCTTTGCCCCAATACATTAGAACAAAGTAGTTTGTATAAATAACAAAACTATATACTACATAGTAAATCATTGGAAGACTAAAATATGCACATTATTGAAGCAAAAAGTGCTTATTAGTTTCGATTCATTTATTCAGGCAGTGTGCAGACTGATTAAAGATCTGGGCCTTAATATCAAATTTGTGTCTCAGTTTCAGCTCCTGTTCTTCATGCTCACTTCAACTTTACAGGCCTGTTTTTTATTACATAAAACTGGAATAATATTACTTATCTCTTAGGATTGTTTTGAGAATTAAATTATTATTATGAAAATCATAGAATAGTACCTAGCTTGTGACAGATATTAAGCAGCAGTAAAATAATAATTATACTCAATAGCATACAGTGTTATAACCAATTAAGTGTAGAGCCTACCTTTGACAACAACTAGGCAAAAGATGGAATTGGTGTCTGTTTTTGAGAAATTAATTACTAGATATAGTCATGAGACTGAATTAAAGCTCTCACTTCAATGCCAATAGGTGAGCTTATGGAGTATTGATTTACCTGTAAAAATTCTCCACAAGAAATAATGTGAAGAACTTTCTAATAGAGTCTAATCTCCAGAGTTTATTGTTCCACAAAGGAATGTAATATTGCAATAATATTGGCCTAAAATTTAAAAATAGACCCAAACACACACACACACACACACACACACACACACACACAGAGATGTTACTCAGTTGCCCATCTTCATTCATTGGGGGGAAAATCCCTATTAAGTTTTTTCAAATTATCCCAGCTTTTGAGCACTATCATTTTTTGTGTGCCTTATAAAAAATATTACAAAATGTGTTCCTCATGTTAATGATCTGACTTATTATGTGGTTATTGTTGACAGTATGATATAGTTGTGTCACATTTATTGAAGATGACAATAGTGAATTATTCTAGCCTGTCAAATAATAAGTAGAAAATAGAGCCAGTTATCTAATAACGTTACCTTCTAGATCTTTATAATTAAACTACACCATTCAGAAAATAGAATAAAGTGCAACTATTTAGAAGAGTAAGCTTTATATAAACTGACAAAAATATACCATTTTAAATTATAAAAATCAAGATGCAATTCAAACAGAAATAGAAAAGACAGAAAACTGAGTTTATTCTGAAAAATTGGAAAGATGGACAGAATTTAGATTTTATTCATTTTTTTTTTGAGAGAATTTTTTAATATTTATTTTTTAGTTTTCGGCGGACACAACATCTTTGTTTGTAAGTGGTGCTGAGGATCGAACCGGGGCCGCACGCATGCCAGGCGAGTGTGCTACCGCTTGAGCCACATCCCCAGCCCTTCATTTATTTTTGTAATTAGAAAAAATAAGAATTATTCATATGGAATAGAAAATTTTTATAACAGATGAGTAGGCTCACAAAAAAAAAACATTTTGAATCACAAAATTGCAATTTAAAAAGAGGTAGGAGTAGACGTACGTTGTTGTTTCATCATTATTGATTACGACACCATTTCTTCCAATCCCAACTTCCATGGGAATTTTAAGACATGAATATTATTATTTTAAGACATGAGTATTATTATTATTTTAAGACCTGAATATTATTTCCTGAAGGTGACTAAAAAGCTCATTTAATTAAGACCATACTGGGTTCCCAACCGCTGAGTTCAATATTGAGGAAAGACCCCAAAAGCAAAAAATCAATCAATCAATCAATCAGTGATTTTCCAAATAAATTTATCTGCACAAGGGAGAAGAGACTACAATTTGTTAAAAGTAGTATAGATAACTTTCTTCCAATTAGGGATGGAATTTAACCTCTCACCTTAAGCAACTGGAACAACCAAAAAAAGATATGAAATAATGAATTTCTAACACTAGACAACAGACAGCACAGAGCATTCTTCCCTAAAAGAAAGAAATGAATGAAGCAAATCCTATAATTGCACGAACGTTCTCCATACAGAGAATTTAAACAGTGCCTAGGAATCTCCCAGAGTTAAGAGGACAGAATTCAGAGTTTCAGAAGGCAAAAGTCACTGGAATTCAGGATAGTGTACCAGAGAGGAGAGTCTAAGTGCGTGTGTGTAATGAAACTACCAAAGCAAGGAAATCACACTAAAAAGCTGCAGTGCCAGTAGAAAACAGAGCCAGTTATCTAATAACATTACCTTCTAGATCTTTATAATTAAACTACACCATTCAGAAAATAGAATAAAGTGCAACTATTTAGAAGAGTAAGCTTTATATAAACTGACAAAAATATACCATTTTAAATTATAAAAATCAAGATGCAATTCAAACAGAAATATGCAATTCAAACAGAAATGCAATTCAAACAGCCAGTGGAGACACCAACTCATGGGACATTGGAGCTCTCAGAAGTATATTACCTCAGTTGAGGGTTCAAATCTAAACTAGACCTACTGTAAAACTTAAAAGCAAGCTTTAAAATGGCCACATTGTTTCCAGCTATCATAACTGTATCACAGCATAAAGCTTAAGAACAATTTTCAAAAACACTAAAAGAAGGAAAGAGAAAAATTGAACTATTAATATTGTAAAATTCACACTGTTTGGCATCCAATCAAAAATTACTAGGCATACAAAAAAGCATGAAAATACAAAGCATAACATGAAAAAATCAGTCAATGTGAAACAGACATACAATGACATCAATGAGAGAATTAATAGACAAGGACATTAAAACAGTTATTTTACAAATTCATGATGTGTTCAGAAAGATGGAGGAAAGCAGAATCAAGATATGGAGAAAAATGGAAGAGGAACCAACAATAACCCAAAGATCCGAATCTAACTTCTAGAAACAAAGAATACTATGTCCAAAATGAAAATAGTATACCAGAAGGGATTAACAGCAGCTAAGACACCAAAGAAGAAAATATATGTGAATTTGAAGACAATGGAACAACACAAAATTAAACACAGAGAAAAAAGTCTGAAAAGGAGAACAGAGTATTAGTGAGCTATGGACAATATCAAGCAGACTAATCTAGGTCTAAATGTAATCACAGAAAAGGAGGGAAAAGCTAGATAAATAGGAAATATTTGCATAAAAGTAAAAAATTTGTCAAGTTTGGTGAAATCTCTAAATCCATAGATCCGAGAATTACAATGAACACCAAGCAGAGAAAAAAAGAAGGAGAGGAGAAGGAGAAGAAGAAAACCATACCAAGGGACATTATAATCAAATGTATTAAACTCTTAATAAATAGAAAAATATTTAAATGTAGTCAGAGAAGAAAAAAGAAACATTACATACAGGGGAGAAAAAGGACAGCAAATTTCTTGTGCTGAAGGAATGGTACCATTTGGCAACTTAGATTTACACAACAGAATGAAGTCTACTGGAAATGATAAATATATGAGTAAATATGAACATTTTTTTCAAATCTCTTTAAGACATTTGGCTATATTTTTAAAAAATTATCACAATGAATTATGAGGTTTTTTGACAGAGAAGTAAAATATGTGACAATACTAGGACATAAGTGAGAGTGGAGTGAATGCAATGTTGTTTTGTAAGTTTTTGTTGTTGTTTGGGTTGTTTTGTTTTGTTTTGGAAGTTCAGGGCCTCCTGCTTGCTAGAGCAACATCCCTGCCCCATATATGAAGTGGCATATATGAAATGGCATAATATTACTTGGAGGTAGGCTATGAAATGTTAAACATATGTACTGCAAAGCACCAAAATAAAACAAAACCAAGGCAGAATAGAGAGAGAGGCAATAATCAATGGGATATGTTGCTGGAAAATCCAGCAACATGGAAAATTTAACAACAAACATACTTGTAAAATTATATTAAACGTGAATGGTCTAAATATGCCAAATATAAGTGATTGTTGGTTGGATAAAAAAATTCTGTGTACTTTTTTTTTCTAGTTAGTTATACATGACAGTAGAATTCACTTTAACATATTATACACAAATGGAGCAGAACTTCTCATTCCTATGGCTGTACATGGTGCAGTAACTCCAGTAGTGTAATCATACATGTATATGGACATATTGATAGATTCCTCTGCTTTGAACTGCTTACATAACTTGCCTGGACTATGTATCACTTGTATGCTTTGTGATCTATTTGTTGATGCAGCAAATTATGGTAGTGCTAGCGTATCTTTGCTGATGTGTCACCAGTGATGCAATTTTTCCTAGGAGCCGTTAATTGACTTGGTGTCATGACATTTCTGTATCCTCCTCCCTTCTACTAGTGATGGTCTAATTTTGGGGGCCAACAGAGGTGAGGTAAAGAACCTCACCCCCCCACCGGCACCAAGGCCAAATTTGGGGGCCAACAGAGGTGAGACAAAAAACCTCACCCCCCCCACTGGTACATAGGCCTATCCACAAGTATGGCTATATGCTGGACCGGTAGTCAGTGACGGGTATGATCCAATTGCACTGGTATCAACCTAAGACAGGAGGCTGACGCCTAAAAGTCAGTTTTCCGATGACGGGTAAGAACCATATGTTAAATTGGACAAACCTAACAGGCACCGTCCCTAGCCAGATTGCTTGTTACTTAAACAGAAGGGGGGAGATGCTAAGAGCCAAGTATATGATGCATGGCATTTTTGGTCGAAAGGTGACGCCAGCTAGCCATTGAGATGATATGATTATGTTAAGATTTGCATTCATATGGATATTGGACTCCTGCTGTTCACCTAGGCCGGCTACGGGACTCCTGGAGAGTTCCCATTGGTTGGGGAAGTACAGTAGGAGGGAGTTCCGGGGGAGGAGCTCTCTCTGCGGGTCCGGGAGGAGGCCGCATGGGTGGAAAAAATCTTCCCGGGTGGTACCGGCCATTGGCAGCAGTTTCAAAACAATAAACTTTGTTCCTGCTTGAGTGGCTCGTGATTTTGTGCCCAGCCAGACTGCGGCAATATAGGATAATAATGTCCATCTCATTCTACTGTCCTTCCCATCTCCACAGCCCCATCCATCCCCTCATTGCCCTCTACAAAAATCAAAGTTCCTTCATTCTTCCCTACCCCCCACCCCACTATGGATCAGCATCCCCTTATCAGAGAAAACATTTGGCTTTTGGTTTTTTGGGATTGGCTTATTTCCTTATCTTGATCTTCTCTAGTTCCATTTCCTTGCAAATGCCACAATTTCATTCTTCTTTAAGGCTGAGTAATATTCCATTGTGTATATGTGCCACATTTTCTTTATCCATTCATCTGTTGAAGGGCATCTAGGTTAGTTCCATAGTTTAGTTATTGTGAATTAAGCTGCTATAAACATTGATGTGGCTGCATAACTGTAGTATGCTGATTTTAAGTCCTTTGGGTATGAACCCCCCAAGGAGTGGGACAGCTAGGTCAAATGGTGGATCCATTCCAAATTTTGTAAGGTGTTGCTTTCCAGAATGATTGCACCAATTTGCAGTCTCACCAGCAATGTATGAGTGTGCCTTTTTCCCTATATCCTCGCCAACACTTATTATTGCTTGTATATTCTTGATAATTGTCATTCTGACTGGAATGAGATGAAATCTTAAAGTAGTTCTGGTTTGCATTTCTCTAATTGCTAGAGATGATGAACATTTTTTCATATGTTTGTTGATCAATTGTATTTCTTCTTCTGTGAAGTGTGTTCCTTAGCCCATTTATTGATTGGTTTATTTTTTGTTGGTTTTTTGTGTGTGTGTGTTAAGTCTTTTGAGTTCTTTATATATCCTGGAGATTAGTGTTCTGAGGTGAGTGTGGTAAAGATTTTTTTTCCCATTCTTCAGGCACTCTCATCATATCATTGATTATTTCCTTTGCTGAGAAGAAGCTTTTTAGTTTGAATCCATCCCATTTATTGATTCTTGATTTTACTTCTTGCACTTTAGGGGTCTTGTTAACGAAGTCAGGTCCTAAGCCAACACGATGAAGAATTGAGCCTACCTTTTTTTCCTATTAGGCACCGGGTCTCTGTTCTAGTATCTAAGTCTTTCATTCACTTTGAGTTGATTTTTGTGCAGGATAAGAGAGATTTCATTTCATTTTGCTACATATGGGTTTCCAGTTTTCCAACACCATTTGTTGAATAGGCTATCTTTTCTCCAATGTATGTTTTTGGCACCTTTATCTAGTATGAGGTAACCATATTTATGTGGGTTTGTGTCTGTGTCTTCTATTTTGTACCATTGGTCTACATGTTGACTTTGGTACCAATACCATGCCGTTTTGGTTACTATTGCTGTGAAGTATAGTTTAACGTCTGGTATTGTGATGCTTCAATCTTTTTGCTTTGGCTTGCTTTGGCTATTCTGGGTTTCTTATTTTTCCAAATGAATTTCATGATTGCTTTTCCTAGTTCTATGAAGAATGTCTTTGGGATTTTAGTAGGAATTGCATTAAATCTGTAAGACAGTTTTGGTAGTATGGCCATTTTGACTATATTAATTTTGCCCATCCAAGAGCATGGGAGATCTTTTCATTTTCTAAGATCTTCAATTTCTTTCTTTAGTGTTTTGTAGTTTTCATTGTAGAGGTCTTTCACCTCTTGTTAGATTGATTCCTGACTATTTTGGTTTTTTTGAGGCTATTATGAATGGGGTAGTTTTCCTAATTTCTCTTGCAGTGGATTCATTGTTTATGTATAGAAATTCATTTAATTTATGGGTATTGATTTTATATCCTGCTACTTTGCTGAATTCATTTATTAGTTCTAGAAGTTTTCTGGTGGAATTTTTTGAATCTTCTAAATATAGAATTAAGTCGTCAGCAAATAGTGATAGTTTGTGTTGTTATTTTCCTATGTGTATCCCTTTACTTTCTTTCATCCGTCTGATTGCTCTAGCTAGAGTTTCAAGGACTGTGTTGAACAGAAGTGGTGAAAGAGGGCATCTGTGTCTTTTTCCAGTTTTTAGAGGGAGCGTTTTTAATTTTTCTCCATTTAGAATGATGTTGAAAATTCTATATTTTTAGGAAATGTCTCTTAAAAATTAAGACACTGACAAGTAAAAACTCTATGGATGGAAAAAATATATACCATATCATAAAGGAATGCTGGAATGTCTATAATAGTATCAGACAGTAGATTTTAGAGTACAGAATTTTAAAGGAATGAAGAGTGTATTGTATAATGATGAAGTGGTGGTCAGTTTTTAAAGATGATAAAGCAACACTAACAGTGCCTCAAAATATATGAAGCAAAAGCTGTTTGAGTTAAAAGAGATAACCAAATCCATAATTATAGTCAGAGATGTCAACATCTCTCTTTCAGAAATAGAAAAGGTACAAAATCAGTAAGTACAAGAAAACAGGAAGCTCACCTGAAATCATCCTCAACCAGTTTGATCTAATTGTCATTTAAAAAACACTTTATCCAAGATTAGCATAATACACATTTTTCAAGTATATACAGAACACTTGCCAGACTGGACCATATTTTGTGTCATCAAGTGAGTATCACAAATTTTGAAAGGATTGAAGTTATATAAAGGATATTCTCCAGATATCAAGGAAATAAATTAGAAATCATACCTGGGAAGCCCAAATATAATGAAAACTGAACAAACATATCTAAACAAACTTCTGAAAGATATAAAAATGTAATTTAAAAGGTATTTTGGGTTACATACAATTAAGCATAATGAATTAAAATGTATGGATGTTGCTAAAGCAGTGCTGAGGGAATTTTATAGCTTTAACAACTTATATTAGATAAAGCATAAAGGTTTAAAATCTAATACTTAAACTTGTACCTTAAGAAACTACAGAAAAAAAGAAAGAAAATTTAACCTAAAGAAAAGAAATAATAATGATCAGTGCAGTAATCATTAAAATGGAGAACATATCACCATCAGTGAAAATCAATAAAATTCTGGTTCTTTGAGAGCAATAAAATTAATAAATTCCTAGCAAGATTAATAAGGATTGGGGAGAAAGAAAGGGAGGGAAGAAGGGAGGAGACACAAATTACTAATATCAGGAATGACAGAGGGGTCATCACAGCCTATGGTACTGATGTTCAGAAGACAATAAGAAAATACAATACCTTTGTCCTGGAACCTATTTCTTAGGCCAGGGCTTCCATCTAGATTTCACAAGCCTCATTCTCAGGGTTCATATCAAGTTGCTTTATTGCTATTGTTCTCCATATGAATATAGTCATGTGTAAATTAAAAATGTGTGCCTATTTTTAAACTTGAAATATTATTGCTAGAAAAATAAACACTATGACTTTATGACTTTATAATTTTAATTTCAGGTACAAATCAATTTTTAAGACAACTATAAAAAATGACATGAAAAAAATTAAAACTGCAATGAAAACTATGGGACCAGCTAAAGTTGAAGTACCTTCTCCAAAGGATTTCCTAAAGAAACATTCGAAGGAAAAAACTCTACCACCCAGTAGGTTTTATCACTCTTTCTTTTTAATATTGAAAATATTAGCTAATTTAGGGCTGGGGTCATAGCTCAGTGGGTAGAGCACTTGCTTTGCATAGGTAAGGCACTGGGTTTGATCCTCAGCACCACATAAAAATAAATAAATAAAATAAAGGTATTGTGTCCATCTACAACTAAAAAAATTAACACAATATTAGATAATTTAACTAAAATTATTTTATTGTCAATAAATATTAAATATGAATAGGTAATAGCAACTTTGCCTGATATTAAGCCCAACTTGGGTGGCTAGAGGAAAGTAGAAGTAGAGAATATAGTAGAAAAAGAGAGTGGGAAGGGATAAGTTGCCCCCAAAATGGACTGCTGATGGGGCAAGCATCTTGAACTACATCTTGGTTTGTCCAGTAAAGCCCCACTCCTAGCATCAAGTGCTTCCTCATTTCAATTCCTACTTATGTGGCTTCAATTAAAAACAACAATTATTTTCAAAAGTCCAAAACCCCAGATAGTTTCTGATTAATGAGCAAGATCTCTCAAGCATTTAAACTTTGTTGAAATTTTTTTTCTTGGTGTGGAAATCCAACTCAGGTCTTTGCATATACTAGGCAAGTGCTCTACCACCAAGCTACACCCCAAGCTCTTTCTCTGATCTTTTTTTGAAGAGATGAAAATTGCAGTTACTACTAGTTGTTAAAGCAATACCAGGCTCACTTTTGAGTATAGGCTTTCACTTTCTCAGAATCTATGACCACAAAGCACACCCATGAAGTGTGGAAAAGGCTTCATGAATGAGTGCCAGCTTCATGAATGTGCTACCCATGCAGTTGCATAGCACCTGCATTTAGAAAGGTCCCACATTTGATTTAATGCTCTGCTCTAGCAATATTGAAACTCTTAATAGTTTTTCATTGTGTAGCCCTATGTTTTCGTTTTATAGTGGACCTCAAAAATTATGTAGTTGAGTCAATTCATAGAGTATATTGATATCAGGAAAGAAGGCTATTAGGAACATGAGAGTGTAGGGAAGTGGATATGTGTCAAAGTCTCCATGAAATCCCTTCTTCCCATCCTAGGTATGTCTTGCTTGATGTCTTAGGGCAGGAAAGAAAAGAGCCAAATGAGTCTTTCTCTTTAAAATGTTGGCCTTTTTATGTCTGCTGGCATTGAGGAAATAGTGCAACAGCTCAAGCCCAACTTGGGGTGTACATTTTGGCACAAGTGAAAGTACATCACACTGTGGCAGTGTTTTATGTCCTATAATCCTCTTAAATAAACCATACCCTATGACAAAGGGTAAGGTAATGATCAGGAAATATGGAAAAAGCAAATTGAAAATAAAAACTTCATGCTTAATTCATGACTTCCAAAGTCTCTTTTCTATTTTCTTCTAGTGGAGTCTTGGTATTTTGTGACCAACAACACCTTTTGAGAATACTGGAAAATCTTAAAATAGAACTCAATATTTTCAATGCCTTGAGACCGGCAATATCCCTTGGGTCCTCATGTATCCTCCCTAGGGCTAAGCATATTACATAATACAACTACCAAACTACATGAATCCTATGTATCAAATAAATGAAAAAATAAGTCTTCTTATAGACAAAATAAAGCTTCTTCCTGAAATCCATCTCTTCTCTCATAAATATTGTAAGGCAAAAGCAAATGCAAATTTTAACTAGCCTGAAGAATAACTAAGAAATTCAGGGTTAAAGCTGAAGATGTAACTCATGATAGTGTCCATATTCAGCATGTGTGAGGCCCTGGGTTCATTCCCAAGCGCCATGCATACACACTCATAATCAGGGTGTTGTAGGAGCTTTAAAACTGTCCAAAACTGTCCAGTGAGAGACAGCAGTTCTGGAAGTAAGAAAAGTCCATCATTGGGATGTCAACAGGATTGGTTTCTTCTAAGGCATTTCTCCTTGGCTTATAGATAGATGGTTTTCTTTTCTGTGTCTTTACATGGTCTTCCCTCTATGTATGTCTGTCCAAATTTCTTTTTATAAGGACTCCACTCAGATTAAGGGCCACTGTAGTCCTTCATTTTAATTTAACTCTTCTAGGACCTTAATCCCAAAGACACACACATTGAGGTGCTGGGGATTAAGAATTCAATTTGGCTCCTAACAAGATTAATCCAGTCCATGACTTATTTATTTATATTTGACAGCAGAATGCATTACAATTCTTATTACACATATAGAGCACAGTTTTTCATATCTCTGGTTGTATACATAGTATATTCACACCGATTCATGTCTTCATACCTGTACTTTGGATAATAATGATCATCACATTCCACCATCATTAATAACCCCATGCCCCCTCCCTTCCCCTCCTACCCCTCTGCCCTATCTAGAGTTCATCTATTCCTCCCATGCTCCTGCTCTCTATTCCACTATGAATCAGCCTCCTTATATCAAAGAAAACATTCAGCATTTGGTTTTTTGGGATTGGATAACTTCACTTAGCATTATCTTCTCTAACTCCATCCATTTACCTGCAAATGCCATGATTTTTTTCTCTTTTATTGCTGAGTAATATTCCATTTTGTATATATGCCACATTTTTTAATCCATTCATCTATTGAAGGGCATCTAGGTTGGTTCCACAGTTTAGCTGTTGTGAATTGTGCTGCTATTAACATTGATGTGGCTGTGTTATGGAAAGGAGTATGGAGATTTCTTGGAAAATTGGGAATGGAACCACCATTTGACCAGCTATCCCTCTCCTCGGTCTAAACCCAGTCCATGACTTTTAACAATAAGTATTGTTTTTCTGATAATAGAAGTTATTTAAACCCATAAACAAACAATGTAGAAATGCATAAAGTCAAAGTCCCTAGAAATTGTGATGAACTTAAGATTGAAGTAATACCTTGCAAAGATAGTTGTTGCGTTCAGTTCTTGGAAATAAATTATGATTATTTACATTTTGGCAAACCATGTTGTTATGACTATATCAAAATAGATTGGTTGTGGGCTGGGGATATAGCTCAGTTGGTGGAGTGCTTGTCTTGCAGGCACAAGGCCCTAGGTTTGATCCCCAGGACAAAAAAAAGATTGGTTGGAATAGCTGAGCTGAAGAGATTGTGTAAAAATAATGAATTTCATCTGTGTTTAATGAACAGCATGTTGTAGAGAGAAATAAAATACATCTGGAAAGTAGTTACTTTAGGAAATGAGAGGCAGTCAGGTAAGAATGGATATGAAATTTCAACTACATTGGTGATATTTTATTTGTTAAGCTGTGTTTTGACTATATGGCTATTCCAAGATTTTTATACATAATAATAATAATAATAATAATAAATAATTTCAGTGAAAAAAATCCATAGATTCTTAGGCTTTCAATATATCAAGCTCAATTTATTTATTTGATGATTTTACAGTAATTTTCCTCTGAAGAAACAATTACTGGTAATATTGATAGTCCTCAGAAGTTTTTAGTGTTCTTATATAAGTATTTTAAACAGAGCTGACCATTTATTATTGTAGTCTTTATAAAAATATATCTCATAATAGACAATAAAAGTGTATTAGTGAGCTAGCATATAATTTAGGATGCTTATCCTTCTCCCTAAGATTTTTATACTCTTTTTCAACATATTATTCGATTATGTTGCACTTAATATTTTTGTATTTTGATTCCTTATATTTTTAACTATTTTATTGAGGTATGATTGACATATAAAAAGCCCTACATAATTAATGTACCCAACTCAATAAGTATGGGGATAGTAAGAACTTTTTACTATAGGTATTTAAATTTATTATTAATAGAATCCCAATATCTGGATATTATAAATAGTATTGAGTAGCAATGTTGATACTTAATATTAATAAGGAAATGCTATATTTAACAGAAACAAAATTTGACTGGAATCAGCCCAGGAAGCCTGCTGTGCCACTGAGGACTGATCATCCAGTTATGGGAATACAGAGTGGAAAAAATTTTATAAATACAAATGCAGCCGATGTCATCATGGGAGTGGCTAAAAAGCCTAAGCCAATTTATGTTGACAAAAGAACTGGGGACAAGCATGATCTTGAAACTTCAGGACTAATTCCAAAGTACATCAATAAAAAGGTAGGCTTGTCATGTTTAAAGTGAGAACTGAGATTTAAATAACTCAAATGTGGTATTCCTAACAACTGTCTATGTTATCATTAATAGTGCTTTCACTGGACAAATTATCTAGATTGCCAGTTCCCATTCCCTAGCAATCTGTGTTTGGTCCAAATCTAATGTGATGATAACAGAGAAATTGTAATGAACAATCCCACAGAGTTCAGTAGATGAAATTTACAATTATTTTCCTTAATTTCAGTTATTAATATATCTCATAATTATAAAAATTGTTTTCTGAAATATTTTAATTTGGGGTGAGGTGAAAATGTCACTAAAAGCACAGTTACTATATATTTATCTGTTTCTAATTTGATGCAAAGCCTTGAAAGCACTGTCAAATAATCTAGTTCTTTCAGGTCCTTCATTTCTATCTGAAAACGTGTTTATAAGCTAGGCATATAATTTCATTGATGGATTTTAGAGAAGCTTGGGTTTACTGGTGTAGATATAGAATATCTTTAAAAAGCTTACAAAGAAAAGCATACAAATCCTGTTGTATTTTGTATATGAATATACTTATAGAGGATAAAAGTGCTTGAAACACATGTTAAATGAGTACAAAACCCTAAAGAAAAATAATAATAAGTTGTGGCATGAAATGGGAGAGGAGTCTGGGGATGTGGCTCAAGTGGTAGAGCGCTCGCCTAGCATGCGTGAGGCACTGGGTTCGATTCTCAGCACCACACAAAAATAAAATAAAAATATGTGTCCACCTAAAAACTAAAAAATATATATATAAAAAATTAATTAATTAATAAAATAAAAGTGTTGTGGCCATTTACAACTAAAGATATTAAAAAAAAAAAAAGAAATGGGAGAGGAAAGGAAGGGACCAAAGAAGTGAAGGGGAGAAGTGGGGAAGGGAATAAAACAGGAGGGAGGGAGGAAGGAAGGAAAAAGGAAAATTTCCAGTGGTGATTGTAGTGCAGTGAGCTTCCCTGGTAAATCCAGTGCCGTGGCAAATCAGAACAGAAACTTCAGGCTATTCTCAGAGAGCACAACTTATTTTCTGTGCAACTCTTCTTACTCAGTAGACCAAGATCACCTCTGGAAAAGTTGTAGCAGGAATCTAGGAGTTGATTGCACATGCTGACACAGTTTCTTAAGGCTCTTTGTGATACTTCCTCCTTCTTGGCCCCAAGAAAGTGCTCATAGTCCTTGTCTCATGGTTGGGAAAAAGTAAAAATTTTCTCTTCTGGCTTTTTTCTTTCTTTCTTTATTTTTGTTGATGTCAATGGACCTTTATTTTATTTATTTATATGCAGGGCTGAGAATCCAATCCAGGGCCTCACACATGCTAGGCAAGCACTTGACCACTGAGCCACAAACCCAGACCCCCCACCCGCAGGCTTCTTAAAGTCACTCCAATCCATAATTTCTGCCCTATCACATAGAAACTCTTCTTCTTTGATTGTTATGCCACCAACTGCCACACACTTTGCCCCTCATCTTGGATGCTCTCTGCCTCAGTTTCCCACTTCAATGTATATTCTGTATTGAACAAAAATTTTGGAGAATCCATCATGGAAACAGAAAAACACCAGGTTAATCTACCTGTGCTTGTTTACCGAACCATGACAAGACTAGCACCTACTGTCCTCTTGGTGTCACTGATTAAACAATGATGAGAAATTTATTCCACTTAATTTCTCAGGGTTAAATTTTAAAAATCTATTATTAATAAATTAGAAAATAAATGTTTTTAAAGGCAAAGCATTTTTTAACTGAGTAATCCTCATGTTTTAGTTTCTAGTAAATTAGGTGTCATTTGTATTTTGAAAAACATTTTGTGAAAACAAATTGAAGGATGGATGATTACATGAGGTCTATAGCAATAGTAGTGAGACATCATTTCAAATCCTAATTCTGCCACTTTCTACTCCTGTGATTTCTAATAAGTCATTGAGTTGTTCTGAGGATTAAATGATATAAGGAACTTAACACAATACCTAGGCACCTATAAAAGTACAACAAAGAATGAATATTATATGCAATTTAATATTAATAGTACACACTTACCTTCAGTGATTCAGCACCTAAAAATATTTCAGATCCCTGAAGCTTTTGCCCACTTATGAGATTATTTTTTCCTAAAATATATCTCACTATTCCTTTTCTTAAACAGAGTCTGCCAACTATAATTTAGTCTTGTGTGTAAAGCTACAGAATTATCATCATTATGAATATCAGTTGTGCTGAGCTATAATGAGCTGTTGCCCTCAATATTTCCTGAAGTGTATTGATCTGTTTATCACTGCACTAACTGACCGAAACACTGTGCCTTTAGAGTTTATCTGTATAGGGCAGTGTACTTTCCAGAACACACTTAGATATAAGATTTCTATCCCTTTTTTAGTCGGGATGGGTTAGGTGACACTGAAGTGACAACCCCAAAATTCCAGTAAATCAAAGCAACAAAGTTTTATTATTTGTTAATAAATAAAGTTTTATTATTTTGCTCACAGAGGATTATTAGAGGCTCTGCTTCTTGTCCTTCTTGGATGCAGAAAACTCAAAACATTGCTTGTCTCTAGGCCCAACAGAAGAAGAATGAGATTATCCACTGATACCTCTACACACATTGGACAAGTCAGGTTACCTAGCTACATTTTACTTCAAGGGGAGCAGGTCAGTGTTGTTCTCCAAATGCCCAGGAGGAAAAGAACCAGAACACTGTGAATAACTTCAGTGACTACCATACTTCTCAGTTGCTGCTCCCGCAGAGGGTCTCCCCTGACAACCTTATTTATCTAAAATGACCTCTGTTATTTTCTTTACCCTTTTTAGCCTTTATTTTACTTTATTTTATTTCATACAGTCCTTTCTTGGTATCCACAGGGGATATCCACCAGAGACCCTGTGGATACCAAAATCTGCAGGTTCTCAAGCTGCTTACATAAACAGTTACTGTTTGCATACAAACTATGTATGTCCTTCTGTGCTTTAAATCATCTCTCAATTACTTATAAATACAAAACAGATGTAAATGCTATATAAATAGTTGTTACACTGTATTGTTTGGGGAATGACATGAAAAGAGTCTGTACACGCTTTTTCAAAACTATTTTCCATCCATGGTTGGTTGAATCCATGGATGCAGAACCTTCAGTTATGAAGGACTAACAACAGTCTGTTTTTGGTGAATCTCTTTCACCACAGTGCAAATGCCATGAGAGCAGAAACTTTGCCTTTCTTATTCACTATTATACCTTTCACCAAGTACATTTCTCAAATACTTTTTGAAGAATGAATATGGAATAGTTCTGTTTCTATAGACAATGAAATCAATGCATGCACTAATCTGAAAGAATCACAGCTGATGTCTTCACTATCAATCCTTCTAAATAGCCCAGGAGCCTAAAAATGTATTTTGCCTTTCCAAAAACAACTTCAGTCAATTTTCTCTTTGAGAGGCTTCATATGATTCAAGGACTTTGCTTTTCTAATGTCTTGGGCACATTAATCTTCTTTTATTTAACAGGATCATGAAAAAGAGACCTCAAAGGTACTCAAGAGATTTCAAGGTAAAAGCTAAAGCACATAACATAGAAAAGAAAAGCCAACTCTTAGGGGTAAAGAATGGAGTCATGAGAACAGGCACTGGGAACATTCAAAAGAGAGAAAACAAATAAAACTCAGTTTTGAAAGACTAGAATCAACTAGTTCTCTATGGGAAGTCACTGAATTTTGTCATGTGGAGCAAAGTCTGTAAACTTTCTTTATTTCTCTAGTCATTGGTTGCTTTATAAACATATGTAAGATCACATTCAGAATTTTAGTAATTTTTTTCTTGAAAAATCCTTACAGGATTATGGGATCACACCTGAATACATATGTAAACGAAATGAGGAAGTAAAAAAAGCCCAAGAAGAATATGACAATTATATCCAGGAAAACCTTAAGAAAGCAGCTATGAAAAGGCTCTCTGATGAAGAGAGGGAAGCCGTTCTCCAGGTCAGTGTTCTGTGATTTATACTGGTGTGTCACTCTTTGGAACAACTCTGAAAGGCCTTCCAGTCTGCCCTCAACTTAATTTTGACTTTGACTTTCATGTCAGAACAATCTCTTTTGGTTGCAGTGACAAACTCCTTGCAGCAAAGCTGACTCTCTAGCAGAGCAAAAAGTTTTAATGTAGGTACCCATGGAATAATATTTTGTTGCCAACTTGGTGAGCTTGCGTTGTAAGGAAGCCTACCTTCTAATACAAGAAACATGTATAAATAAGGTAAAAAGTATTTTTATTTTCATTCTTATGTCCCTGAATTTATATTTAAAAAATGTCCATAAATTCGATATTTTTCACTAGATGGAGCTCTAGAATAATTGAAACTATACCTAAACCAATTATTTTATCTTTCCTATTAACTCATGGATGCAGAACCCTCATTATTGTGGGCTGACTGCATTTGGTGTCTTTCTCTCACCTCAGATGGCAAATTCCATGAGAGGTATAGGAGGTACCCAAGGGTAGCTTTATCAGTCAGGGCTCCAGCAGGAAATAGAAAGCATGTTCAGCTAGAGTTCAAGAGAATTTAAGAAGGAACTTCTTACAGAAGTGAAATAGGATTAAAGAAGCCAACAAGAGACACTGAGGATGCCCACGACTAAGAACAAAGGGAGTCTACCACCACCTGGGCTTGAAGGGCAGGGACAGGTAATAGGGTTATCAGGGCCTAGTAAAATCTGGAGCCTGAAGAGGGGCCGCCCATCACAGTCACAGTGCAGCTAGAATTAACATCCAGGCAGTGCTGAGGAAGATGGGGAAGAATACCCAGCCTCTCTCCTTTTCCACCAGTGCTTGCTTTGGCTGAACTCAGTCAAAAGCCAAGGGGCACAAGAACCAGGGGACAGCCCATAGGAATTAACTCCTGCCCTCCACCCCTTGTCAGTGAGCAGGCAAGAAGATGGAGAATGTTTGAGGGTATGGTGAATACAAAACATGAAACGGTAGGTACTCAATTGTCCTATTTTTTTTTTTTCAAAATTAACAATGTTATTTTAGCTTTAAAACAGAAAAGGGAAAAATTAAGAAGTAAAAATAATGGAAAATAATTGAAAAGGCTGGAACTGTGGCTCAGTGTAGAGCGCTTGCCCAGCATGCAGTGGGCCCTGGGTTTGATCCCCAAGGGGAGTGGAGGGGGCACTATTGTTGCAATGGATAAAAGACTTTTTTTAAGATAAAATAACAACAAAAAGTGGAGGCATCTTAAAAGCAGCAAGGAGGCTACTGCAATATAATATGACATGTTAGTTCTATTTAGTTTCCATCTCTATATGTTGACTTTGATCCAAACACTGTTGTATACATTAGAAGATAAAAGCAAACTGTCCTCTAAAAGAAAATCCAGAGAAAAAGTATAGCTGCTGTGACCACAAGTAATATGGAAATATCACCAACTGGCTGTGAAAAACCTTTGATATTTGAAAGTGCATACATATATAGATTTCTCTCTGCAATAGGCACCCCTGTGGAGCACTGTGGGAACTTATTTCACATTTCATAATGAAAGACCATGAAGAAATAGAGTTCTTTTGAAGACTTCTTTTTGGAATATATCTTATGCCCTATTGAGAACTGTGTCAACCTATTTCCCTCTTTTTAGAATTTAACCTGGGTATTTTCCTCTCTCTTTCCTTTGCCCATGTCTGTAATATAATCTCACTTAGGGGCAAAAGACTGTTGTTGTGCTTTTCCCCAACAAATCTATTCCATACAGTGTACCCTATCCTGTCACCATTTTTACCTAAGCAGGGGACTATATCATTGAACTTTTATCATCCCAGAAAACTTTCCACACGTTTGAATTTGTACTATGAAGGCTTATTATGAAGCTTTATTATATGATACCTCTAATCCTCTTTTAAACCTAAAGATATGGCCATTTTTTTTCAAGGATCATGTTTTCCAGGCAATATTTTAAATAACACTGTCTGTTTTAGGGTTTTTCTCTCATGTCAATAAAACGATCTGTGCCCATAATGAATGATTAAGAGTTAATTCATTGAATTGAACTCAGAAGTTTAAGATCATTTTGTCAGTGGAGCCCCCTAGTGCACTGTGATAAGAAATGATAACCAGGCAGAGATGGAAATAACCTTTATCACTCCTAAGAGACCCCTAATTTTGAATTTGTTGATTTCTGAGACGATAAAACATTAACTACGTTATTGAATTAGCATATGGGATACATTTAATGACATTCCAATCATTTCTAGAATACATTAATGGGAAGTATAGATCCCTTGGCTATGAGGAGGACGATTTGTTCTTTCTAATATATTGAAAAGATATATAAATGATCATCTTTTGCAAAATTGATTTTTGGCATTTTTACAATCCCATTTTGTCAAATATAAGAAAATATGGCCATGCAAGTCAGAATCAAGCCTTTTGGTATGATTTCTCCATTGAAGAGAAATAAAAAGAGGATAAAAAAGGAAAAAATTATGAATAGAAAAAGTAAAAATTTCATAAGAAATAATTTCCTGTTCAAAAATGTCCTTCACTTGGAAGTATCAATTCTCGGTTGTTGGTTTTTACCAAAACGTTTGCTGTTAGCTTAGTACCATAGCACTCATAACCTTGCATATGGGTATTTGATATTAAAAACAAGTACAGTAACATTAAAAACAGCACAAATAAATACTCCCAGTGGGGATTGAGCAGACAATCAAGGACAGAATTTGGCCTCTGTACAAGATTTTTCATTACTGTGGCCAAGTCCTTGGTAAACATGTATCATTTTAAAAGTTATTTTCATCAGTATCTTTTACCTGTTTACAATTTTTGTTATCAGTATAGTTTCTTTACCATTTACTTACTTTTGCAATTTGCTTCAGTCTTCAGTTCTGTGTATCATTTGCAGGGGCTGAAAAAGAACTGGGAAGAGGTGCACAAAGAGTTCCAGTCCCTCTCAGTCTTCATAGACTCCATACCGAAGAAGATTCGCAAACAGAAGCTGGAAAAAGAAATGAAACAGCTAGAACATGACATTGGTGTAATGGAAAAGCACAAAACTATTTATATTGCTAATAAGTAATAATGGATTTTTAAAGCATGTAGAAAAAAACATGGAAGATCTAAAAATGAAGCCATAAGTTTTTCAAAGAGGAAAATACTATGAAGGAAATAATAGTCAGTCAAAATGCTTAAGCAATGTTTAAAGAACAATTGAATTACTCATTAAATAAAAGAAAATGTTGTTTTTATTAGTTTCACATTTTCCACATATCAACAAACCATTAAAGTTTGAGGTTATGTTCCAGTTCTATAACGTAATTCATTATTATGATGTACTTGTTTCACATAAACATTAATTTTCAGACCCTGAAAAATAGCCAACATTCATAACTTCAATATTTTTTCTGCACTGCACAATACAAAAAGCCTAACTTTGAAAACTATATTTTGAATTGAAAATTGAAGCATATGCTTTTTTTCCGTACTCTGGTGTGTTTCTGTATATTTGTTTCTCTGCTCCACAATTTAAAAGATAGATTCTAAGGTAATCTTTGTCATTTGCATTTATTCCCAACTACAAATATTTTCAGTATTTAGAACACTATCTATGATGAAAGACTTATATTTGGAGGAAGAAATTTAAGAAGATGACTTACAAAATCAAGAAGATAACTTATAAAAGGCATCATGAGAGATGATTGAAGAGAATAGTCTTTTACACTGATTTGTGAAACATTGATATTCTGCTTTATTCCCTAATTCCCTGTGCATATTTCACTAAATTGTGTTATGTTTTTCATTTGGGTCCTTTCTGTTAACTATTTTGTGAATTTTAAAATTACTTTTTATAAGATTTTATAATCTATTTAGCAATAAGTTTATGTAAATGGAACTGTCATCCACTGAAAATAAGAATCTATACATTTTATGAAATGTTAAATTAGGAAAAGTTAGTAAAACAGGAAACTATAACATATCAGTGAATATGACAATTTCTATCACTTACACTGATTTTTTATCCTGTAGACAATCCTTCAAGCTTTTTTATAAACAGAATTTGAGAGCATTGGTGAAAAACTTCATTAATTAAATGTTTATATATAAATTTTTGAAAATTCATTTTAAACTTTTTTTTAACATCCCTTGTGAGATTTAAAATGCATCTTTTTCATTCCTTTGTTAATCCTAGGACAGACATAAAATAAAAGATAGTGTTTGATAAATACAAAAGACGGTATATGATAGATTCTCACTAGCCAGATGCTATTGAAGATAGGCTAACAGTTTCAACAGTGAACCCAAAATGTATTGTTATATAACTGTAACAGAAACTCAGTTCTTGCTTACATAACAGCACTATACTGTAAACAAGTCAATAAGACCCCTTTTCCATACTGTTGCATAGAAACCCAGACTTTCAGACTGGGTAGATTCTATCCTGTGCAGAGCTGGGGAGTGCCATGTTGAGGCCTGAGTAAGCAATCACAGTTGCTTTAGCAAAGTAACTCCAGCTCTTAGCTGTCTTATAACATAAGCTTAAATTTTCCATTTCCAGCACTGTCCATGTGAACTAGAGTGGGGTTTCCCGTGTTTCGTGGTCACTCAGAGACTCAATCTCCTTTTGTCTAGTGGCTCCCCTGGTGCAGTCAGCTTTCCCTGTCAGAGTTAAGGATAAGATGTCGAGTATTTTATGTGTAAAATTATTGCTATACATACTTTTTAATAAAGTAATTCAAAATCATTAACAATGCAAAAATATTCTGATTATTTCAGCCTTATAGATGGTATACTTTGGAATCATGTGTGGGAGCTGCCTTAAATGTTAAAATGATAACTGTGACTTTAATAACAGATTTTTTTCTTGCTTTCTGTAAATGCTCACTAAAAATTCCAGCTGTTTTTCCATGACCCACAGTGTTGTGCTAGATGGACTTCATCCCCTTTCATTTCCCTTCCTAGGGAAACCTGCCTGTCCATTGTTCCTGGGAGGACATTCGCTACCATGAGACCCCAGCCTTGGAGAAATCCAGTGCAGTCTCTCTCCAGTCTCTCTCTCTCTCCTTCCTCTCTCTCTCTCTCTCTCTCTCTCTCTCTCTCTCTCTCTCTCTCTCTCTCTCTCTCTCTCCCTGCCTTGTTTTCCTGGGTCATCCTATCAATCAGAAGAGGCATAGACACCTGACTCAGGGGGTCAGCCAGTCACTGATCAGATTCTCTTGAGATCATGAAAGACAGACTGCAGTCTTATGGTAGTAGACACCTGAGTCTAAAAGGTCAAATGTCATTACTGTAGCTAGTTTGACTTGGTTTCTGTTCCTGCTCCAAAGAACTCTGAGTAGAATAAAGATTGGATATAATCTGATCCTTTGCTATGATCTCTTCTGCTTGAGTCCTTGAAATGCAGCCTTTTTCCTTCCCTTTGTAACCAATGTACTCAAAACGCTGAGGTTCTAGAGGCTTCCCAGACCTACACACATGGTTTCCTCTGCCCAGAAAACTAGCCTTTTCTTCCTCTCTTCCTGTGAGTCTACTTAGCAAATCCCTGGCCTTCAAGGGTCAGTTCACATCACATTTCTGTAGCACCCCTCTTTGATTCCTTAGAATCCAGCTTTATGTTACAGCATTAATCATGTTGTATTATATGTGTCTGGATATTTTTCTATTTCCCGTGAGACTGCAAGTTTCCTGAGGGAAAAGGCTGTGTATCCTTTATCTGCATTCCTTAGATACTATAAAATAGCTGGTGGATAGAATATAGTAAAGAAATCTTTTATTGAATAAATTCATCAACAATATCCAAACATGAATTTTAATGATCCAGTAGTATTTTTTCTCATGACATAAATCAAAGGGTAGGAATTTTTTGTTTCCAAATAAACCAGTTGATACCATACCAAATAGTTGGTACCTGATCAAGTCAGGAAGAGGCAATTTCATGTAGTGGTGAAGCGTCTGGGAGATGGAGTGAAGCAGACTCACGTTCATGCCTCAGTTCAGACACTGACTGTGCTATGAAATCTTTCTCTGCTACGCTTTCCTTTTCTGTAAGATAACTCATAACTGTGCTTTGTAGCATTATGATGAGAATTACGGAAACAATATTTTTCTAACAGCATAGTCAGAAAGATGGCATGTGGAAAGACTATGAGTTTTTTGCTAACATTTCATAGTAAGAATTCTTTCAGTTCTGTAGTAGTTTTATCCAGCTGGTACTAGGCCCATTATCATACTGTCAATAGAATTTGCCAAACTAATAAAATCTGGTTGCAGGAAAGGACCTGATTGAAAGGCTTACAAATCTAACCTAAGATTAGCGTAGCCTGGTTAAACTCCTAAGTGGCACACACAGATGATAACAACTCTATATTCAGTAACTTCTATCTTTAGTAACTGGACAAATTTTGGCAATACTTTTTATGTACCTCAGAACAGACATTCCAAAATGAAAGATAAACTTAAAGTAATTATTCCACAGTTACTGAGGGGAAATATCTGCAAGACTGTTTCCAATAAAGCCTCATGGGTAATATTTACTAGTGAATTAATGGAGCTCAGGACCTGATCTCAAGTCTGGGAGTACAGTTCACTGTTCTCAGGACCTTAGAGAAAAATGCATATGAAATAAAATGCACTTGAACCTTAGCAACGTCTTGAAGAAACATCTCTCACCTAAATAAGTCTAATCAGTCCAATCAGCATTCACTCCCAGTGATCAAAATATAAGGAAGACAAACCATAATCAAAAGGTAATTAGGCTAGAATAGAAAGAAAAAAGATATACAGATTATTTTATAATAATCTCTTCAGCTTCCCCCCCCCCACCCCCAACAAGGGTACGTGGGAGACCAGCCTATCATCTCGGAGGCACCAACTGTCCGAACCGCCCTCCAACAGAGGTAGTGAAGCGCACTAGACCAGCTAGTGTTTCCAGTGCTGAGCGAGAGGGTGAAGTGTCTCGACCCTGCCCGCCATCCAACCTGGCCCACAATCACACCGAGTCGGGAGATGAGTCAACCGTGAAGGTGCAATAATCTCAACTTTACTGTGTCAGGGATAAGGTTATATGGTGATAGAAGGGACTAAGAAGAGACAGTAGTGAGAACCAATAAAGGGCAGTTACGTTACTATCACTAAGGGGCCTAGGCAGATTTCAGATTGAATCATTAGGCGGGGCTAAAGTCAAAAGCCCAAAAACGCCAATCCAGCCAGGTCACATAAACAGAAATGCTAACCCATGAGGCCGGCTCAGCCAACACCCAATAATGGCCGCAGTCCCAAGGGAGGTAAAAGGTCCCAACATTCAGCTAACATAGCTCATTCATTGTCATTCAACAAATATTGGCTGTGTCTATTACATGCTGGAAACTTCTAGAAGCTGGGTACATAGGAGTGAACAAAATAGTTATGCTAGGAAGATATAAATCATCACACAAATGAGTTTATAATTATAAATTTGGTGTTTTGGGAAAAAAATAGTATATTATACAAAAGACTATCAAGGGAGTCCTAAATCAGATTCTGTAGGAGCTGACATCTAAAATTAGACTAGGGAATTTTAGTAGAAATTTGGAGACGTGGGAAAGAGAAGAGCTGAGGAAGGCAAAGAATTCAAAGTAGAATAACATGCAAAGGATCAGAGGCACCCATAGGAGGGAGGCAGCCATTGGGAGGAAGGTACTAACTGAAGATGAAAAAAGAAGCTGGGTCATTCACGTGTTTTTGGCAGAGAGGTGGCACCATGCAAACTACACTTATTATTTATTTATGGAAGAATGTATGTGTGTACTGGGGATCAACTCAGGATCTTGCACATGCTAGACAAGCTTTCCACCTCTGAGATAAATGCCCAAACCTGTAATCTTTTTTTAGTAGTCCCTTACTACATGGTACAGACCAAGGTTACAGTAAGGAAGATGAAGCTCAGTTGTTGACCTCAACAAATATTTTGGTGGTAAAAATATAATTTGGTAATGGGTTGAAAGGATAGGAAGAGGAAAGTTTCAAGGATGACAACAAAATTCAGAGTTGAGCAACCAGGAAGTTGGGGTGCCACTTTCTGAGCTGAGGAAATCTAGAGGAGAATATAAAGAAGAAATCAAGAATACAATTTTAGATATGTTATGCTTTCAACAATTTTGTGACATTCAGTTGGAAATTTAGGTTGATCAAGAGATAGATTAGAGACCGGGAGAGATTCGAGTCAGAAAACAGATCTGGAGTAGAATGATAAATCTAGGAATTCATCAGAGTGAATAAGATTGTCACCCTGGGACAAAGCAATGTCAAATGAATGTGCACTCTACCGTTTGGAAATCGGATGGGAGACTTGGAATAAGTAGGTAAAACATCAGAGAAGTCAGAATAGGTTCTTAACACCTTTCCAAGACTTCCTCTCCCCTGCCCATATCTATACTGGTGTTCCTGCCTCTGTTTTGTTTTTATAGTCCAAAGTCTCCCATCGAAATCCTTTTCTCTCTCTAGATAGGGTAATGTCACTGGCCAATGCTATAGCATGAGCATATGACTCCATGTGCCTATTAATACAATCGTATTAATACAGTTTCAACACTCATGGAAGGTAACTTCAATATCTCAAGAATGCTTTAAAGCAGTGAAGGAGGCTACTCCTTGCTAATATCCCAACTCTCATGAGGCCCATCTAATTCTCCCATTTCCAAGTTCTTCTTAGCAAACCAGGCAAGGTGATTTGTTCACGTTTTAGTCATTTTTTTTTTCTGCTGCTATACCCAAAAGACCTGACAAGAACAATTTTACAGGAGGAAAAGTTTATTCTGGGGCTCACAGTTTCAGAGGTCTCAGTCCATAGATGGCTAGCTCCACTGCTCTGGGCCCTAAGTGAGGCAGAACATCATGACAGAAGAGTGTGGTGGAGAAAAAGTGGCTCAGGACATGAAACCAGGAAGCAGAGAGAGATTCCTCTCACCAAGGATAAAAGATATACTCCAAAGACACACTCCAAATGACCCACCTCCTCCAGCCACACCCTACCTGCCTGTATTTACCACCCAGTTAATCTATATTAGAGGATTAATGCAACAATTAGATTAATGCTCTCATAACCCAATCTATTCACATCTAAGCTTTCTTGCATTGTCTCACACAATGAGCTTTTGGGGAACACCTCATAACTAAACCATAACAGTTTAAAAACACTGATTAAGAAACAAACATGGATAAGGGACAAAAAGAGCAAGATGATTTTTTTGGAGGGTTACTTTCTTATGAGAGATGTCATATATATATTTAAATCAACAAGTTTTATTCTAATAGAAAGTTGTATGGCTTGGAGAATCACTGTTTCCTCATCTGTAAAACAAAGAAATCGAACTTGATTTTGTCCGACCCTCCTTTGAGTTCTGTCTATAACTATAAAGCTAAACTATACAATACTATTTTCAACTTAGCTCCAACAAAAGTTTGGTCTTCAAACTGATCAGAGTGCTAGAAAACACTCAGGGATCCAGAGCCCATGAGTTGCCTCAACACTTACCAACCTCAAACCATCAACCGCCACACTAGAAAGAATGTTAAGCAAAGTGAAAATGTCACTAATTTTTAGATCTTTAGAGGATGAAAACTTCTTTAATAATTTGAGGTTGTCAACCACAGCATGTTGCTCACCCTAAAGATTTTAAAATACACAATCTAAGAAACTGATGCTAAAAGGAAATATATAGGAGCAACAGGAGAGCAGAGGAGGGGGGAGGGATGGGAGGAGAAAAGTAAAAACAAGAAACAGGATATACCCTTTTGTCTAGAAAGAGTGGTCCCAATTACAAAAGAACATTCTTGATGATCATGCCATATTCTCCATATTCTTAGGATAATATTAGCCCACCCACAACAGGGTCATGTCTTCATAGTAAAAAAAAAAAAAAAATGTTGAGTGAGGTCAGAGGTGGTAGCATGTTTTTTTTCTTTTTTTCACACATCATGTACCTGATGAAATGAAAGTGAAACTAGCACCTGAGCAAGTGAATGCCAATTATACCTGCAAACTGAAAAATATTGTTCCCCTGGATTGATGTAAAAGGGTCATATTATTTTTTAAAACTTATTATTTTTAAAAAGCACATATTATTTTTAAAAACTTCACATGCAGATATGGCCTTTAGATGCAAAATGCTTATTCTAAAGAGTGCTGCTTGTATAGGAAATAAGACTGGATAGGTGATATATATGTACTTTTGTTAAAAAGTGTCATAACTTAAGCAGTGTGATCTATGAAGCAAGAAAACACTTATTTAAATGACATTGCTAATGAAGAAAACATGTGTGGAATTCTTTTGGAATAAAAAGTATTCATCTCACCCCTAAACCTCTGCCACCAGGTTCTCCTTCCCTGAAACAACTAATGTTATAATTTTAATTATTTTCAGAAATATTTTATAAAAGCAAGGGCACATACACACACAAATATACATATATAGTAATATGACATGCATATCTAGATTGCTTTCACTTTTGTTTTAATTCAAATAAGAGCATGCAATAATATTTGCCTTTTTCAGTGAGTAATATTATAGAACTCTTTTGTCAATACAGAATGTTCTGTATTTCTTCTAATGAGTGTATAGTCCTGAATTGTATAGATAAATAAAATATACTTCACCAGTGCCCTGTTGATAGGTATTTAAGTTATTTCATTTCTTTTAATATTTGCTTTTAAAAGCAATGAACTTGAAAATACATCATTTTGTATATTTTTTTATGTATTTGTGGATATTATTCCCAGGAATTAAAAAATTAAGTTAAAAGTTACAAGGTGCACTTGTAATTTTATTAGGCACTAGTTTTATTTTGCTTCCCCTGACCCCCCGTCAAAAAAAAAAGTATGATTAGGTTGTATATATACATGGTCCAAAATTTTCACTTAATCAGAAATAAAATAAGGAGAATAAGTAAGTTATCCCTCATGCCCTTTTCCTATAGCCACTTTATTCTTCTCAGAAGCAACCACAAGGTTTTTTGTGTATCTTTTGTGTATCTTTCCAAATAATATTCCATAAGTATGTATGTGCATAATATAAAAAACCTATATATTTATATAGAGGAGAGTTACACCTATTTGACAGACACTTGGTTGTCCTTTTTTTCAGTCTCTGGGGAATCAGAAGACTCCTGCCAAAAAAGACATCCTGTATCAATATAAGCATTCATGTTAGAAATAGATTTTTTGTTGTCTCATTCTTTATCAGCCACACACTATCAATAGTGTGGATCTCATTAAGGAAGGAATGGTTTTATTGGCTTTCAAAGTGCCTATGTTTTCATTCTGGATAGAAGAGAGGCAATGGATATGGGATCCTGCCCTGCCCTGGGCCACACTGTGTTGAATTTGCCTGTCTAGATTTCTTGGAACCATCTGAGATCTGCTTTCAACCCCCTGGTGGTGAGGTCTGCATTGGGTCTACTTCTTCCAGTGTTTTATGTTTTTCTGTTTCTTGATTTCCTTTTCCCATACTGGGCGGCTATTCACTTATTTAGATTGCAAGCTACATACAGAGAAAACCTGGGTTGGATCTCCTCTTTTCACTTTCATCTCTCCATGCAAACAACACACTTGGTTCTTCTCTTTCTTACTATCTTGCTAAAGCAGTCAACTTGCCACAGTATTCGAACTTTTTCCAACTAGTTTCCTGGAAGGGTAGATAGGCATGTGGCTTTTCTTCCATGACAGTCCAAGTGACAATTTACCAAATGGTTTGCCAAGGAATAACAAGGGTCAACAGCTTTCCCATCACCTACATACCACCTTATTCAATGACTATTATGAGGACTTGAAGTTTTCTAAGATCCAGAAATCAAAGTCTTACCTTTTATAGGACTCTATTCCAATGATATGATAATGACTGTAGTATCACCTAAGGGGATATAACTGGTTCAGAGTTTGCTATTACATGCTCACAGCCCCTTAGTCACGAAAAGAGTTAAGGTGAAGTGAAGTGTCCAATTAAAGTTTCTTGTAAGCAAGGAAAACAAAAAACAGAGGGACTGAGCAGCTGTCGACATTTTTTTTTTTTTTTTTCTATTCCCTGGTTTTTCTGGGCCAACACAGAGGACAAACCTTAATCTTGTGCAATTCCCACCCATGAGCTGTGCTGTTTTGGACTAAAGCAAGTTTCTTTTATCTTTATTGGCTTTGAGGAGACAGTCCATTTTTTTTTTTTTTTTCCTGGATAAGCTTGGTCGTTGTACATAGCCAGCAGGCTTCGGCTTTAGGCCCAGAGCACCCTGGAGGCCACATGTGGTTTAATCTGGACAAACGCTTTGAAACAAATTCCCTGGCTTTCCTTCGGCATTATTGAGATGACAGGCAGCTGCCACCCACATGGTTAGATGATGTCCAGCACTGGCTAACATGAGTGTCCTATGTGAATAGATGGTATAAACAGTGAGATGGGTGAGTTGGGCCTGAAATTATAACAGAATTTGGACTACCACCTTACTGTACCATGAAATTGTTTTGCTCTTTTGTAAATGTGCCTAAAGCTTTTTGAAAATTGCTTTGACACACCCTTTGGGGAATTAAAATATAGTAGTAAATCCTAAAAGACTCTGTTTTCTCTAGGCACATTTTATAACATAAAAAAATAAAATGAAAAATGTGCCAAAATTCTGAGTCCTCAAAGTTTCTACTTATTTTCAGTATTAGCCAAGCAAGTTAATGATAATTGACCATTATACTTTTTTAAAAGTTAAAAAAAGGAAAAGTTCTCCAAAGTAAAAAATGTAAGCCAAATGCCTTAACTTAATCAGAATAATCCCCTTCACAAAAGATATATTGTTCTATTGTTATTCAGTTTTATGTTCCTATTATTATCTCATGAGATATAAATATACTTTAAGTATTATCTGGCATTGATTTATTATATGGTGTTTTTAATAGCTAAATTACTTGTCATGTAAATAGAATTGAATTATAGTGAATCTTTAGATATTTTATTACTACAGTCCTCTTAATACAGACACCAAGGCCAAATTTCTCAAAATAGATTATTAAACTATTATTAAATTATTAGATTCTTTTAAAATTTGCATCAGAACTCAAATACTCTATAGACAGCTTATTCAACTTTTTAATATAAAAGGAATTCCAAAAGTAATTTGCTAACTAATATTTTATAGGGATCTTATGGAGTTTGATTTGTACCCCACCCCTATTCTACATATTAAACTTCTACTTTTCTATTATAACAGATAATACTTTACTTATTCATCTTTTTGCATACTTGTATATTATTAAATCTAAAATTTCCTTATAGTAAGATTTATTATTTTCTTATATACCACTGAGGGAAAAAAGTCTCAAACACATTTTCTTATCTCTTGAGACTTTTATTTTATACTAGTTGAAACAGCTTTTTTTTAAAATTAAGACAATTTTTCTTCATGTACTCTTTTTAAAAAATTAATAGAGTTCATTTGAGAGGGAAAAAAATTCACAAATTGGACAATGTCTAGAACCAGAGCAGGTTCTGAGAATTCTACCCAACAGCAGGATCAGATACCTTTTTAGAAAAATCAAAGTGAAGCATAGAAACCAGTGAAGTAGGTTAAAGCCTAAATAGCTTATGGGCTACAGGGCCTCCTGTGATCAACCAGATTTCAGTTACTGTGATTAACTGAAATCTGGTCTATTGTGATTTGGTCTATTGATCCTAGTCTACTATAAGAGCCCAGTCCAAATTAATGGCCTCTTACAGTTTTATTTAACAGTATACAACTTAGAAAAATGAGCTGGTAATGTGTTTTTTCAAACATCATTTTCATGTTCTCTAATGTAATATAAAAAGATGAAGGTGAATCCAATCTTTAAAAATCTTTACATTAACAGTAGACTCAGTTGTATCACTTTTTCACTCAAAGGTGTCCGGGTCCATATTTTGCTACATTTTCTGTGCCATGGGGGAGAGGGGTAATACAACTTGTCATATAAAAGGGCTCTACAGTTGTCTCTGGGATTTTATGCCAAACTGCTGACATTGGTCATTCCCCCCATGACAGCCACTTCCTTCCATTAGTATCAAACTTTGCCACTCAGCTGTTTCCACGTCTAGCTGTATACAAGAACTTTTCATTTCATGAATAAATAGTAGTGTAATATTTTGGGGTTTTTTGTTCTAATTAGTAATAAAAGTAATGTAATATTTTGTAAGATATTTTAAATGTCAGTTAATGTATATGGAGTCAATCATAGACAAAACTCAGTGGAAATGACAATGACCAAGTTGGCCCATGTGTGTCTAATGCTGCTTACATCATAGCTGCCATCTGGTTGAGAGTGACTATGAGACACCATCAATTCTAAAGTAGCATGAATTCAAAGATATACAAATATGAAAAGTATAGTGCATCTCAGGAGAAAAGGAGTATGGCGCTGGCTCTGCTACCTAAACATGCTGCTCTTCCTAGAGACCACCCCATCTTTTAAGATCTAGCACAGAGCCAGTTTGTTGTAAAAGGCTTCCATAATTATAACCCTGTTTGATATTCAATTTTGCTCACAGAACCCACATGTCCATTTATGAGGTCGTATGTCACATTTGCTCTCTTCTTCAGAACAAATACTTGGGATCAAGGATGAGAATTCTATGATATTGCTTAGCAGACCTCTCAGTTGAGACCTGGCAAGATGCCCTCTTGGGAAATTGAGGCTGAGTGCAATAGCAGTGGCCACCAACCCATTTGATGGGTTGTTTAGTAAACTCATAGTTTGATTATTGGATGTGCCAATGTTGTGAAGGAAATAGTTTCTCTTACCTCTTCCTCATCTAACACCTTTCAAATATTCAATCCGTTGGCTTCAAATATACAAAGAGTTGGGCTTGAATCCCAAATGGTGTTTAATTTGTGTAACTTAGACATTTGAGTGGAAATTTTCTACAGTGATTATCCTTCCATTTAATGGGGGGAAAGTTTTGTTCCTATGGTAACCATTAGAATAGTGCATACTTACTATACTTCTAAAATATGCAGTCCATCCTTATGGGAATACACATCATCTTAAAAGGATTTTTCCCCTTTCAATAAACATTGATTTTTTTCTCCCCTTTTCACCTGATTTCAGAATAAAATAAAACTTTGTTTGGAAGAATTGCTAAGAAAGAGCTTCAGGAAATGAGAACCATGAATGGGCTGGGCCCCTTACAGCTGTCATGGGAGAGCAGCTCCACAGTCCTCAAGTGGTTTCTGGGAACACATGCCCAGTCCCTCCATAGCTGTATTTCTCCCAGACTCTTTGTATTTTCCATGCATCATCATGTTTGCTGTGTTTGGGATGTTGCTATGCAAAATGATATAAAAGAGTAAGTTTTTTTTTTTTTTCCTAAGGCAATCAAGCTGAGCAGATGCAAGTTTAGGATGATGCAAAAGTTTCTTAGAACAGTTTTAGAATTCCTTGGGGAATGGTTAAGAATGTTCATGATAAGGAAGGATAAAGGCCTACTTGACAAACTTCACTGGTTCCAGGGGTTTTGTAACTATTGACAGCATTTAAGTAGCAGTTTTGAAAAGTGTTTTTATTTGTACTTTTGCAAACAAGAGGCCCTCTCCAGCTTTTTTCTTCAAATTCACTGGTCTCTGTATTTTTCTTTTAAAAAGTATATGCTACAAAAAATATGCTACAATATTATTAAAGCAAAGAAAAAATATAGCAAAACTCCAATTTATACTTGTGTTAGAAAAGTTAGCATCGTGGCCTCATTTTCCATTTTCTTCTTTATTTTTTGTATGAATTTTTTTACAAGCTCACTTATAGAAAGACATCTGTGGATTCTGTAGTTCTGTGATAGACATGTAGAAGAGGAGTGATGAAACATTTTCTGTAGGTCTTAAGCATGTAACCCTTCATCCTCATCAACCATGACCTATTGAGTAATGAGTTCTGAGCCTTCATAGCTAAAGGAGTAGCCTGGAGCCAGATGTGGTGACACACACCAGTAATCCCAGCTACTTGGGAGACGGAGGCAGGAGAATTGCAAGTTTGAGACCAGCCTGGACAACTTAATGAAACCCTGTCAATAAACAAATAAATAAATAGGCTGTGGATGTAGCTCAGTGGTACAGCTGCACTAGATTCAATCCCTGGTGTCTTTCTCTCTCTCTCTCTCTCTCTCTCTCTCTCTCTCTCTCTCTCTCACACACACACACACACACACACACGAAAATAAAAAAACATTTAAGAACTGAAATCATTTGTCTTGCTACTTACAAAAAAGCCAAATACAAGGGTTGAGAAAGTAGAGAGAGTGAGTGCCCATATATGATATAACTTCTGTGCCTCCAAAGATATCCGAATATGGGATAAGTAGGTGATACTTAACATCCTACCTGCCTTCATCGCCTTGGTACAGTGTCTGAAATTTCACTATCAAGTCTTATCAAGGACTATTGAATTAGCTTCCAGTGGATAGAGGGGCCCCAGCAGAAGGAGTCAGAGCCAAATAGAGCAGAATAAAATAAAACTTTGTTTGGAAGAATTGCTAAGGAAAAGCTTCAGGAAATGAGAAGTTATATGTGCCTAACAGTGGGCAAGGCAGGTCTAGGTAAAACACTACCAGGTCTAGGGAGGATCTTAGACAACTTAATATGGAAGATGCTGGCTACTTGATGAGCAGGACTGTGGGCATGCATGAAAAGGAGATTGGCTGACAGCATGGAAAGCTCTTCCTACTTTCTAAGTCTACTGTGTTGGCTCCGCAAGACATCCCATTTGTGCCTTCTCAGACCTCCAGGCAGGAGTACCACAGAATGGTTTATGATCTGCTTCCTTTGTATATCAGCTCTGGAAAAGGATTATTAGTATAAAAGACAAAGCAAAAGGGACACAGAGGAGGTCCTCCCTCTTGGGCTTGGGAAAACCTGTTCCTGATAACAAAATCAGGGAGAGCCCAAGAACATCTATAGATAGGCTTTTTTTTTTTTTTTTTTTTTTTTTGGTACTGGAGATTGAACTCAGGGGCACTCGACCACTGAGCCACATTCCCAGTCCTATTTTGTATTGTATTTAGAGACAAGGTCTCACTGAGTTGCTTAGCACCTCGTTTTTTTGCTGAGGCTGGCTTTGAAATCGCCATTCTCCTGTCTCAGCGTCCCAAGCCACTGGGATTACAGGTGCGTACCACCACACCCAGCATAGATAGGCTTTTAAAAGTCTAGCTGTTGACAATTTCCGTAAACACTTTCTACTATTTGCAGTTCCCAGTGATGATCAGAACTACCAGAAGTTTCATTTATGGGAATATGTTTAGATCCTTTTAGAAAAAGATATTGATTTATCATATCTCCTTATGTCTTTAGGCTTTAGCTGATCTCTTTCAGTCTTGGATGTCAGGTCATAATTATTTGAACAATATATATCTTACACATACAGGGATTACTACTATCTAAATAAAGGCATAAAGGAGGGGCAGGATCATGATGAGACTGCTGAAAAGTCTATTATAAAATTTGTTCAAGGCCCTGAATATAGAATTAAGCAAAGAGTAAAGCAATGAACAATATTAGGGCTTAATGAATGAAAGAAAAGAAATAAAATTCATGATCTTTCATGCTCTACCTTCACGGACAGTATTCAGCTCATTTGAAGGGGTATTCTCATTTGTAAGAACTAAAGCCTTTCATCATTTCTGGGCATGGTGTCCATTAAAGGCAGACCGGGTGGTATCAGCTGCACATGATGAAAGAAATCACACAGTTTCATTATATAGAGTAATGACAGAAGAATGGCCAGTCCAGACCAGCTGCATCCACCTCTGCCACTCTCTCTCTCTCTCACACACACACACATACACACACACACACACACACATGCACACACACCAGGATAGAAGACTTAGAAGGTCTGATTTTGCAGAGAGGGAAATTGAACTCGGAACCCACGGAATCTGGAATCTTTCCGGACTGTTATGATGAAAAAAGCAATGGATCTTGCTCATAATAGGGAGAAAATTTGTTTATTATGTTAGGTTAAAAATAACTCAGTTATTATAACTTTTCAAAGCCATGAATAGCCAATAAAATGAAGAAGAGACTGGTCACATTTTCATCTCTAGTAATAATAGCAGACAGATAGCATTTATAAGGATCTGTGTTGTTTTAAGTGATTAACCTAGGTTAATTTAGTCCTCATAATAATTCTATGATTTAAATAAGATTATCATCCTATTTTACTGACAGGGAAACCGAGGCATAGAGAGGTTAGGGAATGATCTAAGATCTCATCACTAATCATTGGCTATAGGATTGGGGAGAGCATGGAAGTTCACAAATAAAGGCATATACATACTCAGTCTCCTCAAGGGCCCCTGAAGTACACCTTACTAGGGTTTTCCTTAGTCTCTAGTATCCTTCTTGTCCATATTCCACCCAGTTTGATCCCTGTATTCTATCTGACCAAGATTGTACAAAGGAATAGTGGAAAGGGTGTCAGGGAACTGGGCTGGTAGCATAGGCTGCTCAGTTGATATTGGAAAGTGTCTCAGATGAAAGGTATTTCTGATGTCCAGAAGAAGGCCCACAGCACTGGGGGAAAGGACTACAGAAGGCTAGAGGGTATTGCAGTTCAAGAGAAAGTTGATAGTGCTTTGGAAGTTAATGAGAAAATTGCACATAGCATACAATGGGGTCTCTTCTTTGTTGGCCACTTTATTATAAAGCACTTTGCACAGATTTCATTTTTATCAATTAAATATGAAGGTAGTATATATATGTCAAAAGAGCAAATTGCATAAGTGTCAGGTTCAAGTTTCGTTTTCCTGGACATACCCAGAAATTTCCATTTATATTATCTTTGGGGTGTGCTTAACATTTATTTTTCTGAAAGAAGGTGATGAATCTGGCTGTATTCTTCTCAGGGTATTCTTATAGGCATCCTCTATTAAGTGAGTGTGTTAGTCTGTTTTTTGTTGCTATGACAAAATGCCTGAGAAAAATCCATTCAAAGGAGGAAAGATTTTAGCTCATGGTTTCAGAGGTTTTAGTCCATGGTCAGCTGACTCCATTGCTTGTAGGTCTATGGCAAGGCAGAAACATCATGGCTGAAGGGCATGACAGAGGAAAGCTGTCATGGTAGTTAGGAAGCAGGATGTGCAGACAGGTCCAGGGACAAAATTTAACCTCCTGTGAATTACCTCTTCCAACTAGGCCCCACCTCCTAAAATGTTCACCACCTCCTAATTGCACCATCAGTTGGGGACCAAGTCTTCAATACGTAAGCATTTCAGAGACATTTCAAACCCAAATTATACAGTGTCCAAATATTATTGGAAGCTTTGTTAGTCGACTTTTTATCACTGTGACAAAATACCTGAGATAAATAACATTAAAAGAGGAAAGGCTTATTTTGGTTCATGGTTTCAGAAGTTTCAGTCCATGGTACCTTGATTCTGTTGCTTTGGGCCTATGGCAAAGCAGTAAGCCATGGCAGGAGCATGTGGCAGAGGAGGCCCATCTACCTCAAGGCATTGAGAAATGAAGAGAGAGGAAGGGCTGGGGTCCTAATATCCTCTTCAAGGGCATTCTCCAATAATTCTTCCCACTGAGCCCCAACTATTAGATGTTCAACCATCCCTCAGTAGTACCACAGGCTGGTGACCAAGCATTTATCACATGGGTTTTAGAGGGACATTTCAGATATGGCACAGGCCAAAGCAAATATAATGCATTTTCTCAGCCAATGTTTTATTCTGAAGCTTTAATATTCATACTCATGGTATTCTTTAATGGAAAGATTAGATCACTGGGAATTCTGTACCCTTCCAAGTTACACAACCCCCACTAACTAGGAATGAGAAAAGGTTTCAGGTGGTTAAGTTATGGATTAGTTTCATTATTTTGTATTTGACCACTCTGAAACAGATTTTTTTGTTGTTGTTTTATTTTATTGTTTGAGAGTGCTAGGGATTGAACACAGGGCCTTATGCATGTTAGGCAAGCACTTTACTACTGAGCTACATAACTAACCCTATGACATTTTTAGATGCAGTGAACTCTATAGACTTGCTGAAGGTCCTATAGCTCTTTAAGGAACAAGGAAGAAGATGAAACCAGTGCTTTTCCAAGAAAAAAAAAAAGGTACAGGGAGAGCAGGATGAGAACTTACCAACAATTGAAACTGATCAAAAATGAAATGGGGTGCCCTGCAAAAGACTGAGTAGTTATCAGTAAAAGTAACCCTTGCTGAACCAGATGATCTCTAATATTCCTCCTACTCCATCTCTGATCGTTTTTGCAGAGAACTAAATTTTTCATATTCACAGACAACTAAGCTCTTGGAAATTTAAAATCATTTTTGGATACTAAGAAATTGCCAATCATAGCTTTTAGCTAATTGTACCATGCTGTGAACTTAATTTCCAAAAACCTCTCTATAGTACTGGATTCAGAATGAGAGTTGAACAAGCACATGAGGACTGTGATCCAGAGGCCCTGGGTGTATGCAAGGAACACACAAGTGAAGACGGAGGAAGGCAAAGGAGGAAAAGTGGAATAAAATGGATGACAGTGACAGTGGTACTAATGTAATCACCACAATCATTGCATCAATTATAGCTGTTCTCATTTTCCACAGGGAGGAACTGAACCTCAGGATTGAGTCCCCAGGTGGCACAGTAAATGGCAATGGCAGGTCACCATGTTGGGAGTCCTCATTCCAGGTCTGCCACCATAGCAGGCTGCTCACCTGGACAACGGCTTGCTCACCTTAACGTAAACACCTCTATATTAAAGGCAGATTTCAGAAGAAAAGTTCATTTTGGAATCCTGCTTTAAGCCTTGTCAATTTAAAACAGCATTCTGTGTGCAGTTTTAACTGTGTTGCTCAGCCTCCTGAGACTCACATTTCTTTATATGAAATGAAATAATATTAATGAACCTCAGAGGTCTATTAATATTATAAACTCCAAATTCCTATTTTGAGGGATTGGAAGAAAACAGAAAATGACTGAGCCTTTATAAAATAAAGGGTCATTGCTAAATTTTGGTTTTGCTTTTTGACTTGAACTTTTATTTGTGTTTCTCTATATTTGAAACAAAATCTATTTTTTTTATGTTCATGTTTCTGTTTTCCAGGAAACATTAAAGAATGAAAACTCTTCCACAAACTCGTGTCACATAACATATCCAAGAGGGCTTTAGACCTGTTGTCTATGGGTCTATTAGCTATAGGCCTAATGTTTTCCTTAACCTCCTAAAATTAGGGGAATAAAAAACCAAGGCCAGCATAGAAACTATTAATCTAGGAGCAGAGGTTCTTAACTAGAGATGTTTTTGCTCCCCCTGCCTCAGGAACATTTGGCTCTTCCTGAATGCACTTTCGATTGTCACGACTGGGGGTGCTACTGGCTTCTAATGGCCCAAAGCCAGTGTGGTCATTAAATACGTAGGAATACATTATAATTTATATTTTTTAATTTGTATATGTATACATGCAAATATAATGAATAAGAAACCTTCATGACAAAGAATTACAGCACTTCAAATGTCCATATATAAAAAACTCTGGTATAAACCAGGTAAAATGGCAGGGTACCATGGCACATGCCTGTAATCCCAGCGACTCAGGAGGTTGAGGCAGGAGGATTGCGAGTTCAAAGCCAGTCTCAGGAAAAGCAAGGCACAAAGCAACTCAGTAAGACTTTGTCTCTGAATAAAATAGAAAATAGGGCTGGGGATATGGCTCAGTGGCCGAGTGGCCCTGAGTTCAATCCCCAGTTCTTCCTCCGCCCCCCCCCCCAGCAAAAAAATATATATATATGGAGGTTTACATATCCGGGCACTCCCTTGACAAAAATCTTCTAAACTCCCAAACCTAGAGAACTGCTTCATGGCAGAGCTGCTCTTCATGGGAGATAGGGAAGACTCCCACATTCTCCATTCATCTTTATAGACATTCACAGAATGCCCTGTGAGGGCTTTAGACCTGTTGTCTATGGGTCAATTAGCTATAGGCCTAATGTTTTCCTTAACCTCTTAAAATTAGGGGAATAAAAAACCAAGGCCAATACTCCCCCATTCCTGGGGGAGTATTCTTTGATCATTATTTTCACCCTGTTCTTTATTTTCCTCTATAAAAAAGCATAGGGAAGGCGCTGGGGCTTAGGCTCAGTGGTAGTACACTTGCCTGGCATTTGTGAAGCACTGGGTTCAATTCTCAGCACCACATATAAATAAATAAAATAAAAGCCCATCAACAACTAAAAAATATTTTTTTAAAAAAGCATACTGGCTTTTAAGAGTTTTGGGTTGACCATCATTTTACATTTTTCATGATTTGCTTTTAACATCAGAGTTTTCCTATTCATTTTTCTTTGACAAGATACAGAAAATCTTCTCAAAATGTCTAATGTCTCTAAGAATAAGAAAAATCATTGGAAACTTATGTTTCAGCTTTTCCAGCTAACACAAAAAGGTTTCTACCATTCACAATGTTTACCATTTTTAAGTCTCATTAGTGCTAGAGATTGAACCCAAGGGCCTCTTGCATGCTAAGCACATGTTTTACCACTGAGCTATGTAGCCCCTATGCCTGCTGTTTTGAAACAGTGTTGTCTAATTAACTGGGTTGATCACAAGAAGTATACCTAATACAAGAACTCAGAAATACAAACTAGTTTTAAGGTTTAGGGGGAAAAAAAGTTGGAAAAGAATGCAGAAAGTTTATAACACCCCTACACACACACACACACACACACACACACACACACACACAAACACAAAAGTATAATAAAGGAGATAAGATGGGGACTGGAGGTGTAGCTCAGTGATAGAGTGCTTGAGTGTTTGATTAGCATGGCAAAGCCCTGGGTTCAACCCCAGCACCTGGGTTCAACTCCAGCACCAGGCAGGGTGGGGGTGGGTGGGGGGGAGGTGATATGACTTAACTATCAAGGTGAAAAGGTAATGGGCACAAAGTTCAGGTATGACTTTTATAATTTTTAAGTCAGTCTGTCTATATCACTTAAGCTCTGGCAAAATCCCCAGACGCACAGAGAAGCCTGAGTCAGCCATCTCTCATTCCTTTATTTTCTGTAAAAGGTGACTTGGGTATCAGTTCTGTGGCTAATTGTGCTGAACATGCTGAGAAATCTGAGCCAATGACATCAATCTTGAATGCTATTATATAAGAAATTATTTCTTGGTTTAGCTTTTGGCTTTACCATGCAAACTAGAGTCTTTGGGTGGGGTGGGAAGGAGGAAGGTACCGAGGATTGAACTCAGGGGTGCTTAACCATTGAGCCACATCCCCAGCCCTTTAAATCCACTTATTTGTTTGTTTATTTATTTTTATTTTGAGACAGAGTCTTACTAAGTTGCTTAGGGCCTCACTAACTTGCTGAGGCTGGCCTTGAACTTGCAATCTTCTTGTCTCAGCCTCCTAGGCTGCTAGGATTACAGGTGTGAACCACCAGGCGTAGAAGAAAACTAGATTCTCCTGAGTCTCCTGTTCCTTGGAATCACCTTGATTTAAAGTGGGTTGGAGGGGCTGGGTCTGTGGCTCAGTGGTAGAGCACTTGCCTCGCACATTCGATCCTCAGCACCACATAAAAATAAATAAGTGAAATAAAGGTATTAAAATATTCTTAAAAATGTAGAGTGGGTTGGAAAGTTCTTACATGTGTGTCATTTAGGGATGTTTGTTATTTGTAAGTTTGGTATGAATCAAAGAGAATCTGATTGATTGTTCTTCCTCAAGCTGAGAGACAGTCAGATAACCTCAACATTGGCCTGAAGTTCAGGTTCAGAAGGATCATGATAGTTTTGCTGAGATGAAAAACAGTGGGAAAAATCTAAGGTAAGGTAAGCGCGGGGAAAAAAAAAGAAAACCATGGACCACAACAACCAAATAGCATCTGAAATGGCCTATGGAAGCCAAAAGCTGCTTCATTCCAAACGCTGAGTTCGTGGCCCACTTCTGCCAACTGGGAGAATTTTTCCGTATGTATAACATCTTCCCGATTCTTTCTTAGACATTTAGAAAAAATTTCCATTTGATTTTTTAATTTAGAATTTTTAATTTGAACCAGGTGTGGTGGTGCATGCTGTAATCCTAACGGCCGAGGCAGGAGGAGCACAAGTTCAAAGCCAGCCTCAGCATTTAACAAGACCTTGTCTCAAAACAACAACAACAAAACAAAACAAAACCCCAAAACCAAAACACAAAACAACAAAAAAATGGGCTGGAGATGTGGTTCTGTGGTTAAGTGCCCCTGGGTTTAATCCCTGGTACCACCCCCAAATTTTAATTTGATCCATTTACACTTGATTCTTAGGAATAAATTATAAATATTGAGATTAGTGATGTATTTATATTTGATATAGAGCTTCTTTGAAGTATATAGTAATTGATTTTGAAGTTAGCTTTTATTATCCTTTATATTACAAACATTAAGAGCATTATATCAAGCTTTTTTAAAATTTCTAATATAAAATAAAAACTAACAAAGGGATGATTTTAAAAATAGACCTGAGCTGGGTGCAGTGGTACATACCCATAATCCCAGCTATTCAGGAGATCACAAGTTTGAGATCAGACTGGGCAATTTAAGGAGACCTTATCTCAAAAATAAAAGGGTTGTGGATGTATTTAAGTGTAGAGTACCCAATAGTGCCAAATAAATAAATAGGCCTGAATTCAGAAAATACATCACTATTAATTCTAGACAGGTAAACAAGAGAAAAACTTTCCTTTTCTTTTTTTTTTTCAGTGCTGGGGTTCAAACCCAGGGTCTCACACTTGTTGTTAGGCAAGCACTCTTCTGCAGAGCAACATCTCACCACAACAGGAGCTTTCCTTATTGAAGATTTTTGTTTCATGCTCACACGTGTGCGCACACACACGGTCAAACACACTCAGAATCATATGTTATAATATGTACAGAGCAGGTTGATATCACCACAAATAAAAGAACTTCAAGGGAAAATGTTAGCTCATATACATAAAGAAGATTTTATAGATTGTAAGTTAATTTGTAAAAAAACAGTTCAACTGGTCTGGGGTTGTGGCTCAGTAGTAAGTGCTTGCCTAGCATATGTGAAGCACTGGTTTGATCCTCAGCACCGCGTATAAAAAATAAAGGTCCATCAATAACAACAACAAGAAAATTTAAAAAAAATTCAACTGGTCTGTTTATTAATGCAGAAATCCTAACTCACTAGGAATTCCATTTAAAATTATCCAGTTTTAATAGTAGATAAGTACACTTTGCATACTTGAGACTCTGAATACATTACTTTATATAAGCCTCATAGTAATATTAAGAAACAAACAAACAAACAAACTGACATTACCATCATTGAACAGATGGGGAAAATAAAGCAAATAAATAAAGAAATTTGTCCAAGGTCAGGTAGAGTCTGGTTTTGAAGCTGAGTCTGTCTGACTTTGATCCCAAAGCCTAAAAAGGAACATGTAAACTTTTCATTAGTCTAGGTATTACTTTATGGACTACAACGTTAAAACCACATTGTTTGAAAGTAGTCTACAGTGAAGAATTAATCACAAATTCAAACTGACTTTTCTTATTAGTTCCAATTACTAAGTTTCTAACAGATGTTAGCTAATATTCTTTTCCTTCAAACCTCAAAGTATTTTAGCAATAAAATTTTACTCACTTTTAGTTAAAAAATCCCATAAGATTTACTGTAGTTTTTCATTGAAGAAAGACATTAATATTGTAAGCTAAATTTAGCAATACATATCAAGAGCCTTGAAATATTTATACCCTCTCACTTAGAAATTCCATTTCTAGAGAATTTATCCTCCAGAAATAGAATGCATATAAATGTTTTATTACAAACACACATATTTATATGTATTTATAAAATCAAAACTTGTGAGTAATATAAATATATTGGGAATGGTTAAATAAATGATGGCATTGCTATTTCAAAACGTTCATTATACCATGGAAAAACTCTGTGTTAAAATATGTTTATTTTACTTGAAGTGCAAAGCAGAAAAGAAGGATACGAACTCAAGAGCAAGCATTTGGTTACAACTACATAAGAGAAATTTTTCAGACTCACAAAAATTAGAAGAAGATACCAACATCTTTATATTTCAGTTCTATTTTTTTTTTTCCTATATTTTCAAGCTTGAACCAATTTTTATATACTGATTTAAAACAGAATAAAAAATGCCTTCTAATTTTCTTTTCCTAAAGTTATAAACAGAATGGCTAAAACTGAGCAAATGGGACCCTCTGCGAGCCAGGTTCAACTTGCCGTGAATTGTACAGGTACTGCTGAGGGAGTAAGTGTAGTTAAGAGATCCCTGGTTAGAAAACACAAAGAACTCCATTTTCCACATGTAAACCACAGGATTATTAATGTGGGTGCTGCAATAGACTCTCCTTGTTCTGGACGTGTACACCACGAGTCTAGCAGGCCCACACCCTGTGTGAGCTGTGATAGCAGCCCAGCTTTGCTTCCTGGTTCACCAGGTTATTCTACACGCTGGCCATGTATAAAAACAATTGCCTTTGCTAGCCCCTGCATTTTCGCTGAGAGAAGCAAAAAGGGAATTGCCACAAGAAGATGGATTTCATCTCTCTTGCTACTCAGAAGACTGATTTTGTTCACACCTAAAGGGACAGAAGAAGGTAGTGGTGGGTGGGGAAGAATGCAGGTGGAAATAGGTTCCTTGTTTTTTAGGACAAATACAAAGATTCACATCAACTTGAAGGATGTCCCAAACTACAAATAAAGCCAAAAAAGTCTTTCAGAGTTTGAAAAAGGCCTAAACCATGTCCTTTTTAGCTCCTGTTGTCGTCATCATTATCATCATTTTTTATAGTGATGAGGACTGAACACAGGGCCATACATAGGCTAGACAAGCACACTGCCACTGAGCTTCATTCCCAGCCCTTTTTAATTTTTTTTTTTTTAATTTTGAGACAAGGTCTTGCTATGTTGCCCAAGCTGGCCTTGAATTTGCAATCTTCTTGCCTCAGCCTCCTGTGTATTGGGATTATAGGCATGTGCCAAAATATCCAGCCCATTTCACCTTTTTAAAAAGAAATAATACAAATGCATAGGTTGAAAAAATTCTTAGATTTTAGTGTATCTATAAGACCCTATAAGTCTCTTATTTTCAGATAACAATAAAGCCATAAATTTAAGTATTTCATAATAATGCAATGTTTTAAAAAAATATTTTTTAGTGTAGGTGGACACAATAATACCTTTATCTTTTATTTTTATGTGGCACTGAGGATCGAATCCAGAGCCTCATGCGTGCTAGGCAAGTGTTCTACCACTGAGCCACAACCCCAGCCCAATAATGCAATTTTTAAAAACTTTTTCCCACCCTCTAAAAGGGTTTCCATTGTCAAAAGAAGTTTCAGATACAATCCATTTTGCAAAAGTCTTGTTGAACATTGGCAGTGTATATTGGCATATCAAAGGCTTCTGGAGATCCAACAACATAGAGGTTTGTTTTAACTTTGCTTATCTTATGGCTCCTCAGACCTAATAAATCACAGCATTGTCTTCCCCAAACATTAAAAAAATGGGGATCAAAACACACTTTGGGAAGTGTTATCAATGTTCAATCTCTGCTTCAGTTTCTTCCACCCTCAAGCCATGTCTCCCCAAAGGGCTTCCCAAGCTTCTCCACCTTTACTCTAAAATGCAACCCAGAACCTGGCAATGACTATAACCTGCGGGTACCATACATCAACTCTGATTTGAAGACACGTGCCTATAGCTAAGAGAATAAACTTCTCCTTTCAAGTTGGTCCTTGGTCTCCCCATCATGTCAGCCTAAGTTATTGTCAATTAAGGAGGCCCTTTGTTTTCTGTGCGGTTTTTGGTTTTCGTTTTTCAAAGTGGACATCTTTCCAAACTCAGCAGTGGCTGAAGCACCACCTAATTTTGCACAAGCTATCACAGCACCATTAGGTACTAATCTGTTCATTTGTAGCCACAGAGTGCTGTGCTAGGGTCATGTATATAACTTCTGCCTCCAGCCCTGTGGATTTATTTAGTGCTTAGTCCCTCGTTCCTGCAGCTGTGTCCTTTCAGTGACTGCTTTATAGTGGCCAAGAGAGTTGAGGTTGGCTGCCAGGACTGTGAGATCTGGAGGAACACATGGACACATTATTCTTTTTCTCTGAAGCTATCCAATTCCTGATCTGGTCAGATGGGAAGATAGTGGGAGGATATTTCTGAAGCAGCCCAATACTTACTGCTGATGATATTGCTCATGTCTGACATTATTGCAAGAGAGCAGGCTTCAATCTACCCTGTGTATTCTCAATCGGAAGGCTAATTATTAACGAAAGTATAATAATTTTTATAATTATTTATAAATAATTTTATAGTAATTTTCCTGGCTTTATTTGTATGAACTACTAGGGAGCCAATTTTTTTTTTTTTAAACACTCTAGGACTGTACACATTGGATCCAGTCTGCTTCAAACAAGAGGCTAGGAAAGAAGGGTTACTATGTTAATCGAATACTAATGAGCCTTTTGCTTAAGTTGGCTTTTGTTATAATTATTTGTAATTACCTTTCTTTTTGCTGTATTTATATAGATTGGGAAAATTACCTTGAAGTTAGCAAGATGCTTACTTAGCCTGTGTTTACAGGAAAATATCCTGCCACTTTTTCTTTTGTGCTTCTAACATTTTCAGAGTGTTTTGTTCAGCACTATGGAAAAGCAAAAATATCATCATCATTATTACTGGCCTTTGTCCACAGTGGATTTCGTCCAGATTCTAACCAGTAACTCTGTGACTAACGATCTGAGTCATTAAGTTTCAGATGTTTATGTATTTCAACACAATTCCCAGCCTAAAAATTTATTTATTTATTTTTGTTTTAGGGCTTAGAATTAAATGCCCTTAGTGACACTGAATTTCCAATCTAGTATCACTAAGCAACTAGCTACGAATACCTAGGTGAATAGATTGAATTGTTCCTTCAAGAACAGATTCATATTGGCAGAAACCAAAGAACTACCAAAATGTCAAAAGATTTGTATGTACTTACAGGACAAAAGTCTCCAATCTGGTGGAGAATTCAGTTAATTATTAATATTTGTGTTTTCACCATGATAGTGGCACAAGATAATTTCAAAATTTAAAATGCAAAGAACCTATAACTAAAAGGAAGTAAAGGGAATGCCAGAAAAATGCAAACATACTTAGAAGTTACTAACTTTGCAAAGATGCATGTCTTTATTCTTGCAGATCCTTCAAAGAATTATTAGAAAATATACAGTCTGAGCTAAAACATCATTTTTAATGGAAAATTCCATTATTTTAATAATTTTCTCATTTTTCTATATTCATCCTCATACCAGTACCAGATTGTCACCTTGATTAGTAACTTAACATCAATTTCAAAAGTTAATTCCCTAATTTTTTAAAAAATATTTTTGTTGTTAAAGGACCTTTATTTTATTTACTTATTTATATGTGGTGCTGAGAATCGAACTCAGTGGCTCACACATTTGAGAAAAGCGCTCTACTGCTGAGCTATAACTCCAGCCCCAATTCCCTAATATTTTCACATGAAATAATTTTATATTTGGGCATGAATTTTTGACAGCATCTCCAATTAATAATATTTACAGCTTGATAGCATTTTTCAAATTCTCTCATATTTTATCTCACATTAATTTCATTATTATATATAGTAGAAAAGAAATGTATTGCTCCCTTTCAAGATGAGAAAATTGAAGTATACTACATTGATATAACTGACTCAGTCTCATTGGCTGAAGTCATACGAATTATTACTAGAAACACTGGAATCCTAGTCTAAAGCTATACCACTAGATATATAACAGAAATTTGAGATTTAAAAAGAATTTTTTTGACTCTAAATCCTCATAATGAAGGATTAAGAATAAATCCTGAACAAATGAGTTGTTATTCTTCAATACTGGTCTTTGCAAATACCATTTGATATCAAATATTATATTACATTAATGCTGTCCAATGTACAGAAGTATAATCAGACCATAGCAAATATTATAACATACAAAGATGATAAATAAAATGATTTAATTTTAAAAAACTACTTATTTACAATTCTGTGGTCTTTATGAAATGTCCTATAAAGCTCTATATGGGTGTTCTCAAATGTACATTCATAAAATTCCTGTTGTGTTTCAAAAAGTTACTTTTTGTTTGTTTGTTTTCATTATGAACCTACCGGGTTTTATGTTTAAATTAATGGTCTTTGCAAGGAAAAAAAGATTTATCAACCATTTCCCTTACATCTTCCACAATGTCCGGGCTGGACCACAGTGGTTGCTTTTTAATTTCTATGTTGCAACTACTCCTTTAATTTTTTTATCCTTTTCTTTTCTCAATCCTTCTTTCTTCCTTCTCTTCCTTCCTTGAGCCTTGGATGGCTAAGTTTGATACTGAAGCACTAAGGTTTGTGAACCACCCACAGCATGTCCTTTGGGTGTCTCTGACCAGTTCTGAACTCTGGTTCCCCCACAGATCTTCTCCACCATAACCAGTGGGAAGCAGTGTGACCAGCAAAGCTGCATTAACCAGTCCAGTGAACTCAAAAGTTTGATCATCATGATAGCTTTGTTCAGTTCCTGAAAATTCCAGCGAAATTGGTTATGAATATGATTTCTAGGCCTGGTCTTTGATTTTGGGGAAAAGAGGCAGACTACAGAAATGGTTCAATATAAGGGCCTCCGGACAATGACTGAGAGAAAAATGTTCATTTGTGCACTAGGAAACATCTCTCATTTATGCAGGGAGTCACCGCATGTCTGGTGCTTAATCTTGGAGAACCCTTTCACTGCACATAACATTTAGAAGACACATCAAAGGCCAGCGGTGCTGAGCATGGTGGGACTGCCACATCTGAGTGACTATTTTGCCAACCCAGAGTGACATGAACTGATAACTACTTTCCCTTCAAACCGGGCAAAATCAGCATTCCTTGTGCCAGAACCCCAAGATTATCAAAAGTGTTTTGGAGAGGCTGAGTCAAGGGATCTGTCTTCAATTCAGGGCTTCAATTGGAAGCCGGGCTGTGTGGAACCTTTGAGGAGATGTCAGAGACCAGAGGCCTGAATACAGGGAAAGGAGGGCCCTGGAGGAAAAAAAGAACCAGGACATCGGGTTGGGAGGGAACTGATATTAGGGTTTGGATTTAACAACAGATTCATAAAACAAAGATTTCTAACCAGGGAGAGCCGTCGTTTTCAACTGCAACCTGAAACAACTAAAGTCTGACCGTCTGGTGTTTTGAGTGGTAAAGCAGATACAGTCATTTTATAACAACCTCTTTTGCCCCCTGCCGGGAACGCAGTTTTAAGGAAAGGCCCAACGTCCATCGCCAAGGGTATGGTCCTAGGTAAAAGCAATCGCGTGGCTCTTTGTAACTCCCGGCCCGGAGGTTGGAGGATTTGAAACCGTCCAGGATATTTTTTTGTCAACCAAAAAACTCGAGAACCCGTAGAATCGCGGCTCTTTCACGCATTTACTGGGGACAAACGGGCGCATAAAAATGTAGGGAGGAGTCAGGGAGACTGCTAGCCCGGGGGCTGGGGCGACGGATTTAGGAAGGCAGGGGGACAGGGCAGCGCTTTCTCTTTCCGCACCGAGCGAGCCGCCGGCTGCCTCCTCGTCGCGAGTCCCTGCGGGGCGCGAGAAGGCGACGGGGCTCACGAGCTCGCAGACGGACACGCGGCAGGCGGCGGCCGCCAGGGACGCGCCCGGGGCCTGCGCTCAGGTGGAGCGGGCGCTGCTCCGCAGCTGCTCCCCGCGCTGCGCCCCGGGGACCCACGGGGGTAGGGGGTGCGGCGGCCGAGGCGCTGGCGCCGCGCCAGGCTTGCTTTCCCGCCGGCTGGCCGAGGGCGGGGCGGCCCCGGTCCCATCCCCATCCCCACGTCCCATCCCCCAGCCCAGCCCGGGCCTCCCGGATCCTTCCCGCGCCGGTCTTTCCTTCCCGCTTTCCCCGGGAGAAACATGGCCGGGAGCTCGGAGGAGGCGCCAGACTGCGGGCGAGGCGTCGTGGTAAATGCAAACTCCCGATTTCGGGACCGAGTCGTGAGCTCCCGGCTCGCTCCCCTCCCCTCCCTTCTTGGCACCCTCCTTTTAGACGAAATGCCTGAAATGCCTTCGGGGGAGTGCGGGCCACTGCTTTGTTCTTCCCTCGCGGCGGGGATCCTTTCCACCTCCAAACCCAATCCTCCCTTCCCCGCCCCCCAAACTCACGAAACACCTAATACCGACGTGCCTTTACCCTGGTTCTCAATGTCCCCCCTCCTTCCCTGACCAAAACCGCTACCTTGGCGATAAACCTGCGTCTTGCGGGTCCCCACTCCTATAAGCCTCCAGAAGTCACTTATGCGAGCGGGCGGGTCTGGGAAGACCCTCACTTGCCATTCTGGCGACTGTCCTTTTTGTGTTGCACCCTGACTCCTCTAGTGTGGGCTTCAAGTTTTGTTTTCCAAAAAAGATACTGAGGATTCCTGAGAGCAGCTAGGAAATAAAGTAGCTCCCTTTATTAAAGTAGCTCTCCAGGACGGAGTAGGAGCTTTGAAGTCTTTAAACCTGGGGGAGGGACTCTGCACAAGTTCTCGCGCAAACTAGAGGCTCTGGAGTGACCCTTGCCTCGTCTGGAAAGGGGGAAATAGCAAGCCAGGCCTGCCCAGAGAATTGGAGATCATGTGTGTGAAATATCTGGTAGTTTGTCCTGATGGAGAGGTCGGGGAGGGACAGACCTCAGCCTCTTAACCTGGGACTCCTTGAGGTGTGATCCAGATCCCATCTCTCAGGATCCTGGGATCAAATCATGGATGGTGGTGGTTTTGACACTGTCAGGTTTAGTGTGAAAAGGTGGTGAGGGAGATGAGTGGGGCTCACTTACCATTAAGATTCTCTTTCAAGTTCATCTTGTAATCCACAGACCATCTGTGAAAATGAATCCACTGAATTAGGATGAGAGGGTGGAGAAAGAAACACCTTCACTCAAATAGAACTGTTCAGGTTGAAATGTGGTTTTTAAAATTTTTGTTTTGTTTTGTTTTTGTGCTGGGAATCAAACCCAGGGCCCTTCTCCACTGAGCAACATCCCAGCCCTTTTTATTTTTTATTTTTATTTTGAGACAGGGTCCTGTTAAACTGCTGAGATTCTCACTTAATGCCGAGGCTGGCCTGGATTGCCATCCTCCTGCCTCAGCCTCCTCTGTGATTATAAGCCTGAGCCACTGAGCCCGGCATGTTGCTCAGTTCATAACTTAACCGCAGGACCTTTCCTTCTTAGAGGTGGAGGTCACTTATTCATGCCACACATGTTGACTGGCCTGCTGGGTTCCAAGGGGTGTTTTGTTTTAGGCTCTGGCTATTGCAGCAAGGGGGCGAGACAAAAACCCCCGTCTTCCTGGGACTTGCATTTTAGAGGAAGGACACAGGCAAGCAGTGTGAAAGTGCATAAGTAGAGGAGATAATTTCAGATAGTGATGTGCGCAATTGAAAGAGGGTAACAGGTCAGAGAGAAATTGGAGGAGGGATGGGGATCAATACTTATGCTCTTTTTGTGACATTTGAGCTGAGATCTGACGGGTGGGTAGACAGGAGGTAGCCATGCGAGGATTTCAAGACACAGGGCCACATACCAAATGCAAAGGAATCATGGCATTGATTTATTTTTTCAAAAATCACTCCAGTTGCCATGGAGAGGACGGACAGGACTAGGAGTGAGGTGACTGGGAGAGGGATAAAAATAAGAAAAGGGAAATCATTAAGTTCCAATCAGTCAAATCTATAGGACTCACAGGTTGGGATGCTTTATAGAATCTTTGAAATTCACAATTGAATTCCTGAGAATAATAGGATAAATTTGGAAATCAACAACAAAATAGTAATATTTAATGTTTAAGAGTGAATGATGACATCCTGTGAAAATCAAAAAAGTATAAACTATTAAGGACAGATGCCTGGAAAGCCCCAAATATAAAAGGGGTGGGGGAACAAAGGGACCAAGAAGGAACAGCAGCATGGGAGAGAGTAGAAAGCTAGTAGGGCAGCAGGTAGGTGCCCAAAGAAAAATTTTATGGTAGGGGGTTGGTGGGGGGTCATGAGGTCATCAATAGTGTCAGATGCTGCAGGAAGAGCAAGTAAGATAAAGGTGGGAAAGAGGCCTTTGGTTTTAACAATTACAGACCAGTTCGTGGTGAGAATCCTTTAAACAACCATCCCATGGTAGAATGTTACAATGTAGTACTACCATATAATACTAGACACTCTTAAAAAAGAACAAAGTAAATCTAAAAACACTATGATCATATAGGTAGATTACTAAAGCCTGAAAAACAAATGAGGTAACAGTGTAAATAGTCCAATTTATTGTTATCAATAGAGGCCCTCTTGGAAGCAAGATGCAGAGAAGTAGTGAGGGGTACAGGGAAAGGAAACACAGTTTGTACCAGCTCCTGTGGGGCTTGGATCTGATGAGTAATTGCTAAACTGCATGAGGGCCCATCAGAGCTGGAAATAATCAGTATAGGATGGAAGTGGCCCCTGCATATATGTCATCATCTGCAGCAGAACTTGGAATAATTAGATTAACCTCAAGTTGGGAATAAGCAGGCAAGTCAAGTTCAGAGAAAATTCAAGATGCTGATGGAAGGAAACTCCTAAGCTAGGGAGGGAAAGGAAAGCTGGAGAGAGTAAAATAGAGAACCCTTAAAGGTAGGGTGCAAAAAAATCAAAAGGAAGTTTTGGTACCAGTGGGGGAAAAGGGGGAGCATGTAACAATAGCAAGCATTTATTGAGCACTCACTATGTGCTTTTTAAAAATATTTTTTAGTTATACCTGGGCACAATATCTTTATTTTGTTTATTTATTTTTTGTGATGCTGAGGGTCGAACCCAGTGCCTCACATATATATGTGAGGCAAACCGTCTGTCACTGAGACATAACCCCAGCCCTCCCTATGCACTTTTACTGTTATTCATTGAATCTTTCACAAATCTGTGAGGTAGGTCGGTTATACTGTCCATTTTATGGAAGAAGAAATTGAGGTACTGAGAGAACATGGACATACCAAGGTCATATAACTAGTAAATGGCAGAAGCAGAATTTGAACCAGCTTCAAACACTATGCTGCATAGGAACCTGTGATTCCAGGGGGTGGGGGATTCTAGAGTTGGGGATGCTTCTCAGTTCTGTGGGGCTATGTGAACGTGTTGCTAATGTCGAATTAAGATGAAGTAACTTGATGAAAGGCAGGTGAGGAGCTACAAGCTGGGATAGTTGGAAGAATTATCAAGTTAAGTACTGGAGTAAATCATCGAAAGAGTTGTCCAGAAATGAGGTGGAGAGGAAAATTCTGAGTTGGCAGAAACGTGGAGATGAATAGAACCAGATGATTTAAGCATGACAGTGTAATGTGTGCAAGAGAAGAGCATATTCAGAGATTTAAGATGGTTCTTGCCTATAAGTGGCTCTTTGTTAAATTGGGCAGGTAGAACATTAGTAGATTATTGACAATAAATCATTAGTAGATTATTGACAACAAAATATTATATACTAATTATTAAATAAGAGATGTGTGTAGACCCTGAGCTGAGAAATTTTGCATAGAACTGGTCATTACTTGATCTGGAGCTAGTGAGGTCACTGAACTCCTGGTTGGTCTTTGTTACTTCTCAGGGAGAGAAAAGATCTTTTCTGCCCCATCTTGCTTTGAGGGGTCAGGTTCTTAGATATTTTTGTTTCGGTTTGGTTTGATTTTTTTACCAAAGCATTATCAAAAGAGCCAGAGTTAGTACCTACACAGGTGTGCGTGGTAGGAATACAAGTCTAAAATTTCTGTTTCTCCTACGGTTGACTCTTCTTCTCTCCTCTCCTCCATGGGGACAGAGTGGCAAAACAAGGTGTAGGTACAGCTTTACTTGGTTGTGATAATTTACCTTCTAAATGCTGAACCCACTACAGAAGAGGAAGGCCTGTGGAATACAAGGTATTATATGATCTATCAAAACCCTCTTATTCCTCTCATGGCAGAACATAGCGTCCTTCATTTAGCACCGCTCCTACCCTTTGTTCCAGAAGTGTGGTTTTCAGGTGGCCTGTCCCTCATACTACACTACCCTTCCTGGCACTGGGCTGGGCCAACTGATGTTCCTGTCTGTGATTCTTTGAATCAGGGCTAAGGGATGAGACTCCTTTCTTCTTTGCTGGTGAGCCCGAAAACCAGTGTCAGTGGCCTGCAGGGGAGAGTGGGGTCAAGTGTGTGAGCTCAGAAATGAACAAAGGCAGAGAGAGACTAGCTGCTTAGAGATGTTTCCAAACTGTTTTCTCCCTGGGGAAAAATTAAACCTGCAAGAAATAATCTCAGGAGGAAAAAAAAAAAACCCACACTTTTAATGACTTGAAGAGAAGGGTTTCAGTGTACTTTCAAATGAGAACAAGAGAATCAGAATTAGTTCTGGGATTTGAATGCTGTATAAAATGACTCATTTAATGTGTTTGTCACTTCCCCAGCTTGGTGATATTTTGCCTCTTTGAACAGAGAAAGCATTGTGCTGAATAAACTTAGAGCATGTTATCTCTGGTACTGAAACTATTAAAGTTTTCTTCTTGTGATTTTTAAAAAAGCAAATGAATAACATAATTATTAAGGTGCAGAGCAACCCCCATTCCTCCATGATTCAATTTATTTGCAACACAATTAGCATGCACCTTAAATGTAACAAAACATAAACCGGTAATTCCTTCATCTCTCTTTGTCTTTAATCTCAACAATGAAAGCACCATTTCAGATTAATTGGGAATAATGGCCTACAGGGATTCTAGAATAGTTTTAGAGAAATCAATTTCTTCTACTTTAAGTTTACAGCTTTCACTAGGGTAATAAGACTTTGGCAAAGAGCTTTGAGTCACTTCATTATTTTTAATTATTTTTGGCACCTGACATATTGACTATTTTTTTAAATATTTATCAACTTTCAAAGTGCTTTATTCATGCATCTTAATTATACATAGGATTCATTGTGACATATTTCATACATGCACATAATTTGATCAATTTCATTTCCCCATTATTTCCCCTTTCCCCTCTGCCTCCCTTCCTCTACATCTCCTTCCTTTCCATACCCTTCCAGTATTCTACTAGTCTCCTACTATTCTCCTGAGATTCCTTTTTTTCTTTCTTTGTCTCTAGCTTCCACAGATGGAACAAAACATTCAACTCTTGATTTTTCTGATCACGCTTATTTTACTTAACATGACATTCTCTAGTCCCATCCATTTACCAGCAAATGACATAATGCGTTTCTTCTCTATGGTTGAGTAAAACTCCATTTTCTTTATCCATTCATCTGTTGATGGACAGACACCTAAGCTGGTTCCATAACTTGGCTGTTGTGAATTCCATTGCTATAAACACTAGTGTGCATGTATCGGTATAGTATGATGATTTTAGTTCCTTTGGATAAATGCCAAGGAGTGGGGTTGCTGAGTTATACAGTGGTTCCATTCCCAGTGTTCATAGGAATTTCCATACTGCTTTTCATAGTGGTTGTACTAATTTGCAGTCTCACCCGCAATGTATAAGTGTCCCCACCCTCCTTGCCAGCATTTATTATTGTTTGTATTCTTGATGATTTGAGGTACTACTATCAATGAACTAAACCATATAATTTGTAACTAAACAGTTGATGTTTCTGTACATCTAAATGGTTAACATTTATTGCATAAGTACTATAAACCAAATACTTATATGTCTTATAACCATTATCTCTCTCATTTAATCCTCACAGTAGTCATATGATACAAGCATTGACTTCATCTTATAGATGAATACATTGAAATTTAGAAATGTTAATATGCCCAAGGTCCCATGGCTAACAATTTTGACCCAGATATGTAGATTTTAAGTTTATGTTCTTGCACTTTATATTGTCTCTGAGTTATGGATTGCCATTATACTTTTTATGCATGGATTTTATCTTGTCATTTTTTAATCATCTTTTCCCTTTTCTTGGCATTCTTATCTTTTCTAGCATCATTTATTAAGCAGTTGTTATATGTTAATTAATGTACTAGGCACTCTAAGTACTGTATTCTGTCTCTCTTCTATTTTGCCACATCCCTGTCCACAGGTTTTATTGTGCTTTACTTAAAGGAGGGGGAAATTGGGTTTCAGAAAGAGTAAGTAATTTCCCTAACATCACAGTAGTAAGAGACTTGAAACGATAAACTCTTAAAATTTGAGTGCAAGTCTGCTAGGACAATGATGTATGTTTTAAACAGAGCGCTCCAGCTGCTACGTGGAGGGCCTGCAAGAGGAGCAGGAGTAGAGTTGCCTCTGAGATTCCGTTGGAGCAGAGGGCAGCAAAGGATTGCATGGTGAAAATAATGAACTCAGAAGACCCCCTGTTAATATTCTCACCAATGGCAGGGCTAAAGGAAGTGGAGTAGGCAGTGTGTGTGGTCAAGAAGGGCAGCCAGAAAGTGTTTATATGATCTCCAAGGGGGACGGTGCTCCTCAGGGTCCTTGGATGGTCTTTACTATGGCCTGACAGAGGCTCTTCTGGAGGCTGGAGGTCTCTCAAGTGCAGCTGTTAGGCCAGGCTCTGACTAGCTGCTGTGTTGTCAGAGGTTATAGCAGCCCAAGGAATCCTCAGGGTGAAAGCCAGTTTGTTGGCAGAAGAAGAGCAAATGTGATGCTTTTCAAGTATGCAGAGGACGCCCACACTTTGGCCATGGTTCTGCCAATAGATATGATAGATATGACTCTCCAGAGCCTTGAACAGTGGTGCTGTTCATTGCAAGGAGACAAACCGAGAGCTGGGGCTGAAGTTCAGATAGTCGGGTAGCACATGGGTAGAGATGATCATTCATTCACTCATTGAACATTTTGAGCACTTCCCACGGTCCAAGTCAGTGTTCTAGGCACTGGGGATTGAGCAAAGAATAAGATGAATTCTCTGCCAGAAGGAGCTCACATTCCAGTGAGAAGAGACAAGGCAGAACACACACACTCACACACACACACACACACACACACACACACATCACATCCATTGATAATAAATGCTATGAAGGAAAGTAAAACTGGATAAGAATAATACAGAGATGAGTGGGGAGGGAGGGGTGCCATTTTATATACAGGTCAGGGAAGCCTACTTTGTTGAGGTGGCACTGAATGAAGACTTGGAAGAAGTAAAGGGCAGCCACGTGGACAGTTAGTAGAAATGTATTATGGACAACAGAAATAGGAGATGCAAAGTTCGTGAGGCAGGAACATGCTTGGCAGATTGAAAGATCAGCAGGAGAACAATGGTTGAAGTAGGGTGAAGGAGGAAGAAAGCGCAGGGGATACATCAGAGAGAGAGAGACCTGTATGGACCACGGCAAGGACTTTGGATTTTACTCCAAGTGAAATGATAAACTCTTAAAATTTGAGCACAAGTCTGCTAGGATAATGATGCACATTTTAAATAGAGCACTCTAGCTGCCACGTGCAGGGCCTGCAAGTGGAGCAGGAAGACTAGATGACAGCTACTGCAGTCATCTGGGGAGAAATGACAGTGGCATGCACCAAGATGGGTGTGGAGAGATTGCAGTGGAGGTGCTCAGGACTGGTCCTGCTTAGATTTTGAAGGAATTGAAGGTAAACTGAGCTAATGGGTTGCGTGAGCGGGATGGAAGAAAAGAATCGGGGACAATTTCAAGGTTTTGGTCTGAGCAAGTAGAAGAATGAGCTGGTCTTTACTGAAACAGGGGAGGGATAAATAACCTGAGTTTGGTTTGCCTGGCAATTCAGAAACCAGAACCGAATGAGAGTGTGTGGGGGCTGGACCTCAAGTGCCCTTCCAAAACCTCAGCAAAGAAGAACTGGATTTGAGTCCCGCATGAGAAGAAGGGTAGAAATCAGGCAGTGTCCTAAAGAGGGAATGAATGGGCTCTAAACCAACAGCAGATTGGACGGAGTGAGTGCTAGGATGAAAGGGGCAAGAATGTTCTCCATGGATTTTTGTTGGAGCCTTTGTTAGAACAGAGGGCTGCAAGGGGCACCAGGAATTTGAGAAAGAAGATCAAAGGGTAGAAACCGTCAGCAAGGCGCCAGGAAGAAGTGGGAGCTGACCTGAACTTCTCAGGAAGGTGATGAGTTTGGAATATCGAGGTAGAGGGGGAAGAAAGGAAAAGGTGCAGGGTGCAGGACAGACTGAGCTGGGAAGAATCACAACTGGACACCTGTCTGAGAATGGAATGGGTGTAGGGAGTTGGGCTGGAAAGCTAGGATGGGTCTCCATTATGAAGGGCTTTGAAAGCCCATAGCTGGACAGAGGAATCTGGTGAAAGTATACAGGAGAAAGAACAAGAAGCTAGATACAGCATATTTGAGTATGTAATGGTTTGAGTATATAATGCATTCATTATTGCATCCTTTCTAAATGATCTGAAAGTTAAAGTAACTCCACTTGTACCTGCATTTTCTCCTCCATCTCTATCATTCTGACCATGAAACTTGCACAATGAGTCCTAAGCAAGGTAAAGACTTGCTAACAGTCTTTCTACAGATAGGCCAATTCCCATCACATTCCCAGTAGGGACTGACTTAAGTTCCTACCCTAGTACATCCTTTTAAATCTTTACTATATTGACTGGACCAGTCAAAATTTGGGTCCACTCTTAATGCCAGGAGAAATATACTATTTATAGGTGACCTTTCCCAGGCATATAAGGCATTGACAATGAATAGAAATGTAGTGACATATATAAGAATGTATCATAATAATACTGTGTCTATATGTTCACACACACACACACACACACACACACACATATATATGTATAGCAAGTTGGAGACTAAAACAGAAGGATCAGAGGTTTAAGGCCAGCCTCAACAACTTAGTAAGGCCCTGTCTCAAAATAAAAATTAAAAATGGTTAGGAATATAATTCAGTGGAAAAGTATATCTGGTTTCAGTCCCCAATACTAAAAAATGTTATATTTTTATAAGTTGTGTGTGTGTGTATGTGTATATGTATATATACACATACACACACACACATATATATATATTTCTTTCTTTCTTTCTTTTTTACAGTGCTGGGGATCAAACCCAGGGCCTCACACATGCTAGGCAAGCACTATATCACTGAGCAACACCCATAGTACTTACACATACCTACTTTTCTGAATAATGCTATCAGTTTAACTATAAGACATCAAATTTATGTTTTTATTGTATGATACGAATATTTGGGAATGAAACACTCTTTTCATTTTAGCAGTAAACAAACAAACCTTCCCCACTCACTTTTTCAGAATTTGAAAGAATATAATTTTATGCAACATTGAGATCTGTAGATCCATCTTTTGTGTTCAGTATGATTTTGATGTTAAATGAAAAATTTATTGTTCTTGCTGTTTATTTATGTTTTTAAAAATCTAATGAAAAATACCATAACCAAAATAATTTAATTTACAGATTACAGACAGCTGGCCAGGGTACGACTTAGATTTATTCACGTACCCACAGCACTATTACGGAGATTTGGAATATGTGCTCATACCCCATGGCATCATTGTGGACAGGTGAGTGGTATTTTTTGTATTAACCTTGGTCTTGTGCTGGGCTGGCTCATTGTTTTGTGATTCCTATAATGTACTCGGGTTCCCTAGTCCAAGCCCCTTTTTAGAGTAGTAGAGACAATTTTATAGGACAGCAAATTTGGAATGCAATGAATTGGTGCTTTAACTGAATGCTATCCTTGGACATTTGTCCAGAGGGGATGCTAGGAAGACTACACATACAGAAGCTGTTGTAAGTACCAGCCTTACATGGACAATGTCCTGTACAAAGAGATGGAAATAGGTGCTGGGAAAGCACTGATTTCACCCCCAAACCTTTGCCTCGTGCCTTTCACAGACCCTTGAGTTAACCAGAAACAGTGAAGAGGTGGCATTGCCTTCGCAGGACACGCCCTTAAAGCCCTTACTTTCAATTCTCTTGGAACAAGTAAAGTATCACAGGTCAGCCAGTCTTTGTACTATTGTGTTTTCTGGCCAGTGGTAATGTTTAGGTAATGACAGTATTTGCAGTTTAAAATTATCTGCAGAAAACTATTTCTAGTATACAATTTCTAGTTCTTTCCTACATTGACATCCTTTGGGTTTTGGGAGCTTGTTGACTTTTCCAAAAACATTTCTCCTAAAGCCCGTGGGGTCATGCCCACTTACTCTTGGTTTTAAGGGTCCACATCCAATTCAGCCCAACACAAGCATCAGGATCTATAGGTCATATCCTTTAACAAAACTGTCTTGATATCAAGATTGTTCTTGTACCTCTAAGTTTTTGGACAAAGGTTGAAATACTTAAGCCTTCACATTTATATGGAAAGAGTGTCCTGGTGTTTATAAGGCACTTTCTGGAATCCTAGAGATTATCTAGAGGCCCAGATTTCAAATAGGGAAGGCAGTGGGGAGTAAGAGCAAGTTGAGACTTTGGGATCCCACAGGTACCCTTTCCTCAAGTCGTATAGTGTAGTTCCTCTGCCTCTAGTTCTTTAATCTGTTGTGAGTTAAAATTTAACTTTATGAACTAAGTACTCAGAACAAAACAAAGTTTGAAAAACACCAAATGGTCACCTTACCAGGATATTATATTTCCACCAATCCTGTCAGTAAGCAAACAGAAGCCTTATTCCTTTGTCCAAATTCTAAGATTTTGTGTTACATAAGATTTGTATTTTGCTTCTTCTCCCAACTTATAATATATTATTAAAATAAGTTCTAGTTTCGGGTTTCTCATGGCCTCAGATGACTTTTTCATGGACTATAAGCCTGATTCTCCTAGGGGAGAAAAGTTCCATGATCATATAAGCTTGGGAAATTTTGTATTTCCCAGATTGGTAAATCTCCCAGTTGGCACTTGAAAACAAACATTAGCTTATTAAAATACAGAAAATGGCAGGGGGGACCTGCTTGACTTAAGAAATTAAATCAACTTTATTTATGTAGAGGGAGACTTTATATTGTTCACCTCTTTGTAACTTCTGAGAAGAGATTTCCCTTAACAGCAGTTTGGGAGGCCCCTAGTTTAAACAAATTTTTGGTTTTCTTACTTGAATTTTATGAATTTTGTTAATTGTGTCCAGATCTAAAACATGATTTAATACAGGATAAAATGACCCTGGGCTTTCTCCTTGTATAGAATTATTCAGTGAACATGTTTTTATGTCTAGAAACCCTGAATCAATAGTCTGGGCTGGGGACCACGAATGTCCATTCTTACTTTTAAAATAAACATTAAGGTAATAATTATATACTACAAAATTCAGGTTGGTGAATGATTTGATGATTTTAGCAAACTTTTTTTTTTGAGGGGGGTGGGTACAGGGGATTGAACGCAGGAGCATTCGACCACTGAGCCACATCTCCAGCCCTATTTTGTATTCTATTTAGAGACAGGGTCTCACTGAGTTGCTTAGTGCCTCACTTTATTGCTGAGGCTGGCTTTAAACTTGCGATCCTTCTGCCTCAGCCTCCTGAGCTGCTGGAATTATAGGCGTGTGCCACGGTGTCTGACACTTGGTTTTATTTTTAAAAATATTTCTTATTCTTTCTTCTTCTTCTTCCCGGATGCCCCTCCCAGCCTTAATAAAGCATCCCAAAGCTTACCAGGTTTACCCCTGTGTTTAAATAGCACAGTGTTCAGTCTACAGTGGTTAGAAGACTTAGAGACACGAAGGCTCCTCTCTGTTGTTGGATGTATCTGTGGCTGGCCAATATGTTCAAGTTTCCAACCAACCTTTTTCAAGTCTTCCCTGGTTTTTACTCCCACTCTTCACACCCACCCCTAGCTGTCTTCCATCTCCTCCTCACATATATGTAAGCCTCCATCATTCAGGGATGTATATGTGTAGCCTCTGGTCAACTTGACATATATAATTGTGTACCCCTTCCCTGTGACTCCAGTCATCTGATCCCAACTTCTTGGCCAGTTTGTTACATAATTGTGACTGCAACTTCAGGGTAATGGAGCCATGCTCTTGAAGTGGCCAGGTAAGTTTACAGGGTTCCCAGTCAGGTGAATTCCCTGTGGCAGAATCCTATGCTGGTTGAACAACATGGGTAAACAGCTGGGGGGTGGGAGTTGTGGCGTGATGGACATCCCCAGGTAAGAGTGCCACTGACTTCTCTCCAGTATTCAGTGTTTTCATGATTAAGTGTCTACTTTGTTATATGCATTTGGTTGATTTCCAGAGTGCTAAAATGGCTGTTTTTGAATTTTGTCCAGCTTTGTTTGTTTGTAGACAAGATGTTGACCCTCTTATTCCACCATGCAGAAAAAAATGTCCCTTTTTAAGGAGCATGTCAGGTATTCTGATATGAATTCTTTGATGATCATATTTTGAGAAACATTGCCTGAAACTATGGTTACCATTCTCTCTATATATATACATACATACATACCATATAAAATATATTATGCTGTATATATAGTATATATTAAGTGTATGTTGAATACATGTATTACAATTTTTTATATACGTGTGTGTGTGTGTGTGTGTGTGTATCACCTAGTTATCTATTTTAATCTAATTCTATTTGTTTGGAGTGCCAATGGGAATATTTTTAAAAGTATGTATCTTAGATCCCGTCTTCATTTAGATTTTGATGTTATATGGCCCACGGGCAATAGACTTATAGACAACTTGAAACAAATACAAGAACAGTTCGAACCAGCAATAGGTAGCAGACCAAGGCTGTGGCTCTTGCACAACTCCAGGGGGCATCCTTAGCATTGTGCTCCCTGGAAACACTGCCTGTGGCATTGCATTCTGGAGCACCTTTCACACAGGCCATGTGCTACCTCTGTTGAATTACGAGACACATTATTCTTTTGATAGTTACAATAGGCTTGACTTTTCCTCCAGTCTCCTATAATATAAGGTGAGTGAGTCACTCTCCATTTCCTTTTCCTCTGCTATAAAGTTAACACGTCATCAGATACCATCATACATTGTTAACAACTAGGCACTGGGGTGATAAAATATTAGCATGCATGTCCTTTGACTTTGTACTTTACACCTTAATAATTTGTGTGACATGAAGAATCAAGAATGTGCCATTAAAGATGTAGCTATCAGAAGTATATTTCGAACACTCTGTGTCCATCTTTAACAAAGCCTTTCTGTCTGTAGGTTTCTGTTCCCCAAATTTTTCTCCACAGTCCTCTGAATAACCTAATATGAATAATACATCATGCATTTTTATTAAAGGAACAAAAATGCTCAGAAATGGTTGCACTTATTAATATGTCTTTTATCCCTTACTGCTTTTAGAATTGAGCGGCTGGCAAAGGATATAATGAAAGACATTGGATACTGCGACATTATGGTCCTGTGTGTACTTAAAGGTGGTTACAAATTCTGTGCTGATCTTGTAGAACACCTTAAGAACATCAGCCGAAATTCAGATCGGTTTGTCTCTATGAAGGTTGATTTCATCAGACTAAAAAGTTACAAGGTAAGTTATTATAGGTTCCATTTTTATCACATGATATTTAAAACTAATAATGTCAGCATAAAAGTACTAATAAACTCATGAAAATGTGTAATTTTAAAAAATTGAAGTGAAAATGAAGAGTACAATTTTTTTCTTTTTAATTTGCAAGAGTACCACACTCTACTATGAGGATTCAAATTATATTATTTGGGGGAAGAAAAATAAAACTTCCTGTTTTCACATATGCAGAGAGACTCTTGAGGAATGATTCATGCATTTTTTTATGGTGATGAAGATCAAGTGATTATTTCCTGGTGCCCAGCCTCAGAAATGTGTATGGTCAGTGTTAAGAAAGTCCAGTAACTGCTGATGTCCTTCTACCCTGGATGTGTTCTTGGCCCTGGAGACCTATGCGAGGGTGTCTAGCCCAGAGAGAGACATAGTACTTGGGTTTCTGCAGTCATGAAGTGGTGACCTTTATAGAAGGGAAGCCTGTAGGGACAGCACTTTATCAAGTGTGAGGAGACCAGGCCAAGGAACCTCCAGTGGAAGACTGCTCCACCAGTTTATGATGGACTTTCTGGGGCCACCACTAGACAGAACTTACATGAATTATTCTCCAAGACATGGTCCCCTTAGTCTTCCCTTTATGATGTTAACTTTTGTGATGCTTTTTGATTCAATGAATAGTAAATCATTCAAACTAACTTACTATTGATTGAAGGACTCTTGGGGTCAAAAATCATGAAAATATTCTCATTGACTAAACTAGCTCAACAACATTTTAATTTATTAATGACTCTTTGAGTTGGCTTTCTATTTGTATAACAAAATCACCATGAACTTAATGGTGTAAATCCACACAAGTTTATTGTCTTGCAGTTTCTCTGGGTCAGAGGTCTGGGTTCTCTGCTCAGTCTTACTGGGTAGGAGTCAGAGTGTTAGCTCAGGATTTGATCATCTGAGGGTTGTGGTCACTTTTCCAGGATAACTGTTGTTAGAATTTAGTGCCCATTTCCTTGCTGATGGGAGACTAAAGACCTCTCCGTGCTTCTAGAAGCTGCCTTCAGGTCTTTGCTTCATGGATTCCTCCAAAGGCAGTTCACAACACAGTTAAGGTAACTTTCGCTTCTTCAAGCTGGATGGGAAAATCTCCATTCAGGAAGAGCCCAGCCTTTTTTTTTTCTTTAAAGCTTGCCTGATTAGGTCATGTTCACCCAGCATAATCCATTTTTTTAACATTTTTTAATAACTTTATCTTATTTTGTCGCGACCCCTTGCCCGCAAGGAAGACGCAACACTCGGGAATCTTCTCTCAGCAGTTTATTCAGGTCCCTTGATATTTCTTATTCTTTCTTCTTCTTCTTCCCGGATGCCCCTCCCAGCCTTAATAAAGCATCCCAAGCCCCAATGCGAAGCTGCCGCGTGGAGCTTTCTCACAGGGTGGTGTCCAGGGTGATGAAAATCATGTGCCAACTCTCCCAGATAAGGAGTTGTTTGTCACATACCACAGCGGAGCCAGCGCCATCTCGTAATGGCGACCATAGTCTGCAGAAACGACAGAAGTGGCTCACCACATTATTTATTTATTTTTATGTGGTGCTGAGGATTGAACCCAGTGCCTCACCCGTACTAGGCATGCATTCTATCAATGATCTACAGCCCCAACCCCATAATCTACTTTCTGAGAAATTCAAAGTTAATTGACTATTCATCTAATCTTGGGAGTGATTTCCTGCCATATTTATAAGTTTGACTTACACTTAGGTAGCAAGGATTTTTCAGAATATGCACACCTGGGCTCAGCAGTCCTAAAGACCATCTTAACTTACCCCCCTCTTCAGATGATTCAATTGCCTCAGGTCTAAAGCAGCTGCAAATTCTCCTCATTTCTCAGGATATACACTTTACTTCCTGATGACCTCTCAGGTTGGGGTGAAGCTCATTTGTTGCAAATACCGTAACCCTAGCTTATTGGTTCTATCCTGCCTTGAAAAGTTTTTTTCTCTTTAGTTTCCCTACATCTTGGATTAAGTAGGTGTGCTCCCTTCTTATGAGATTTTTTTTTATCTCATTCATTTGCCTGATCCTCATTGCACATGTTCCTGATAAACAGCTCTTTTTAAATTTATTAATTTGTTTTACAGTAGAATGCATTTTGACATATTGTACACAAGTGGAGCACAACTTCTTATTCCTCTGGCTGTACATGGTACAGAGTCACTCCAGTAGTGTAATCATACATGTATATAGGGTAATAATGTCTGTCTCTTTCTACTGTCCTTCCCATCCCCACAGCCCCACCCCTCCCCTAAATCCCCTCTGCACAAACTAAAGTTCCTTCATTCTTCCCTACCCCCTACACCACTATGGATCAGCATCTGCTTAACAGAGAAAACATTGGCTTTTGTTTTTTGGGATTGGCGTATTTTACTTAGCATGATATTCTCTAGTTTCATCCACTTACCTGCAAATGCCATAATTTCATTCTTCTTTAAGGCTGGGTAATATTCCATTGTGTATATTACCACATTTTCTTTAACCATTCATCTGTTGAAGGGCATCTCAGTTGGTTCCATAGTTTAGCTATTGTGAATTGAGCTGCTATAAACATTGATGTGGCTGTGGCATAGTAGTATGTTGATTTTAAGTCCTATGGATATAAACTGAGGAGTGGAATAGCTAAGTCAAATGGTGGTTCCATTCCAAGTTTTCTGAGGAATCTCCATACTGCTTTCCATAGTGGTTGCACCGATTTGCAGTCCCACAGGCAATGTATGAGTGTACCTTTTTCCCCCGCATCCTAGCCAACATTTATTGTTGCCTGTATTCTTGATGGTTGCCATTCTGACAGGAGTAAGATGAAATCTTAGAGTAGTTTTGACTTGCATTTCTCTAATTGCTAGAGATGATGAACATTTTTTCGTATGTTTGTTTATCTATTGAACTTCTTCTTCTGTGAACTGTCTGGTCAGTTCCTTAGCCCATTGATTGATTGGGTTATTTGTTTTTGTTTTTGTTTTTGTTTTGGTGTTAAGTTTTTTGAGTTCTTTATATATCCTGGAGATTAGTGATGATAAACAGCTCTTTAAAACCCCTGTAAAATATTTTTTAAATGAAAAATCAAGTTTATTGAGATGTGATTTACATATAGTAACATTCATACCTTTTAGTTTACAGTTCTGTGAGTTTCAAGAATATGCAGTCATGTTAATCTTGGTGTGGAAATGTTCCTTACCACAAGAAATGCCCTGGCCTTTGTAGCCAGCCTCTCCCATAACTGAAGTGTTTTCTGTCCCTAGAGTTTTCTTTCTGTAATGTCATGTGCATCATACCTTGTAGTCTTAGTAATTCTGTTAATCTTAATATAATGCTTTTGAGATTCATCCATATTGCGTGTATCAGCAGTTCATTTGTTTTTATTGTTAAGCGGGTTTCCACTGCATGGATATAGTGGGGTTTTTTTTAATTCATTCATTTAGCAGAAGGATACATGGGGTGATTATGAACAAAGCTGCTATAAGTGTTCACTTGCAGGTTTTTTGTGTACACTTATGTCTTCTTTTTCCTTGAATAAATATCGAGTGGCAAAATAGGTAAGTCATATGAAATTTCCAAACATTTTTCCAAAGTGAGTGAATACTTTTGCATTCCCTCCAGCAATATGTAACGGCTCCACATTATGACAGCACTTAATATTTTTACTTTTTCTTTATTTTCTTTTATTTTACCTAGTTGAATAGGTGCTAGCATCTCATATGGTTTTAATTTACATGCCTTGAATGAATAATGATGAATACATTTTCATGAGGTTATTTGCTATTCATATAGCTTTTTATGAAATGTTTGTCCAAATATCTTGCCCATCTTGCCCATTTTAAAAAATGAGTTGTTTTTCATTATCGAGGTTTGAAAGTTCTTTATGTACTTTGTGAATCCTGTATTAGATATGTGTTTTGAATATATTTTCCACTCTGTGAGATTTTTTTTGTACCAATAAAACCATTTGATGTGGAGTTTTCTTTGTCAGAAGTTTTTTAAACTAGGAATTCAATTTTTTAAAATTGATATAGGAGTATTCAATTTATTTTTCTTCTCGAGTGAACTTTAATAGTTTGTGTCTTCCAAGGTATTTGTCCATTTTATCTAAGTTTTCACATTTAAGGGCATGGAGTTCCTTATAATATTTCTGTATTACCTTTTGATGTCTGTAGGGTCTGTAGTGATATCTTTCATTCCTGATATTATTAAATCATACCTTCTGTCTTTTGCTTTTTCTTCACTAATATGCCTAGAGGTTTGACAATTTTTATCAACTTATGGCTTTATTATCTTACCTTTTTTTCAGTTCATTCAATTTATGCTTTTTTTTTTAACCACTTTAGCTTTTATCCTATTATTTCCCTCCTTCTGTTTGCTTTGGGATTAATTTGCCTTTAGGCTCTTAGATGTCAACTTAGTTCAGAGATTTGAGACCTTTCTTATTTTCTAACATAAATATGTAATGCTGTAGATTTTCCTTAAGGCCATTTTTAGCTACCTCCCACTGATTTTTGACATATTATTTTTTTATTCCACTCAAATATTTTCTAACTCCTTTTGTGATTTCCTCTTTCACTCATTGGTTATTTCATGATGTTTAATTTTCAAACATGATTTTCCAGAATTACTCTGTTTTTTTAGCTTAATTCTGTCACATAAATTTGTACTATACTTTATTAGATTTCAATCCTTTTGAATTTGTTGAGGCTTATTCTATGGCCTTGAATATAGTTGATCCTGCTGAAACTAATAGCACCAAACTCCATGTCAAATAAAACTATACTGCTTTTTCTAATTTTTCATGCCTTTTCATTGTCTGCTTCTTTAAATAGCCTCTATTTATTTTACCTTCACCTACAGGCACACATTCTAATGCTTATGTACCCTATTAACTCAGGTGTATGTGATACTAGTTCAGAACAAACTTTTGTATTTCTAAGACTCCAGGGACATGTGATCATCATTGCTATGTCTAGACAGATATTTTCAAATCACCATATTTTCCTGAGGCCAGGGATGTGGGGGTTCCTACTCAGGGTTCTGGGGGGGAAGAGGATGGCAATAGTTGTCATCAAATCTTTGCTGCCTTCATCCAGTCTCACTCACTGTATACCTTAGCCTTTGTCCCACACCTTTAGTCCTTTGGGACCCAAGGATGATTGTGACGTCTCTTCCCTTCTTATCAAGTATTTCTCCTCTTGTGTGTCACCAGAGTGACTCAGATCATATTCTGAATGATTATCTCAGGTAAAACCCTGTCTGGTTGCTCACTCAGATGAGCCTTCCCCCTAATTAAATATGTTCAGAAATGAACGGGAAGCTCATATTCATCGTCTGGACTATGACATGAACAGCTCTCCACCCATGACATGTAAGCTGTCCCCATCCAGAGATGAATCAACTGTTGTGTCAGGTTAGACTTGAGCTGACCATGCCTTGAGTGCTTTTAACATACCCCAGGGCACAGACCAATAAAAACACTAAACTAATAAGTACCATCAAGTAAGGTATCAGGACTAGTTCACTTTCCTCTGAGGGCATTGAGTGCATCCGCATAACTCCAAGCCTATTCATAGGCGTAGACATCTCAAAAACATCTGGGAAGGCACAGTGGTCACTCAAGTATCTTGCTGATTACTTTAAAATTTCTGGGAAAGGTCAGGACTCTGTGCACTCTTGTAAGTGCTGGTCAAAAGCATGGTGTAGTTTGGTTCCTTCTTACCTTGTTGCTTGATGATTCTATTTTTTTTTTAATAATGTTGATTGTTTTGTGTGTATATGTACTTTTTTTTTTAAAATTCATTGTGGTGCTGGGATTGAACCCAGGTCCTCACACATGCAAGGCAAACACTACCACAGATCCACATCTCCAGCCCTCAATTTCTTATGAGGATAGAAAGATGAAAGTTTATTTTACTCGAAGGTTGTGCTTCTCCTCGTCCCAGCCACCAGCATGTATAAGTCACTTCGGAAGCCCTTTTCCCAGAGAGGTCTCAGTTGCCTAATGCCCTCCACAGTTTACTAAGGGACTATCCTGAGAGACAGCTGCCTGCAAATATCTGGGTTATTTGATTTGTCTTTGTTGTTATATTAAACTTTCCATGACACAGGAAATGAATTTGAATGAATGGTAGCAATCTAGAAAGGATTACTTAGAAACTGGCATGCTAATAATTTATTAAAGGCAAACGTGATTGAATAACTGTCTGAAACGTGGCCTTTCTGTTACATACAGGCACAGACAACTCAGGAGCTTAGGACACTTAAGGTCTTGCGTCCTACGTTTCACGTCTGATGCTACCAGAAATGTGTTATGAATTCTGTATTTAACATACTTCAAGTGGTATGAGCCCTCAGGACTGTACCAAAGAGCAAACACAGACTTTGTATGGTGGCAAATTTTTGTCTTGTTCATCGGTAGTTGCGGACAAAGTTGATTGTTTTTGTCTAAATCATAAAATCCATCTTATTGTTGATTATATAATCACCTGCTATATATTGTGACCTGTGCAGTAAAACAGAATTGTGTACATATACATACCTTTGGATACCTGGAATTCCCAAGCTCAATTACAACAACAACACCAAGTATAAGGCTGTACTAACCTTTAAGGGAATAATGACCCACAGACAGGATATGTGAGTAAGAGCTGGAGGGCTTGCTTGGGGTAAGCCAATCATGTTGAACTAACACCAGCACAGTACGGGTGGTACTGTGGTGGGAGAGGTATGTGGCCAAAAATGAAGGCAAGGCAGGAGATTGTGCTAGAACAAAGGGTAAGCACCCAGACTTGATTTCCTTTATATTAAAATCTTTATTTTTTATGTACAAATAAATGTGTATCAAAGACTTCAATAGACATCTCTCTAAATTTGAGGATTTGTGTTTTTTATTAAAAAGACTTTTTTGTCTTTTTGTTGTTCTTTTTAGATATACATGACAGTATAGTGTATTTAGACATATTATATATACATGGACTATAACTTATTCTAATTAGGATCCTATTCTTGTGGTTGTACATGATGTGAACTTACACTGGTTGTATTCATATATGAACATAGGAAAGTTATGTCCCATTCATTCTATCTTTCCTATTCCCTCCCCTCTCCCTTCCCTTCAAGGATTTTTAGTTTGTAATGCTGTCTTTTTGCTTAATTTTGCTTGCCTAAATATCTCCCAAACTGTGTGGGGGATCTGTTTCCTCTTTTAAAGTTTCATTATTAAAAATGGTTAAGCACACAAAACTTTTTGCTTTCTGTTTTGAGTTATGTGACTAGATGAGTTAAATTGAAATCTGGTAAATGTTTCAAAGTTAACATACTTGTTTTGGTAATTGCAATAAAGTTTGTTTTTTAAGCCCATCCTAAAAAAAGAAAGGAAGGAAGGAAGGAGAAGAGAAATTAGCATTAGATTAATTTATAGGAGGGTGTGGCTGACATATTCCTGTTCTTCAGTGAAATGAGGGGCATTGGCAACCTAAATTCCTTAACATTTCAAGTTCACTTCCTCCTTCCCTCCCTTCTGTTTTTCTTTCTATCCTTCCTTCTCTCTCTCTGTGAAATGTTCTATCAGCACTTGCTAGAAGAATTCATTATCTCATTTAATCCTGACTGAAATCCTGCAAGGTGTCATTTTTTCTTTTACCCACAAGCAAACAGAAGCTCAGAGAGGTTAACCTCATGGCATACAGCCAATAAGTGTTAGAAATTGTGTCAGAGTCCAGACCCATCAGTCTCTCAAGCCTGTGCCTTGATAGCACATAAACATTTCTGACATAATTTTTTAGGGTTTTCCACAAAACTTTACTGTTCCATGATGTATTATTTTATGTGCTAACATTGATAAAGGAGTTGATTATATTTTCCTCCTAAACTATATGTAGGAGAACTAGGAAGTACATACATATAATTAATATTATCATTTTGTAATAATTTGCTTTTTTTAAAAAAATCTACACTTTTTATAACTTTATTTATTTATTTATTTATTTAGGGTGCTGAGGATTGAACCCAGTGCCTCACCCTTGCCAGGCAAGCGCTCTACCACTGAGCTATAGCCCCAGCCCCAATAATTTGCTTTTAAGAAATAGTAACCTTCAGTGTCCACAGTGACCACCCCTTGGTAAAAATCCACCCTTCCGTAATGGGAGACCCTAAGAACCTAGCTTGACTATCTTTTTTTTTAAATAATTTTTTAAATTTGTAGTTGGATACAATATCTTTGTTTTATTTATTTTTATGTGGTGCTGAGGATAGAACCCAGCGCCTACACGTTGCTAGGCAAGTGTTCTACTGCTGCCACAACCCCAGCCCAAGCTTGTCTATCTTGACCTGGGTTGGGGTGGCAAAGTAAAATATTTCCTGTGTAGTTTGCATGTGGGGTGTGCCAGGGATTGAACCCAAGGGTGCTTAACCCCTGAGCTGCATCCCCAGTCCTTTTTAGATTTTATTTTGAGACAGGGTCTCATAAGTTGCTTAGGGCCTCACTAAATTGCTGAGGCTGGCTTTGAATTCACAATCCTCCTGCCTCAGCCTCCTGAGCTGCTGAGATTACAGGCATTTGCCACCATGCCCAGCTCCTGGGCAACTTTTAAACATAAGTCTGTACCACATGTAAGCTTGAAGTTTTTAAATTTACCCACTACCTGTATCATCTGAGATCCTGCAACTTTAATATTGAGACTTTAATTATGAAATTGGTGTTGGGCTTTGATGCACCCAGAGTCCCTGGTAGAAGCAAGTCTAAAACCTTTCTGCAGACAACATATCCATCTGGGCAGGTTTCCTGTAGGTAACTCCTCACTTACCCTGAGTTTATAAACCAAAATTACAAGTGATGCATGGAAACAATCCACCATAGGCAAAATCGGCTGGCAAAAAGAAATTGTAGAGATAGGTAAATAAATGATGTGAAAGAGAATAGAAAATAATAGTGCATATCATGACTAAATACTGAAGGAATATTAGATAAAAGATAATATAATATGAAAAGATAATATAACATGAGAACTTTTAGAAATGAAATAATATAATATTTACCAGCATAGAAAAGATAATAATTAAATGGGTAAGATAGGATAAACAGTGGATTAAATGTTGTTGCAGGTATAAATTTGAACTAGAACACAGATCTAGGAAAAAAAAAAAAGATCCTAAGCTAGCATGGATAGAGACAAAATACAAGAAAGAGAAGATACATGAAAGATAGACTGGAAAAACTCAAAATATGTCACCTTGGAATTCCATCAGGAAAGGCTAGAGAGAATGGGGGAAAATAATTTTTAAAAAGATAAGGTCTAATTATCACATCTTCTTGATGAATATAGCATTACACGGTAACCTTATTTGTCTTTTTTAAACAATTTTTGATTTAAAGCCTATTTAAAGTCTGATATAAGTAATTACAAACACATATGTACCCAACATCAGAGCACCTAAGTATATGAAGAAACCACTGACAGATCTAAAGGGAGAAATAGAAGCAATATTATAATAATAGAAGATTTCAATATTCCACTTTAAATAATGGACAGAATGTCAATAAGGAAGCATAAAACTATAATATATAGATCAAATGAATCTAATGTATATATACAGAATAGTATGCTCCAAAAGCATATTCTTCTCAAGTAAAGACAGATATGCCTCCAGGACAAATCACATGATAGGTCACAAACAAACTCCTAACAAATCTGAGAAGACTGAACCATAACAAATACCTTTTTTTCTATTGTGATTTTTTATTGATTCATATTAATTATATAGAATAGTGGGTTTCATCATGACATTATTTGTACATGAATGTAACAATTTGATCAATTTCACTCCCAAGTAACTTCCCTTACCCTCCCCCTTTCTATCTCTCTGGCCCCCCCTACCTACTCTAATGGTTCTTGCTTCTACTTTCCTGATGTCTTTATTTTTCTCACTTTCTCCCCTATAGCTTCCATATATGAGAACAAGCATACAGTACTTATCTTTTAGTGTCTGGTGTATTTCACTTACCATGGTGCTAGCTAGTTCCATACATTTTTCTGAAAATGACATAATTTATTTCTTCTTTATGCCTGAATAAAACTCCATGTATATAGACACCACAATTTCTTGATCATATATCTATAGATGGACACCTAGGCTGATTCAATAATTTGATTGTTGTGAATTGCACTACAATAAACATGAGCAAGCATATATTTCTAAAGTATGCTGACTTTAATTCTTTTGAATAAGTGAAAGGGAATAGTATAGGTGGACTATATTATAGTTTTATATTTAGTTTTATTTGAAAAATTTCCATACTTATTTCCATAATGGTTGTACCACTTAACATTTCTGCCATCGGTGCCTAAGAGTACCTTTTTCCTGACATCCTTGCCAGTATATTTTGTTTTTTGTATTCTTGATGATTGGCATTCTTACTGGGATGAGATATAATCTAAAGGTAGTTCTGATTTGAATGTTCCCTATGGCTAAAGATGCTGAATATTTTTTTCCATATAATTGTTAACCATTTCCATATAATTGTTAACCATTTGTCCTTCTTCTTTTGAGAAGTGTGTGTTCCATTCATCTGCCCATTTATCAACTGGGTGATTTGATTTGTTGGTTGTGTTTGGTTTTGTTTTCATGGTGTTGAGATTTTTTAGTTCATTGTATATTCCAGATACTAACTCTGTCAGAAGAGTAGTTGGCAAAGATTTTCTTCCAGTCAATAAGCTGTATCTTCATACTGTCAATTATTTCCTTTACTGTGCAGAAGCTTTATAATTTGACACTATTCATTTTAACAATTCTTACTATTATTTCCCAAGCTACAGGAATTCTATTTAGGAATTAATTGCCTAAATGTTTGTTTCACCTCTGTTTTCTTCTAGTAATTGCTGAGTTCTGGTTTTATACATAGGTCTTTTATCCACTTCAAGATGATTTTTGTACAGGATGAATGATGGGAATCTAGTTTTATTCCTCTATGTATGAATATACAATTTTTTCCAGCACTATTTGTTGAAGACATTGTCTTTTCACTAGTGTTTGTTTTTGGTACTTCTGTCAAGAATCAGATGATTGAAAGGTAGCAGAATACAACAGTTACTAATAGGGCATTATGTAAAAATGTGGATGTGTAACCCATGTGATTCTGCAATCTGTATTTGGGGTAAAATTGGGAGTTCATAACCAACTTGAATCTAATGTATGAAATATGATATGTCAAGAGCTTTGTAATGTTTTGAACAACCAATAAAAAAAAAGAATCAAAAAAAAAAAAAAAAGATAAGGTCTAATCCTACCCTAGAGTCAATGAAAGACATGAGTATTCAGTGTCAGGAGACACAGTGAGACCCTGCCTAGATGTGTCATAGTGAAACTGAAAACAACACCAGAGTCAAAGAGAAGATTGTACAGACACCTGGAGAGAAAAGAAACCCTGCCTCTCAAGGAATTCCCACTATCCACAGATTTCTCAAAGGCAACAACAGAAATCAGAAGACACGGAGCAGTATTGTCAACATAGCAAGAGAAAAATGACTCTTCACCTAGATTTTTATTCTCAGCCAGATAAAAATAGTAATCACAGTCTAAAAGAGTTCCTTCAAAACTTCAGTGGCTAAAAGCACTCTCCAAAGAATGTATTTTATTAAGAAGGAAATCAGGGGCTGGGGTTATGGCCCAGCAGTAGAGCACTCACCTCACATGTGAAAGGCCCTGGGTTCGATCCTCAGAACCACATAAAAATAAATAAATAATAAAATAAAAATAGTAAAAATAATGATAATTTTTAAAAAGAAGGAAATCAAATCCAAAAGAATGTGATAAGGAGACAGACAAGCATGTAGGTAAATCAAAAAAAGGTTTTGATTGCTTAAAGTAATAGTGAAGTAACAATATTGATTGTGACAAATTTTGGTGCTAAAGCACACAAGCTGGAATTACAATATCAGTCTATACTCGGTTATAAATGGGACACAATGATCAAAGTAAAATCATCTCATATCCTCTCTCTTATTTAAGTGAGCATAGAAATGTCGATGACTTACAAACTTCATTAAGTACGCCTATTAAAAATTCAAGGACAATGTCTAAAAGAATAGGAATGCTATTCATGATTTCTAAGACAGTAGAGAGGATGAAAAGGAATAGTTAAAAAAAAAAGGAATAAAGAAAACTCAAAACTCGGTTGATTCAATAGTAAACCCCAAATGAGAAGCAATTAGGTAATCTTATTACACTCACTTTACAGATAAGGAAACTGGTATCTGATGTGTTAAATAACATGCACAAGGTCAGTTAGCCAGTGGTGGATCTAATCATCAAACCCAAGTTTGACTCCAGCACTCAAGATTTTGACCATGAAAACATACTGTGTCCTTAGAGATGGACTGAGATGAATTAGATGAAAAGGAGAGAAATTTCACAAGGTGAATCAGCATCATGTTCTCCTGAGCTTTGTTTTGACATTTACCTAAAATTGCTCGAATGGCAGTCTGTAAATAGATGATTAACTGCTTACTTTTTCCCCAAAATGTTGTACATTACATGTTAATAAGCTATGAAGAAGTCCCTTCTAAGAAAAGGAATAATAAATATTGACACTAGGTTTTCCTGCAGATCATAGGAAATCCATGATTTTCTTTCCATCTTTTCCCCCTGAACATATTCACTACGCCAGCTTGTTCTCTCTGGATTCACTTGAAGCTTGCTGCACTTTGGAAAGCCACTTCCAGCAGGATTGCAAAGGAGCCTTAAGCTCCAAGCTCCCTACCAACTCGCGAGCATGTAGAGAATTGAATCAAAGAGAAACTGGCATAATTTAGCTGCCTCTTGAGCTCCCCGATTGAGTGTATTTTGAGAAAGCCCAAACAGGATAGGGGTGGGAGGCCTTTTAAAAATATCTATTCTAAGGGGTTTAGAGTGGAGAAACAGAATTTGAGAGACGCTGGACTATTGTTAGATGCCAGCAAGTGACTTTTCAGCTGGCTTTTTTGTGTGTGGGTGTATTATTGGCAAAGCTTTTTTTTTTTACTCCCTCTTAAATGTTGCCCTGATTTAAGGTTCATTAATTGATATACTAACCAATGTAAGGATAGTCAGGGTGCAACACTCTGATTTTTTTGTTTTCCTCCAATTTGGCTAGCTGACTGGCAAGTAAAGTAAAATCGTGTTCAAGCTCGATTTTAAGAGAGGAGGAGGAATTCTATTTAAAGTAGGCTGGAGTTGCCCTAGATCCATCCCCCTGGTTGTTTGAATGAGCACTGCTTTGTATGAATTAGTAATTCTGGTGTGGGGGCAACATCCAGCGAAAGTTTTTTTGAAGCTAAAATCCAACTCAAAGCACAACCACTGTAGGACTAGAGATTTGCCACACAGGGACATGAGCTCCTGGGGAAGCTGGCATCTGTATTAAACAGGCATATTAGAGCTAAGGGTTGGCTATAAACCTACTCCCATCAGGGAAGAAAAATGTGAGAATTCATTTTTTTCTCTCTCTCGTTCCCATAGTTAAAAACAAAGGATTTAAGTCAGTCCTGACCATCCATGCTAATGAGGAATGGGAATAGGATCAATGAACCAAAGCCAGGGTATTTAATGTTAGTAATTCTCATTTCACTGTTCACCAGGCTTTTCCATGTAGGAAGGGTGCCTTGAGTTGAAAAGATGTGTCCTTTTCTTTGGGGGATAGGCAATCTGTACTTAGCAGAGTATCATCTTGGGCTCAGAATGAGAAAACAAGATTACAGTTCTCTTGAGATTCACTTATCTAGAAAAGAGTTCCCCAGTTCTTCAGGGGTGCTGAATTGGTCCAAAGCAGTTGTGTACACATATGAGAACAGAGCGAAAGTAAAGGAAGACTAGGAAAGTAGAAGATAAAAGAATAGAAAGAGAGAATGAAAGACAAAAGAAATTCCTAAAATTATCATATTTCATTAAATCTAAGACTGTAAAGTACACTGTCACATTTTGTATCACTAAGAAAAGATGCTACCAAGTGAAGCCATAACATGACATGAATTGTTAAGATACATCCTGATTTTTGAGGTATTAAAATGTGAAAAAGAATTTGAAACTTGGAATTAATAAAAATTAAGTCTGTTTTTCTCCAAAAAAAAAAAAAAATAACAGTTTCTGCCCCTGCCCCCCACTTTTAAGCTATATCATTGGCGAGTGTTTGAATAGCTGAACTATGACAGAAAATGCTCTTTGCTCTTTGGTTATTCTCCAGTCTTGGGTCCTGTAACATCACTCCAATGATTGTTTGTGATTGGGGGTATTCCTTCCTTCGAGGCTGCATTTTTCACCTTAGTATCCAAAATAGTTTTTACATCCTCAAAACCATTTTGAAATCGTCAGAGGAAGAGTTTTTTACTAAAGAATAACTCAAGGATAGGTCTGAGTAGTTTGAACGCATCCACATTAAGCCTTAAAAAGTATAAAAACCAAAGTGTAGTTTCTGTGTCACATCTGGATAGAGACTGAAACATCTGCCACATTCATGACATTACCTGTTTCCTCTTTGACTTTTGGTTCTTGAGATATATTTACTACTGACTTTCTGCATGCAGGGATGAAGAAACTTGGCATAAAGTAAATATCTAGCGTGGATGACAGAAAGGTCATCTAGCATTGCTTTAGGCAAGTTTATATGAGATTTCCAATTCTATCAAGTAAAAGTTTTTATTGTTGTTTATTTATTTATTTTGGTACTGGGGATTGAAGTCAGGGGTGCTTTACCACTGAGCCACATCCCCAACCCTTTTTAATTTTTTTTTTTTTTTGAGGCAGGGTCTTGCAAAGTTGCTTAGCAAAGTCAGTTCAAAGACTGACTTTGAACTTGGACTCTTGCCTCAGTCTCCCCAGGGGTATGCCACTACACCCAGCTTGTTTTATAAAGTAAAACCAAAGCCCATGTGAATAATGAGGTTAATGTTAACATTTTTAGTAATTGCTCCTTAAACTCTTTGTTTTATAAATATCTATACATTTTACTAATATACATTCTTTACATTCAAATTTAATTTTCTAGGGAGATACTTGCTAGGGTTTGCCTTTCCTTATGAAAAGCAAACCCTGAGAGGGCAAATAAGAGAATAATGCAGCTGCAGTGATTAAATTATAGAGGCAACCAAGTTAACACAGCTAGCTGCAGCAGGTAGGGATTGAACTCAACATGAAAAACAAGATCCAGCCTTGGAATGGGGGATCTTGGGGCATGGACTTACGTGGCTGCAGATACAAGCTGAAGTGCAGTGTAGGAGTAATAGTTAGTAGAAAGATAATGAAAGACCACAGCCTTCAGCACTTCAAGCACCAGGTAGGTGGTATTTGCCAACTTGTGTAAGTAGGTTCTACTACAGATAAAACCAAATATTCACTGAGCATTTAAAGACAACTGTTGTTCGAAGAGTTTTATGCGTATTAACTCATTAAACCCTCATAAGACCCCCATGAAATAAGTGATAATAGCACCTCATTTTCACTTGAGGACATCGAGGCAAATCATGTTAGTTGGATTCCTAAGAATACATGGCTAAGGAGTGGGGCTCTGCTTTGCTCCTGAACCAGGACTTTGAATTACAACACCACAGCTTCATCTTGGAGCTGTGGAAGAAGAAAAGATTCCAATCCCTCGGAGGTGGACGAGCAGGAGAAGGAAGCTTCCCAGTTCTTTAGGTATGCAGGACAAGTTTCCAAGAAGGGACTTAGGCACAGCAAACAGGACCAAGCACAAATCCATGACATACAGTGGGTACTGGATCTTGAGAACAGGCAGAAAGATCAAAGCTTAGCCCAAGAAGCATGAGACTGAGAACCTGCTGGTAGGTTCTGGTTGCCTGCCTAGCAAGTCCAAAGAGTTCCAGTCCCAAATAAAGTCAGGTTTATTCCTAGAGATTCTGTGGCATTGAACCAGTAGGTGAAATGGGAGTAGTAATCTCTTGGTAGGAGAGAAAGCTGTAGAACCTGGAAACCAGACAGGGCATGACCCATCAGAAAGTGTGTGTACAATAGTATTGATGCACTGGATGTCTGCAGCTGCCAATATTATTTTGTGGATCTACATTTACCCCATTTATCATTTCAAAGCATGCTGGTCCCATGGAACCCGCATGATGTATGCACATACAAAGTATATTGTCAATCAATTTAATTTATTTGTACCTGGCCTGTTTCAAAACGGTATTTTATTAATTATGGCTATATAATTTCCAATTTTCTGCACAAAAATAATTATTTGCCACAAAATAACTGCCCTTATTTTATGTTAGGCTATTTTTAACAATATAACTAAAGTAGAATATAAAACTTAGTATCAAAACCATAATAGTCTTTATGAAATTACATATTCCATATGTTTTTCATAAAACACATGAACTTTATATAGTAGAAGAATTACCAGGAAATAATGTGGATTTGGAGTGAAAAAAGTTGGTTATATAATAAAAAGCTTGAGAAAATATTTAGGGAAAATAATCTCCTTAAAAATCTTTTATGATGGTCATTGTGCTAAAATACAGTTTGAACTTAATGTCTTTATTTTCATTTTAAACTACAGTATGCATTCCTTTATGACATGAGTTTGCCCTTATGAAGCACACTATTATTGTTAACGACTAAGGTAATTCCAGCACATAATAAAGTGCTTGGGATCCATGACATTCAAGGTCAAGGATTATTTAATTTTCTCCTTATTGATTTGATATTCATATGGAGGCTAGTTTTGAAACTAGTTTTTTGTTGTTGTTTATATTTCTGCCTAGTATTTTTTTCTCCTTGACAACAGAAATGGAATTCAAACAGACACTGACAAATTAGAGACTAATGCCCTAAAAATAGGATGACTGTCAATGAGGAAAAGGGACCAACAATAAGTCAAGGGCCCAGCAGCTCAGGCCACAGATAGCAATGACAGGCTGGGCTGCTTCAGGAAGAGTCTGGTAGACCTGCAGCTGGTGATGAGTCAGCGATGCCTTTGCTAAAAATGCTCATCTAACACAGTTGTGGGAAGTGTTGCTCAGTACGTGACATGCAGAAGCCCGGAATTACTCCTTCCTCTCTGCAGCTCTCCTGAGTCCTTGCTGAAGGACTGGAAAGGGCTTTGGTGCCTTGCAAAGCTGTGTGTGGAGAGCCTTTTTAAATCAGGACAGGCAGCTGGAAGGCAGACTCTAAACTGCACCAACCAGTAAGGAACTGAGTTTAATCCTAGCACTGTAACGCGCATGCGCAGACACACAACGCTAAGTCCTGTAAGAAAAGAAAATGTGTTACGTTGTTCTTCCCCAAAGATAATTTCTTAGGTTGAAAATCGCTTTTTAACACATCACTTATTCCATCAGTTTCAGAGCCCATATCTCACAGGGAAATCACTTGTAGTCTTTATTGCTTTTTTTCTTTCTTTCTACATGCTTTTATTTATTTATTTAAGTCAGTTATGCCTGTTGTGTTGTAGGCAGGGCAAGACTTAACTGTGAAAGAAAAATATCCTAGTTTTATTCCTATATTTAAATAAAAACCCACTCACTTTTAGTGCAGATCAATTTGGACCTGCAAAAATATATTTAACATTTTAGATGCTTTTAGGTGGCACTCTTGAAAGAGAAGTGTCCATAATTTTATAAGTTTAATAAATACATTTATTGTGGAAACCATTATGTAACTCAATGTTTGTTTCTTTTATTGAAAATATTTTAACATATACCAAATGGATGAATGAATGTAGATTTTTTCCCCAAGGATAGTCATTTTTCTTTGCGAACCAACAGTATTGTTTGACTATTCTACAAGCAGAACAAACTGACTAGAATAAATTATCTCCTATATGTCTTTTTTAAAAAACATTTAGTTTTTAGTTTTAGGTGGACACAATATCTTTATTTTACATTATGTGGTTCTGAGGATGGAACCACTCTACCCCTGAGCCACAACCCTAGCCCTTCCTATATGTCTTAAATGAAGCTCTTTATAGTACAATAGTACTACTTATAGGTTTGTTAAAGTTTAGTTTTATATACAAACTAATAACAAGAATATGGGTTAACTGATTACTCTATGAAAGTACTATTTTAAGTGTTTTACAAATATTAATTCATTAGTACACAATGTAAATTAATGAGTTTGAGAGCTGTTATTATTCCTGTTTTAATATGGGAGGAAAGCAAGTCACAGAAAGGTTAAGAAACCATCCCAAGATCACAGCACACATTGAGAATGAGACTGACTTGCAAAATTAGGCAGCCTGAGCACACAAAGATAGCAGCCTCTCCTGTCACCCAGAGAAGGACCCCATGACCATGGTTCACTGTGACAAGGAACTCATTTTTCTGGGCTTCTCTTTCCTTTTTTATAAAATGTTGAGGTTGACTTTCAAGATCTGTAGGTTCCCTGACAGATTTGAGTTTATGTCCTCTTTAAAATCCTGGAATGTTTGTATAAAAATGACAGATTGCCCACATACATTTGGTTAGCATTCTTACTTAAAATGACAAGAACATATATGTAACCTTAAATGATAAACTGAACAAGATGGGAGACAACAGGGCCAGAAACAATGGACCTAATGGCATGGACCCAGAGGCCTCCAGAGAATGACACCAAAGAAGAGCAAGGCAAGCAGGGCCTTGAGAGACTTAGCACTCTGCAGACTCAGACGCAGCAGATAGTGAGCTGATGTCATGGTAGACTGTGTGGATTCCCTGGTCCCTAATCCCACTTCCATTGGTAACTGTTCTCTCCTATTCAACCAGCCCCCGACTGTTGCAGGAAGCTGAAGTCTAATTTTTTAGCAAAAAATTTCCAGAAGTACACACCAAGTAAAGCAGAGGCCTGGGGAGATTCAGCTACAACCCCTTATTCTAGAACTATCAGCTCCCTTCCTTAGCAGCATGCATATTCACAACCTCAGCCCCCATTGGGAGGCACTGAGGTTTGACAGTGAGTGTTCTTTGAAGAAACTAAACAAACCTAAAGGAAAAAACCTGCATATATTTCATTTGGGAAACCACCATTGAAAAAGATATCACTTGCACAAGAACCTGCTAGTATATCTATTTGTCACCAATCTCTGCCCCAATAGACATATGAAACTTTCCAGGAGGTTGTTCTGGTGTTTTGTATTTAAATATGAAAAGACAAACAAGGAGAACAGTCTCTAATATGAAAGAACAATCAAACAAAGCAAAATCAGGAAGAAAATGAGCTTGTAAAAGGAATCCCAAGAAGTTAGAGCTAAATCAGGGAATAGAAGAAAACTTGCAAATATTATATTTAATATTCCCATGGAGACAGAATAAGATATTGGTATCCTTGAAGCAAGAATAGACTATAACAGAATAAGAAAAGATGAATAAGAGTAGAAAAAAAAATTCTTGGATGTCAAAAATATATACATTGTGGCTCTGTGCGGTGGCACACACTTGTAATCCCAGCAGCTAGGGAGGCCGAGGCAGGATGATTGTGAGTTCAAAGCCAGCCTCAACTACTTAGCGAGGCCCTAAGCAACTCAATGAGACCTTATCTCTAAATAAAATATAAAAAAGGGCTGGGGATATGCTCAGTGGTTAAGCACCCCTAGGTTCAATCTCCGGTGCCAAAAATATATATATACATATGTACACACACACACACACACACACACACACACACATAGCAGGTGCTCTTGCTTCCTATCCAGTAACCACTGCTACTCCCCACATTTCTCAGCCTCCACTGCAGAGGCTACTTATGCCATTACCTTGATTTCCTGAAGAAATGAGCATTTGACATAGTAAAGGAAAACCTGGTGAGAATCTTCCCAGAAGGAATGAAAAATAAACGATGGCATGAAATTCCTCTCTTTTTGACTCTTGGAATTGTAGCAATCTTTGTGGGACATTGAAAAGATGAGTATAAGGACTCAGCTAATTACTGAGATGGCAGAGAGAAAAGAAGGATAGAATCTGGGTCCTCAATGGCACCACAACCAAGAAACCATAAGGAACAGGAACACATAACTATATGCCATGGGGCATAAGGCATGCAGGCTGCCAGGGAAGGTCTGAAGTTTAGTTAGAGGAGACAGCCTTGTCCGGAAAGAGGAGAGGATGCTATTGGAGGTTCTATTGAGTACAAATCTGCATAATCCATTCCCTTCACTGGTAGTTAACCCTATGGTCAGGCCCTGTTCTAGGTGCCAAGAATACAGGACTGAGCAAAGCAAATTCCTTGCCATTCTGGACCTTCTCTTCTAGATTAAGCAGACAGGAAATTGAAAATAAAACAGGAAAATATGGAAAAATGCCAAATAGTAAAACAATAATAGGGAGAAAAATAAAGCTGGGTCAGAGAAATAGGGTGGGCTGGAGAGAGTCAGGGAAGGTAGTCTCTAATTATGGATCATTTGAAGAAGAGACTGGAAGGAAAGAGGGAGTAAACCAGGTAGATAGGGAAAGTCAGTTACAGGAAGAGGAAATGACAAGTGAAACGGTCCCTGGGTAGGAATGTGCTTGGCACCGTTGAAGAAAAGCAAAGGCAGCCCAAGAAGAATAAGTCAGAAATTAATAGACGATACAGAGAAGTAATGGGGGCCTTTTGCTCTGAATAAGTGGGAAGACTAGAGTTCTGAGCAGAACAGCAAGATCTGTCTTGTGCTTTAAAGAAGTAGTCTGTCCATTGTGTTGAGAATAGAGCAAAGCCAACGAAAGTAGAAAAGCAGGGAGACATTTGGAAGGTTAGTGCAGCAATGGTATGAGAGACAGCTTGAACCAGCACAGTTACAGAGGGACTGGTGAGAAATGCTGGCTTCTGTATCTGTCTAAGAGGTAAAGACAAGCCACCATCCAGATTTACTGATGAATTTGGACTGGTAGATATTAACATGACTCAAAGACTTTTAACCTGAGCAAGAGTATCAAGTAAATTGTCATTAACTAAAATGGGGATGAGGTAGAGAGAGGAGAGTTGGAAGAGGAAACCAGGAGTTCGGTTTTAGACATCTAAGTGAACGGGCATCTGGATACACCAGTCTGGAGTTCAGGGAAGAGGTTGAAGGTGAAATTATTAGTTTAAAAATGAGAAGTGTACAGAAGGGGTTTAAAGTCATGATAAAGAATGGTTCACCCCAAGCCTGAAGGTAGATGGAGAGAGTTGTAAGGACTGAGGGTGGAGCAGCCGAAGATTTAGGAACTGAGAGGAAAATAATGAAACCAAGTAAAGAACTCTGAGAAGGAAGTGGCCAAGGATTCATGTCTTGGAAGGCAAGTGGAGGAGAAGCCAGTCCCCCAACAGATGCAGTTGATAGATCTAACAAAAAGACTGAAAACAGACCATCATATTTAGCAAAGTGGAACTTGGTGACATTGGTAAAGGCTCAGTAATGTGTTCACAGAGCACCTAATCTAGACAACCGGTCATAGGAAGTGGAGTGAAACATTGAAAATAATCCCTTGCCTAGAAGGCATATGCAATTCTTTGTGTGAGCGTATGTGGTGCTGGGGATGGAACCCAGGGCCTTGTGCATGTGTGGCAAGCACTCTACCAACTGAGCTATGTTCCCAGCCCAGGCATATGTAATTCTAACCTCATTTCCAGGCTGATAGAAGCCCACTGTGGAATGGGTTATTAAAAGGAAAATAGGAAGCTATGTTCTTGCCACTTACACTGAGCTGACATGCTCTTTGAATCTTTTATTTATTAAGAAGCATGGTAACAGAGCTAGATAAGCCATTTCCCTAATCAAATGTTGTCAGAAGTCTTGGAAAGGCAAGCATAATAAAAAAGCAACACAAAAGCCGTAAGTACAGTCTTCATAATAAAGATGCATCTGGTACAAATTCCATTATCATATAAATTTTGGATGCCAAGTTACTGAACCTTTTTGAATCTTAGTGTTCTCATCTGTAAAATAAGGCTAATCATGCATTATCTCATGAAAAGTCTTCTTATTGAGCAATAAATTGGGTAGCATATAGGGAGCCTTAGTATTGTCTCTTCCAAACACGAGATCAATAAATAGCAGCTATTTATCATTGTTGTTATTATTATTATATCTTATTTTGGCCTAAAGTAGAGGCTACTTGCTTTGATGCAGCCAAGAGGAAGCATCTGTTGACATGAACTCGAAAGGAGAAGGGATTGGCTAGAGCTGCCGTTTTAATAGAATTCTTTGGAAGGCATTTATTATGGCCTGGACCTTGTAAGAAGCAGAGCAACTCTCAAGGTCATATTTTCTTGATATATTCCAAAATAAATTGCACTGACTTCTCTTAAACTTTGCTTTTTAATCCAGACTGAAACATGTGTAAGGTTAAGATAATACTACACCCCTGGGATGTTGGGAGTGAACACCTTGCTACTTAAGAATGTTGGCAGGCCGAGAAGTATGTGTTTGTGAGGCACTGAAAGGCCGTAAGCTCACCTTTGATCTGTGTTCGCATTCCCACTCTCATATACTCTCACTTTAGAGCCTGTGTCTGCACGGGTGTTGGTTTTACTCTCAGTGATTCACAAAATAGAAATCAGATAGCAAATACCTAAGAAAAAAATTTTTTTTGAAAATGCATTATGACTTTCTGTATTCACAGTGACTCAGACCAAACTGGAATATTTCTAGTGGAAATAAAATATTTCTACTCTTGAATAAAATATTTGGAAATTTAGCAAATGGGTTCTGTGTCCTAGAACAATGTTTACTTGTTTTAATTATGACTTTGTTTTCTTGTTTAAATACATAACTTTGAGTTCTGATTCTACAGTTTATTTTTTTCCTATCTGATTTGAAAGTTTATAATCTTGGAGCACTTCAGCCAAGAGATTCATAGGGCAGTATGGTATTTGGATTTCAGGTTTTTACATTATAGTGCATGCTCATTCAATTTATCAACTTTAAAAAATTCAAACAAAATGGACATTTCCCAGAAGTTAAGTAATTTCTCCAGAGACAACATAAAATTTCATAAGTCGTTGAATTTAAAAATCTAACCTGATTTAAATTAAAAATACACGGTTCTATTTCTCCACATGAGATCCAAAGAAATATTTGTTTGTGCATCTTGAATCCACAGATGCCTTGTGCTTCCTGCCCTTCGTGTGAGTTCTAGTTCCTACATTGCAGATAAATAGATTCCAAAACCTGCCTTAAGAAGCGTTGTGCTAAATGGCATTATCCTTATTAGCATTTGATATATGAATTGAATAAAAATATATTCTAATAGAGCCTTTGTAAATCTTAGACTGACCAGAAAGGGTCTTTTCCGGCAAAAATGACAACCCCTAAACGCTCAGATAAGAGAGATTATGCCCAACTTGATTCTAACTCCTCTGTATGTCATGATCATAGTAGAATTTTACTTAACCAACTATCTGGGCATAAAGAATTATTCCACTTGGATCTAAAATAGGGTAAAGTGTTTAGAGTCACAGTTAACAAGCATATCAGTGATTACATTCAACACATAACTTTATTACAATTGAAAACTGAATAATTAATCATCTCATAAACCTAATAATTACACATACTGTCATGTAAAGGATCAAGCTAAGAGGAACAATAAGAACACCAAGATTGCTTAACGTTATTTCCTGACAGTATTAAACATTCCTCTTAAACTAACTTTGAACCCACAAGAGGAGGTTAACTCCTGGCTTATCTCTATTTCAGCATAGAGTTCCTTTACTGTGATTCTGCTTTGAAAATGGGGAAGCCCTAGGAAAGTCAGTGTTTTCTCCATAAAATGGCTGATATTTCAAGGGTAAATGGGGTTAGATCTTTTTGATGCTGTATTTGACATCCTTCATCTTTTACGTAATGAAAAGAATGCCTTATACTCTGGCCAAGTCTGATTTCAAAACATTATCAATGGAATTTTCACTATTTGTATAATCACCTGTAACTTTCCACACAGTAAAGTTTTCCAGAGGAAGAAGGACGTGATCTGATTTATGGTTTGAAGGCTAGGATGGAGGGGCAAGGGCAGAACCAGGAGGACCAGAGGAGAGGTTGCTGCAGACTCTGGAGACATTTTATAGTAGACCCAGAAGGATGGGAGGGGAGGTGAAAGAGAATGACAGGCATCCAGGATGACATCCAAATTTGAAGCTTAGGTACCAATTGGGAGGAAATATTTGCAAAACATATATCTGATAAAGGTCACTTTTGTAGATATGTAGCATTCTTACAACTCATTAAATAGAAGACAAAGAATCTATTTTTTAAACATTGGCAAATGGTTTGAACAGGTACTTTACCCAAAGGGATATAAGAATGGCTAATGAGAACATGGGAAAATTCTCAATAATCATTAGTCATTAGGGAAACATAAAATCACAAGATACCACTTCGCATTCACTAGGATGCCAATGACCAAGAAGTCATCCAATTAAAAATAAAGAGGTCAAGTAGTAACCATCGTTGGGGAGGAAGTGGAGAAGTCGGAACCCTCATACACTGCTGGTGGGAATGTACAACAGTTCAGCCACCTTGAAAAACTCTTAGACAGTTTCTTATAAAGTAAATCTATACTTACCATATAACTCACAACCCCACTCCTAGGTATTTTTATCCAAATGAAAACTTTTTTTTTTTTTTTACACGAAGGCTGGTGTGTGAACAAATCTTCATAGCAATTTTATTCATAAGAAATCAAAATAGAAGCATTGTAGATGTCCACAAACTGTTGAAGGGATAAACAAACCATGGGGTGTCCATGAATACACTACAGTCAACAATAAAAAGGAATGAGCTACATGCAAAATGTGATACCTGCAGCAGTGTGGGTGAATCTCCAATGCTCTATGCTGACTAAAAGATCCAGACTTGAAAGGCTACATACTGTATGACTCTGATTAAATGAAACTTAAAAAAAAAAACAAAGAAAAGTCATAGCAGAACGTACAACACTGTTTGCCAGAGGTGACAAGTGGAGAGGAAGGAAACACAGGTACAAAAGAGCTCTTTGTGGTGACAGGAACATGCTGTCATGATTTATGGTGACAGATACATGACTGTATGTATTTGTCATAGTTCATTGAATTATATACCAAAATTGGTATCTGAAAATTATACTTCAGAAGAATTGATTTTTTTCCAAGTAATTATAAATATTACTGTATCTTTTATGTTGAGGTCAGCATATTTTAATTAGGATTTGATAAATGCATAGATGGACAGTGTTTAGGCAATGTTGAAAAATATTCCCTAACTCTCTAGGCATCTTGCTTCTCAATGTAAGATAGAAATCACAGTTCCTGTTGAGAGAGAGATTTTTTTTAAAAAATCTGAAAAATAAAGTATAAAAACTATGTTTGTAAATTATGCTGAATTTTTATTGCCTGTGGTTCAGCTGTTATTTAATGGAATCCAATGGTGGTTTAATTTGTAAAGAATCCTTTTGTAGTCAAAGTGGGCTTACATGATTTTGTAGACTTGCATTTTTATATATTGTATTAGGTTATATGAAAATTGGATGGATTTATAAGTACCCATTCCTAAAGGGAGAAAAATGTTCTTTCTCATACTTGGAGGTTTTTAATTGATTCACATTCAACTAACATTGATGATGTTTTTTTACAGAGATCATACCCTGTGTTTTCATGTACATTGTCTTAATGTCCTAGCAACTTTAAGATAGGGATAATTACTTTCATTATACACCCATTGAATTAAAAAATCTATGAGTTATGTGCTGATTTGCTTATGGTCACTCAACTTGTAAAATGAAAGATAAGCTTTAGGTTTCCTGCTTTAAATACAATCTTCTTTCCTCAATCAAAGCCACCTTCTCCCCCGATTCCTTAAAATACGTAAGTTGTCAGGAATGATTATTCTTCATCTGCTTCATGGATTCCTAGCTTCTACCATTGCTCAGCATATTGGACAAGCTCATGTGTTTCTTTGGACTATATCTGCATATGAGTCCATAGTAAGGTCTGGCCATGGGCACTAAGAAAGGCCCTTGTACTGCTAAATTAGACCCTCACCTAATTTCATTGAGGTAATGAGGGCTTCATGGACTTAGACTAGAAAATGAGGTATTATATAAACAAACAGATATTTTTCAATATACGAGATAAAATATATAATAAAAACATTTTAAATCTAAATTTATTTCCAAGTGTAGCATATTCATCTTTCACTATTAAAAGAAAGGATGTTTTTTGGCCTTTACAAATCTATAAATATTAAGAAGAAATATGTGCAATATTTTAAAATTTATCTATTTAAGTAACATTTGCTGGAAGTCTTGGCATCTGTTTCTGCTAGATCTTATGAATTTGGGGGGAAAATGAGTCATACTCCATCAGATGGACTCAGCCTTGTATCAAGAGAAGCTAAAGTATAAACAAATGAATCTTGAATCCAGAGGTGATGGATAATAGATATTTTATAATCTAAAAAGGCAGCTGTGTCCCAGGTACCTATTAAAAGTCTTCTGATGTCTCTTTCTAAGCTTTGAGGTAGATTTTTGTTTGTTTGTTTGTTTCCTGGTGCTGGTTGAACCTCAAGTCTTGCTCATGGTAGGCAGGTAGATGTTCTTCTCCCCACTTAACATATAAGGTATGTTGAATGCCTTGTTCAGGGTTGATCACTTCAGGGTGGGAATTTTATTGAAGTGGCCACCCTCTTTCCTGCATACACACCCCTGCCAGAGATATTCTGTTTTTTTTTTAAAGGTAGTTGGAATCAAAGGGGCCATTTGGAAGAAGGGTATTTTCCAATGTTTGTCTCCTGCTTCCACATCCAATCTCAGTTACCAGGGACAGAGTGCAAATAGGTCTTAGGTCTAGTGAGATGCACAGTAACACATGGAAGATTCTAGTGCTCAATCCCTCTAACTCTGGATATGCCAAAAGTCCTCCAGGGAAGAGGGAGACTAGACACTTAGCTACTTGATAATATAGTTCTTTTTGACTGAGATTATGAAAAACATCAAAATATGTAAAGAAACATTGTTTGCAATAAACTATTGCCTTAAAATACAATATGGTAGTCCACCAGTTCTTTAAACAAAACAAAAACCAAACAGAGTATATTCAATCAAATGCAATTCAGCAAAATGAATTGAGGGTCTCTATGTGGCATGGTATGGCATGGTAGGGTACAAGAGCATGATGTAGCTCTAGGCCTCAGGGGATTTCATTGTGGATGTTGCAATACTCAGTGAAACTTTATTATAAAAGGCCCTATTCAACATTCATTTTAAATATCTTGGACCACATCCTAGAAAGCAGTGTTGCCCTAAAGTAAAATTTTCCCACATTTAATGTTCCAAACACTTGATTGCTAGAAAACTCTATAAAGAAATTTTTCTGAAAATCAAACTCTTAGGACAAAGGTCATGACATTTTGTTGTCTGGCTCCAGAATGAAATAGTCTTTTATTCTGTGTTCTCTATTTATGCTGGTTAGAATACTTCACTTTGAAATGACTTTGGTTGTGGTTTTTAAATTAAAAAAGGATAGAAAAAGAAAGAAAACAACCACTCCAAATATTTTTTTTATTATTATTACATATTGCATTTGAAAGAATATGACTTCTTCAGTAGTATTGGTGAAACTACCTGGGATATTCTGAACTCAAGTGAAGGGTCATAACTTCAAAATGGTCATGCTGCTATTTTAACAGAAATTATTTCCTTTGAGGAATCGCCCTTAAAGTGACTTAAGATGGAGACTCTTATCCTGCAGAAATGCTAACTCATTCAAGCTCATGATCTCTCAGTCCCCATTTCTTAAGTAGTTTTCCATTTTTATACTAATCTACATTGCCCCATTTTTCTGTAGTGTGTTCATGTGACTTTTATATTCAGAGAAGTAAAACATAAGCTGCTTTAAATCCTAAATGGATATAACCTATATCCTAAGTGGACAGAGCCTCTATTCTGGACATACATGGAGAAATGAACTAGCGACAAAACTGAGAAGAGGGCCAAGACCTTCTGACATCTTGTCCCTTCCTTGGCTTCTGTGGCAGATTCTATCCTGCCTTTTGGAATCAGAGCCTGCAATACCCAGATGGGAGTGAGCAGCTTATAAGGTCTCAAACCAGCTCTCACTTGAGGAAAACCTCTTGCACATGGCCTTTGTGGCCAGAGTTGCTCTGTGAAATGAGTGCTTATAACAATCTCCTTTTAATTTCTTTGATAAATAAAGACATTTATTAAGTTCCAATTAGCTGACCTCTTAGTATGCTATGGATATACAGCAAATAATTAAAGCCTTTTGTGTTCCTTCTGTGGGTTCTATATTCTGTCCATATATCAAGAGAGGTATTCTCTATGTTCTATGTGGTAAGACATTCATTTATTCCCTCAAGTCATTTGTTCCGGGTGCCAGCATACTCCATCTGTGTTTGAGAGTGTGTGTTATGTAAAAATTCAAAGTTTCTGTAATTCTTAAGATTTCTTAATATTCATCATGTCAGGATCTTTGTAAGACGGGTGGACCTGGCCTCACTTGACTTCAGAGAATACCTGTTAGTAACAATGTAATCAGAACTATTAATGAAATCTATAAGCAAAGCATGGGAGCAGATGGGGTCCGGAAGGCTCTCCCAGCTGAGTTATGAACATCATTGAAGAAGTCAGTTGGTAGGGGTCTTCATGCCACCAAGAGGAGATGAGAAATTAGAGCTGAGAAAGCAACATCCACAGCCACACACAGCATCATAGGGACATGAAGAAGCCTAAATCTGGAACGGATGGAGTGCTCTATGCATGGGATATACCAGAAAGCCAATCTACAAAGATGAGCCTGGTGTGCCTCTGAGGAGTTGACCTTGACCCTCTGGGTCCAGAGCATGGGAGAACATGGAATGATTTTCAGCAAGTAATTGATACAGCCTGTTTGTGTTGTAGAAGGTCATTCTGAGGGTATGTGGGCCTTTGGAGGCAGAAGCGTTCAGGGAGGGAAGGGCCAGTGACGAGTCTATTGGAAAGGTCCAGGCAAGATGTAAAGAGGGTCTGAACTAAGGCAAAGATGGAAGGACAGTAGACAGAAACAACAGGCTTAGCTTGAGACTTTGGAAATATTTTGAGGCCAGTTGGACAAATAACAATCTTTATGGACCATAAGTTTCTTGCCTATAAAATGGGTATAATAACACTTACTTTAAAAAAGTTATAACAGGATGAAATGAGATCCAGGCATTCTTACATCCTTCAGATCTCTTGTTAAATGTCACCATATTAGAGAGTATCTAAAATAGTATCCTCTATCCTTTGTCCCTCTTATCCTCTGTTATTTTCTTAATATAATTTATTACTGAAAATATGTTGTTTATTCATATACATATTGCTTGTCTTCTTATCTCAAATATAAGGTACTTGAAAATACTATATCACTTTGTTCACTAAAGTATCCCCAGAACCTAAGAGTGTCTAGCCATAGGAGTACACTATACATATTTTTGAATGAATAAATAATTAACCTAAAGTGCCAGACGCAAGTTCTGTCATTGTTTCTGTGTATCTATGTATCTATCCATCTATCTATGTGTGTGTTTCTATCTATTATCTATCCATCCATTTGATCAAATCACTTAGTAGGACTAATTAGGACTAATTTGTTAACTATTTATTATTTGGGCACCATTTAAGTGATTTATGTGGACTTTCTAATTTTTCTCAGACTATTACGAAATAGGTTATCAATAATTACTAACACCTTTATATGGCTAAGTTAATAGATGACTGATTTGATATGGTAGATAAAAGGGAATTTTATGACTCAGGGTTTCTGGCTAAGTCATCTGACAGCTGATGAGCCATTGCTGAGATAAGGAATACAGGAGAGAAAAACCTCCAGCAAGAAAGCAGTCACCCTTACGCATATGGAGATTCCCAGTGGGCCATTAAGAAGCCAAACCTTCTTAATGGTGGACCTGTCTTGGCAATAGATGAAAATAAAACAAGGAGTCACAAGCATATAGATAGAAACCGGTAATATGCAGGAGATGGACTAAACAATGGGAAACTGGGTTGAGGTGGAGGATAGGACTTGGGGTAATGTCCATGGTGGCAGGTTGAAGATGAGGAACCCACATCAGAAAGAATCAGTTGTGTAGGTAAAGAACCAAGTAAGGGGTGGTCTCTGTGAATCATGGTTTAGTCTTTTCTGGGTACTTCTGGGATGGCTAGAGGTCCCTAGAATTTCAGATGTATTCTGGAATGTTCCTAGAAGAAAGGCTCAAAGCCTTGTAGGAGCCCTTTGGTATCACATGCTCTTTGCGTGTGTGTTTGTGTGTGTGTGTGTGTGTGTGTGTGTGTGGTGCTGGGATGGAACCCAGGGCCTCAAGAATGCTAGGCAAGTACTCTACCACTGAACTGCATCCCCAACCTTTTGGTGGAAAATCATAGTTGGTTATATAAACATCTATGGGGAGAGACATCTCAATGAAGGTCTATGGTAGCGTGACCTATTCCCAGAAGTGGATTCTTCCCAGGGCTGGGGTATTACTTAGTGGTAAAACATTTGCTCAGCATGTAGGAGGCCCTGGGTTCCATCCCTAACACAGCAAACAACAACAAAAGTGGGTACTTCCCCAGACTAGCTTTTGTTAACTTCGAAAACGCTAAGGAAACTCTTAGAGCTGCAGATTTCTAACCAAAGAGAATCTTGATGGTGTAAATTTGAAGCCCACTCAGGATATGGAGGCAACCTCCTTTATTCCTATCAGATAAGCTTTATCAAATTGAGGCATCTCTGTTAAATCTCAGAACTTTACAGTTTATTTAATCCAAAGATTAAAAGTTACAGTTTACAATATAGAAAGACTAGTACAAGGTCAGTGAAAAATAAATGGTACATTTTTCTCAGCAACCTTCGTCAGAGGTGGCCCCATGCAGAGCATCACACTGCTGACATGAGGAAGTACAGAATGAAAAGAATATTAAACCAGGAAAATCAGTTCCTATTCTTGCTTCTGCCAAAACCAATCCTGTGAATTTTCTAGGCTTTATGTTCTTTCAGGAGTTCCTTTTTTAGTAAACATTATAGGATGATTGCATTAAAATTAAAACTCGTCAAGAACTAAGATTGTGCCTGTTACTTACTTCCTATTGTTTACATAACCTTTGTATTGACATGTGACACGCATATCAAAAAGTAACCAAATCAAAGAAATGTACAGCTCAATAAATTTTTTACCAAGTGAACCCACTTCCTCTGGAGCACCTAGGAAAATTTAACAAATGGTATGCTACCAACTATTTGCTTTATTAGTCTTCAACTTATAAAACATGCTTAATTAGTTACTAAGTATGGGAGAATGATCCAATTCTCTTTTCCCACAACAATCTCTATATCTGTTATTCTGTTTATAGGAGAAAATTTGTGCCAAATAATCTACTCCACCTTTTATAGCCTTCTTAAAATCAACAGATATTTATTGAAAGAGTAAATGAATGAATATCATAGCCAACAATTATGTCAGTACCAAGAGAGTGAGGGAGAAAGAACTCAGCTACTCTTGTTAGTATACATTGTTTGCTTTTGCTCATAAGAATTGATTCTTTGTCCCTTGTCACTTGTGGTGAGAGAAGAAAGATTTCTGTGCATCAATGTCTTTCTCTTTGGTCTAAGCGTGAAGGAAAATGTAAAAGTCAACTTCCTCTGGAACACCTAGGAAAAATCTCCTTTCCTAAAATAGACAATGTGCACTGGATTGGAATTGATAAGGTGTAGATTCTAGACTTGGACAGAAGTTCATCGGGCCTCTTATCTATAAAAGGACAGAACTGGACAATTGCTAGAATTCATTCCTGATCTAAGGTTGCAACAGACATTCTTTTTTTTTTTAACAGGATGACCTACTGGAGTTAAGGGTGCAGTCTGTGGCCATGGAGCAGATAAAAATAAACTGGGGCGCCACAATAGTGAGCTGTTGGCATCGGTCCACAGCTCTATTAGTTGGCCAATCAAGCCAGGCAGGCATTAATGCCTAACTAGAATGTGAATTGTTGCTTTCCAAAAGAGCAATTTAAAGATTAAGGAAAAAAAAAAATTCCTGGGCAATCTCTATCCTTCTCCCATCCAGCTAAACTGGCAGCTTTGATGAGTAATCCATCTATTGCTCTAAGCCACCAAGCCTTGTTCTTTCACCCCTTCACTGCAGCAGTTTTCATTGCTAATAGTAATGCCAGCTGTGCAGGGAGGGGATCTAACTGAACACAGCCCTCTTCACTGCTCCCAGCCACCTCCTAACAACCCAATTCATAGACAGATGTTGAGGGCAGTTGTAGTGAGATTGTAATGAAATTCTGGGGCTTTGGCCCTTGTGGGTGGGTATCTGTAACAAGTCACCCTGTCTTTAGTCCATCTGTTGGGGAGTTGGATACTCATATGTGTCCGGGTTGAGAAATTCACTGCAAATGCAGAGTGATGAAACATTAACATTAATTCGATGCCTGACCAGTACAACATGTGAAAAATTAAAAATGAAGTTGTGCTGTTTGGGCTTTAAAAATATATATTCGTTTTAGTGAAGTGAGGCCTTAGTAGTCATTTCTTCTTAAAAGCAACTTTCCATCTATAACTTCTATTTTCATTCCATGATGACAACATGTGTTTCCATGCCTACTCAATTTCTTTTACTCTTCTAATTGCTGACATTATGCCAACCAAGAAACACCCATTAAGTTTCTTTCTTACATGGTTGCAGGTTCCCTCTTTCTGACTGATTTGATCTTACCCTGCATGGCCATTCAAGAAACAAGAAGCAAGAGCCTGGCATGGCACTTGAGCAATAGAAGCATTTTATTTTTAATTTTTTTGTAGTTGTAGATTAACAGAACACCTTTATTTTATTTGTTTATTTTTATGTGGTGCTGAGGATCGAACTCAGTGCCTCATGGATGCTAGGCAAGAACTATGCCACTGAGCTACAGCCCCAGCCCAATAGACAAATTTTAACTGTGGCCTGTGATACATAGATTCATAAAGAAACCAAGATATAATGTTCTGTTAAATTGTGATGCTATCTGAGGCATAGAATTCTGAAGAATTTTAGAAAATTAGGCATATTTCTAATAGTTGACTTTGATTTCTGAGTTATCATTCCTTTGAACTTGGTTAGTGTGCGTTACAACCTTCATATAAAAAACTGAAAACTCTAATTTCAAACACCTGTTAGTGACAAGTTGCTATGAAATAATTTCCTTTCTGGAAAATGCAGTCTCTTTTTAAAATATTTTTTTTAGTTATACATGGACACAATATCTTTATTTTGTTTATTTTTATTTTTATGTGGTGCTGAGGATCAAACCCAGTGCCTCATATGTATGAGGCAAGCCCTCGGCCACCGAGCCATAGCCCCAGCCTTTAAATGGAGTCTTTATGCCAAGACTTTATATTTATATGAAATATTCATCCTGAGTCATTGTAAACAGCTCTTAATCTAGATATTTGTTATTTTTTAATTCTAAAAATAACAATGTATAAAATGTAGGAACTAAAATTCACATGAACTGGCTTCCAAATATTACTATATTGATAAGTGACTTGGTTTGTATGATTTTTTTATTCAATGAATGAATTTGATGAGAACATATAAAAGAATAAAGAACTACTCATGCCAGAGTTTTTTGGTTTTGTTTTGTTTTAAATATCATCTTTCTTATTGTTGTTTATTTTTTATGTGGTGATGGGGATTGAACTTAGGGCCTCATGAAAGCTAGGAAGATGCTTTACCACTGAGCTATCTCCCCAGCTCTTGATTTTGTTTTTTATCAAGTTATTCTCACAAAATTAGTTGGCAAATTCCTTCTATTTCTGTCTCCACTCAAGATTCTAGAAGGGTCTGAGGTGTTCCCTTTCCATTAAATTGCATGAGTTCAAGGGCAACTTTTGGGGCTGCAAAAGTTGATGTGAAAAATTCAGATGCAAGAATTCCAAGTTGCCTAGGTTATATAATCAGCAGCCACAGAGCCACAGGCTTTGTGTGGCCTTTTTATTTCCTCTCAGCTCTGTAAACCACACATCCCCAGGAGAGTGGCCCTGAGTACCCACACTAGTGCAATGTTCTGTTTCTCACCATCTGCCCTGTGTTCATTTAGGTGTTCACCAGAATTTGTATTTGGAAGAAAATTTCTGGAGAGATAAATACTTCTCTTCACTGAACAATATGGGAAATGGTATCCAATAAAGGAGGGGGGTTTCATAAAGGAGAGTTAGGTTGCATTAGTAAATTAGGTGAGCTGTGGAAGTCTACCTATGGATCAGCAGGATAGAGTGACTTAAAGTGTTTCTAATTGATTTTTAACCGGGTTCTAACTAGCAGTCCCTACATATCTATTACTTTCTTCCTAAATGAAATCTGAGTTCATTTAAATCCACTTTCTACCAACTTCCTAAATCCCCAATACCAGTAGAGTCTACAGATGCCCATGTCGATAATAAAGAAAATCTACAAAAAAAGAGCATTATTGTGCAATTCAAAAGACTTCCTGCAACATTGTCAGCTATTCTGTAACTGAATTAGGGCATTGTATTATTGTGGTAATATGTTTAAAATGACCATCATTTGTCATAGTCATCTGTCTCTATTGTCTTGAAAATGTGGATTTTAGAGAGTTATGTTGTATTTTCTCTTTCTAAAATACATGGTTCAAATAGGGTGTCTCTAATGATAGCACAATATAGTCCACTTTCTGGTTAGTTTGAATTCAGTATATATTCAAAATGCTCTGTTAGATTTTAATCTGATAGATAAGTGTTTCCTCTAGCCAGTTCTTACCACCTAGGTTTTGTGGAGGATATTATCTTTTGTCAGGAGTAACAGCTCATTCTGCCTGGCCCCACACAAACAGCATGGCTGCTAACGGTCATGTACAGCTCCAAAAGTATAATCCCAACCCATTTTATCATAGATCACTTCCTAACCACATGGTCATAAAGGAATTCCTTTGCTTGCTCTAAAGGAAAACGGAGTTGTTCTTTAACCTCACAAGAAGACTGAGTCAAACTATTGTGGAAAGTTGACAAATGCTATTGTCAACTAAAGTTGTGGCAGACACAGATTGACTTCCTGGGTCCCAGCAATTTCCATAATGGACCTGACCATGTGACCCGCTAGAACACAGCAGTTGATAAAAGGGTAGTTGGTCCTTTGTTCTAAGTACTCTGTTTAGCAGCCTAATATTTGTTAAGACTGCCATAACAAAATACCATAGACTGGGTGGTTTATGAACAACAGAAATTTATTTCTCACTGTTCTTGAGGCGAGGTACCGGGCATGGTTGGATTCTCGTGAGAGCTTTTTATGAATTGTAGATGCCTTCATTACCTTCTAGCAACCCTATCTCCTTATTGTGTCACATTGGGGATTAGGATTTCAGCATATGAATTTTAGGAGAAAAAATATTCAGTCTGCAACCATATCCAATACAAGATTGGCTAATCATTATAGCTCACAGTTACCAATGATTGGTCCAAGGTGTAGGCATATGATACAAGTCAGACCAATCAAGTCTTAGAATTTTTCACACTGAAGTTTAGAATGAGAAAGCCTTTCCTCCTGGTTAGAATGTGAGTTTGGAAATGGAGTAGAAGCAGAGAAAAAAGAAGAGTTGTCTGCATCCCTGTTTCTAGAGTGTCCCTGTCGCTCAAACTATCTGGCATCCTGCCTTCCTAAGCTTGGTTGTTCAACTCTTCCTTTTAATCAATCATCTTTCCATTTAAAGTAGTTTAAATGAGAATCCTATCACATGTACCCGAGAAAATCCTGAGTTAGACACATATCAAAAAGAGTACTTTACAATATCATTTTCAATGACTAGTAAGCATTCCCTTATTTGCATATATTTACAGATTTTTTTCAGTATTTACTCCCATATATTTAGACTGCTTAAAATCTTCTTGCATCTTAAGTAATGCTGTGATAAAAATCCTTATTCATAATGTTGGGCACATTTATTAAACTTGCTCCTAAAGCCAAAAATGTAATGAAAGTTTTTGATACATTATCACCAGATTTCCCTGCAAAGCATTCGTATTTAATGTGTATTTCCAACAGTCAGTTTGGAAAAGTGTTTGTTTTTCATGTTGTCACCACCTCCAGATATTATCACTCTATTTCTTTAATTTGTTTCTCAATTTTACAGGCAGAAAGTGCCAACTCATTGGGGTTTTTTGTTATTTTTTAGTTTGCACTTCTTGGGAAAAACAGGTCATTCTTACAGAGAAGCCCTGGATTTCCATCAAGTTCTAGAGTGTCATGTTATCATTTCACTGAATGCCTCGATTGCTGACTGACTCACTCTATCAAAATGCTAACAGGGTTTCCTGCCATCAAGGAGTTTTCTCAAAACATCACATTGCCTAATTTTGATCCAAAGTACTAACAGCCTTCTTCATTCTGATGGGAGGGGGGGTAAAATGCTATCAAGAAAACATCCTAAGAAATAAGAGCAGGTAACAGGAGTATTTTTGCTTTATTTTGCTTGGCTGGTGGGGGATTGAAAAGCCCTTTAACCTTCTCCAAGGAGGAGACTTTCTTTTAACTTGCAGTGTTCTCACTTTTATTTATTTATCTTAATGCCTACAGTAGTTTGTCCTTTTGTTGTGTGTTTGCAATGACTTGGATTCCACAGGACACATTTTGACACTCTTTCCCTTTCTGATGGGTCTTCGGTGCTGGACTACCTAGTGCGTCTCATGAAGGTGTGAATGACCCTGTCTTTCCTCTGTGGTGGTTTCAAATAGGCACATTTGCTTTTTCTCCCCCCCCCCCACTGGGAAGGGACTAAAACTAGCATGACAACGTCAGAAGATGGTCTTTATGAACTCTAGGATTCTCAGGAGGAGGCTTTGAGCAAAGGCAGGCCACTTTTCGTAATTAAAGACTTCAGAGCACCTGCTATTGAATTCCAGACTCCTGTTTTCCAGGACTTGCGTGTATTTATGTGATATGAGCATAATGTGACAATGTAACAAGGGTCAGGGTCAGCGGAGGCTGGAGAATTTTCACTGTGTCATTGCAGGGAAAGAAAGAAAGGGGAAGAACTATTTTTATTTTTAGATTAAATATGTGTTGCATAACTTGAAGTGGCCTGAAAACTATGTGAGAACTTTTTTTATATAACAGGTTCATACTAAATTATTATTGTGATGAGTTCTAAAATTGCATTATAATATTGATTTTCATCTTTTAATCAGCTCCCTCCCCTACCCCACCTTCCGCCCTCTCTCTCTCCCCTCCTCCCAGGATTTTAGGTTTCCTTTCACTTTTATTCCAGAACTGGACTATTTCCCTAAGCTTACACCAGGCCTCCTGTGCACTACCTCCCACATACTCTGACTCAAACATAGGAAACTACTTTATTTATTTGCATAAGAAAGTTTAAAAATTCCCAGAAGAAAGAAAAAAAAACCCTACAGAGATATAGAAGTATCGTGGCTCATAGGATACAGGTTTCCAGTTTAAATTTGATACAAGGCATAACTTCCCTAGACCTTAGTTTTCACACTTATATGAGAGAGGAACAGACTTTTTGCTAGGGCACATGAGGTTTTACGATTTTAGAAGACTTACCTTGTATAACAAGTAAGCCCCTCTCTGTTTATTTCAAACCCAGAGGAAGCCAGACCCCAAGTCCTATTCAGCTCACGAACCACAAGCATTTCGCCTTCTCTTTCTGAATTTTAACCTGATCCTCCTCCAGCTCATCACTACCATTTTCTGATGCCCATCCAGGGCCAGGCTATATTTGAGGCTCAGAAGAGTTAATGTGCCCAAGGCATGCAGTATATAAGTAGCACAACCTGGTTGAACCCAAGTTGTCAAGCTCCAAAGCCACAGTCTTCACACTACACGGTGTCTCCTACGAGGCTGATGGTTTTTAAACTTCTTTCAGCACTGAAACCTTTTAAGTGACATTTTTCATAAAACCTCAAAATGAGGCATCTCTGGATACAGCCAAGTAGGAACCCAGTGTTGGCCACTTGGCCTCATCCACAAGCCTGGATTGATCCCAAGGTGCTTTCATAGAACCCTGAACAGCATGAAGTAGAAAACACACACACTGCATATGACCGTGACAGAGCAAACCCACCTTGCCTCCTATGGGGAGTCTCTGGGTAAAGTTTAAGTAGTCAGTGTCCTCGGAGGCAGAGTTGCAAGAGCATGACTCACAGCGTAAGCTTCCAACAGCCAAAGACTAGCAGAGCTGCCCTATTTTAATCCTTCCTCTGAGGGCCACAGAAATGTTATCAGGAGGCAGGCAGCTTTGTTTTTCCTCTGTCTTGCCCTATGGTATTTCCAATAGACATGATAAGTTAGGAGCCTGTGGGGGTCAGTTTTTGACCACGGACCGTTGCCAAGTTGATTAGAATTGATTGAATCACTTGCCTAAAGTTGAACATAATGGTCAATCATGAGGACTTTGCTATGTGGGAGGCCTAGGTTCACATTCCGGTTCTATCATTTATTTAATCAATTAAATAAAATCCATCACCATGAAGGTTAGGTTAGTTATTATTCGTAGTAGCATTATTATAATTAATGAAACTTATATTCTTCTAGTTATAAGATTGGGGTTATAGCTCAGTGGTAGAGCACTTGCCTCACACATGTGAGGCCCTGGGTTAGATCCTCCGCACCACATAAAAATAAATAAAGTAAATATATTGTGTCCATCTTTAAAAAAACTTAAAAAAAAAAGAAAGAAAGAAAATGAAAAGAATCAGTGTTTTCAAAGACTTTATTAATATATATTACTATTTACTAAGACATGGGCCCATAAAACTTTTTTTTTCTTTTTTGTTAAGTTTGGATAGTTTCCTTCTGAATTGTTTGAATTTTAAGTGAGTTTTCTTTCTCCAATATGTACACAGTTAATCCACCCAAATTCTGATCCTATAACTATCTGTCTTTTTAACAGACATCTGACTGAAAGAGAAATGGAAGTAATAGTGTATCAATGTTAGTCCCTTAATTGTGGCAAAATGTACCACAGTCATGTAAGACTGTTTTAAGTAGAGAAAACTGGGGAGGGGTTTACAGCAACCCTTTGTACTAACATTGATTCTTTTCTCTAAGTTTAAAACTGTTTTCAAATTAAAAATTTGTTTTAAAAAAGAGATTTATGAGAAGAATCATTTATGTGTAATTATCATTTCTGAAGCTCTTCATTCCTTTAAGCATATCCATAATTTCCTTCTGCTATGGTTTTCCTTCTGCCTGAGATTTTTTTCCTATAACATTTTTTGTAGTGCCTATTTATTGGTGATGAATTACTTCAGCTTTTGTCTGAAATGTTCTTTATTTCACCTTCAGTTGCGAACAGTATCTTTGCTATGTAAATACTTCTGGGTTGGCGATCTTCTTTTCAGTACTTTAAATGTGTTGCTTCACTACCTTATCACTTGTATTATTTTTAGCCAAAAGTCTACTGTCGTGGATTTTATGGATTGACATAGTTTTCTTCACGTGACTTGTCCTTGGGCTCCATTGAGCTTCTTGGATCTGTAGATTTATACTTGTCATCAAATTTGGAAATTTTATAGCCATTTTTTCTTCTGATAGTTTTCTTCACCCCTTCCCTTTCCCAGGAATTCTCATTATACATCGGGCCACATCTTGAAGTTATCCCACAGCTCACTGAAGATCTTTTTTTATTTTTTAACATTCTTTTTCTCTGTGTGTTCCATTTTGCTGGTTCTATTTCTCTTCTCTGGCTCACGAATCATTTCTTCTGCAGTGTCTAGTCTGCAATGAATCCTCTCCAGTTGTATTCCTTTGCTTTTCCTGCATGACCAATCTCCACAAACTGAATGTATTAAGACAAAAAACTTTTATTATGTCACAGTTTTCATGAGACAGAAATCTGGCATAGTGGAGCCGGGGCCTCTGCTCAGGGTCTCCCAAGGCTGAACTCAAGGTTGTCAGCTGGCTGCATCCAAACAAATTCAATTAGGGAACATATCTGCTACAAAGGTCCTTCCGGTTGTTGGCTGAATTCATTTTCCTGAGGTCACGTGACTGAGGTCCCTGTTTATTTTTGACTGTCAGCCGCGGGCCTGCCCACCATTCCTGTCACATTCCTGTCACATGGCAGTTCTCAATGTGGTTGTTTGAACACTCAGAATGCAATTCTAATAACTGTTTTAGTGTCCTTGTCTTCTAATTCCAACAACTGGGTCAGTTCTGGGTCAGTTACGACGGGATGGATTGATTCCTCTCCTCATTTTCTTACCTCTGTGTGCCTGCTAATCGTTCACTGGACATCAAACATTGTGAATTGTATTTTGATGTGGAGTGAATTTTTAAAATCATGTTTAATTGTGCTAAAAAGAAACCCAGGCAACATAAAATTTAACATTGTAATTGTTTTTCATTACATAATTTAATCATGTTGAGGGTATTCATGTGGTTGTGCAACAGATCTCTAGAATTTTTTCACCTTGCAATACTGGAACTCTATCCACTGAATAGCAATTCTCCATTTCCCTCTCTTCAGAGTTCCAAGAAACTACAATCTTCTTTTTGTTTCTCTAAGTTTACCCACCTCAGATAATGTATGTAAGTATCTTTTTGTGATTGGCTTATTTCACTAAGCATAATGTCCTCAGAGTTCATCCTTGTGACGTGTGACAGGATTTCCTTCTTTGTTAAGGTTGAATAATATTCCTAATATTCCATTATAGACGTTTGTCCCATTTTGTTTATCTGTTCATCCATTGATAGATATTTGAGTTCCCTCTTTGGCTATTATGAATAATGGGTGGGTGGGCAGATACCTCTTTGACATCCTGCTTTCAGATCTTTTGGAAAGATACCCAGAAATAGGATTTCTGGATAATATGATAGAGTATTTTTATTGTCGAGGAACCTCCCTTCTGTTTGCCACAAAGGCTGCAGCATTTTGCATGACCTCCAATAGTGCACAGGCATTCTATTTCTCTGCATCCATTATCAACACTTGTTATTTTTCTGGGTTTTTTTTTTTTTCCACTTTTTAAAAAAGTAGCCATCTTAATGGGCATGAGGTGATATCTTGTGGGGTTTTTGTCTGTTTTTTTTGTACCAGGGATTGAACTCAGGAGCACTGAACCACATCCCCAGTCCTTTTTTGTATTTTTATTTAAAGACAGGGTCCCACTGAGTTGCTTAGGGCCTCACTAATTTACAGAGACTGGCTTTGAGCTTGCCATCCTCCTTACTCAGCCTCCCGAGCTACTGGAATTAAAGGTGTGGGCCACCGTGCCCAGCTATCTTGTGGTTTTTGATTTGCAGTTCTTTAATAATCAGTGAGGATGAGCATATATTCATATGCATTTTGACAGATACATATTGTCTTATTCCTATAAATATTTTTGAACCTTGTTTAGGTAGCAGTTAAGTTACTTGGAAGTAATTTGATGCTTTTAGATTTTGCTTCTTTGATTTGTTAGGTGGGTCCTTAGCATATCCTCTCTCTAGGGCTTATTCTTCTTCCTTACTGGGGCAAGACCTTCCAGAGTACTGTACTCATGGGAAGAAGCATTATTCTGGAGCCTGTTTGTATCAAGTCCTGTTTCTTCCAATCCTTTGGGGGCTGGGGTGTTCTTTCCTAGGCTTCATTTCCTCATATGCATCAGCCAGTCTGCTGAGCACTTTGCTGAATTCTCTTTCTGGTCAGCTCTCTCCTCTCTGGTACTGCGTCCTCCAAATTCCAGCCATCTTGATTCTCCTGGATTCTCAGCTCTGTCTCCTCCACAACGACAGTCTGTGGGAACTGCCTGGGTTCTCCTTCCCTATGTTGTGGCCTGAAAGCTCTATGAAGACAATAAGCTGGAGTAATCAAGAGGCCACTCATTTCTGTCTCTCAAAAATTGCTGTCAATTGTTGCCTGTCTCATAGATTTCTATTTTTCTTGTTTTGGGAGGAAAGAGGGTAAATCTGTTTTTTGTTAATCTATCTTGGCAAGTAGCAGAAGTCACAGGGACTTATCCAAAGTATAATGAAATGCTCAAACTACAACAATAGTAAAGTTTTTTTTCTTCAAATGTTTTGAAATGAGAAAATATGAGCTGAAGATATAGCTCAGAGGTAGAGCACCTGCCTAACATACATGAGGCCTTGGGTTCATCACCCAGCATTGCAAAGTAAATTAATTGATGATTTAATTTAAAGACAAGCTTCCAATCAGGAAGTAGTTTCACAAATCCCATTATGTTAAGGATATCATTGAATTTTAGAGGAAATGAATTTTACATAATCAAAGGAAGATCATATAAGAGTGAACACCTGAAATTCTAAAATTCAATGTCATCTTTCATGTAGCATTAACCTTTGGCCTTTGTTATCAGTCAGTAAATACAAAATTGGATCCATTTATGGGCATGCCCAAACTACACTGATTTTGGTTGAACTTTTCCCACCTTCCCAATCAAACAGTGATTCTCAGGGTCCTCAAATGGGTCCTCACATGTGTGAGCTGCAGTTACCACCAAATACCTGCCACCTTCTCTACCAGTCCCCACTGCAGCTCCCGCTTTCTATGTTTCTGCCTGAGGAGTCTCATCTGGGTCATTTGTGAAATCTTTGCTTGACAGTGCCTATTGTTGTGACCACGTCTGTGACAAGAATTCTTGCAAAGCTGCCAGTCCTCTGACACGAGGGCAGAGCTGGGTTTCCCACAAAAGCAAGGGGCCCCAAATTGTCCTGAACATACTGAACATACCTTATTTCTGGTTTTAATCTCTCAATTTTTTTTTTTTTTTGGTACCATGGAGTGAATCCAGGGGCACTTAATCACAGAACTACATCCCCAGCACCCCCCCAACCTTTTTTTTTTTTTTTTAATTTTGAGACAGGATCTCACTAAGTTGCTTAGGGTCTCACTAAGTTACTGAAGAAGACCTCAAACTTGGGATCCTTCTACCTCAGCCCCCTGAGTCCCTGGGATTACAGGTGGATCAAGGTGGATCACAGGTATGTGCCACCGCACCTGGCAATCTCTCTCAAAATCTTCCAGTCTCTGATGAAAGTAGCTCAATCAGTTTATTGTAAAAGGAGACAGCACAAAAGGAGTCTATAGGTCCCTTTATCCTCCTGTTCTCTCTTCCCAGCCACTCCTGACTCAATTAAACTTCTCCTTCCCTCTATATAAAACGAAGGACCTTGTGCTCATCAGCCAATGACAACACATATTTGATAGGGGCAGAAGGCAGTAGGCATTTTATGTACTAACAATACCTGGATGCACAAACAATACAGCCCAGGTGCCCTTATTAAGCCATAGCCTGTGGTCGTTCTTGACCTTCACAACACAGAGGGTATCTGGTCAGTAGACTCCACTGAATGTCTATTTGAGGTGCTGTTCTTAGATTATTACACAAAGCCAAGAGCAGAGTCTGCCTCTCAAGGGCACTTTGCATTTCTCGCTGGCATGCTACACTAAGCACCATACAGGAGCCACTTACCAGGAACCGCCTTTCCCGTTTTATAGAAGGTCCAGCCCTTCTAAGTCAGACACAGCTGTGGTCTCCTTCCTTCTCCCACTCCTCTTCCAGGCTTCCGCCAACACATTGATACAACAGTCTCATTTCCTTTGGTGTCCTGAAGCTTCCTTTTCACTGCGATTACAAAAACATTTATTAGAGAATAATTTATTCTTCAGGCACATTAATGGAGTCCAGATTTTGCTTGGATAATATGGACAGACAGATGTGCAGTGTTTGGTGCTACTTTAAGATGAGCAATGCTGTTTACACAGAATTTTCCTGAGACCACCCAACTCATTTCACATGTAGCCTTCAGCTTTCCAAGCCCTGGCCTCCAGAGGAAAAGAAAAAATTTAATAACTCAGCGCCCCACCCAGTTTTGAAGACATGACTTAATACTGAAGGAATTTGCAAGCCTGCACTGCCAATCAACATGCCTACATCAAATAAACCATCTTTTCTTATTCTGAAAAATGAAAGGTAGTTCTAGAAGCATTCTACTCTCTGACCTTCTTATATATTGTTCATGTCTCATTAGAAACCCGGAGAAGCTCAACCAAAGACCATAAATCTAAAAATAATAACAGGAGATGAAACACTTGTTATTTGGCCTTCCCCCAGTTTCCTATTTTGAGTATATTTCACATAAATTGCCTTTTCTCTTTAGCTCTGTATTATGCATAAAGATAACATTAATAATTCTTTTTTGCACTTGGAAAGTTTGTTACATTTTTTCATAGCATTTACACATATTGGTAATTTGCTCCTTACTTTAACTTGAGAAGTAGGTAAGGAACTGTCTTAGTCTGTTCAGATTGCTATAACAAAATACCATAGATGGAGTGGCTTATAAACAACAGAAATTTATATCTCACAGTTCTGGAAGCTGGAAGTCCCAGATAGAGGCACCTGCAGATTGATTTCTGGTTCCTAGACGGTACCTTCTCACTGCTACCTTGCCCCTTCCAGTATCTCTTTTTATTCATGAGGGCTCTGCCTTCATGATCTTGTCACCTCAAAAGGACCACTTTTTAGTATCATCCCATTTGAGATAAGGTTTTAACACATAAATGTGGGGAGGAATACAAACATTCAGATCATATCAGGCCCGTGTGAGAAGTTAAGTAACTTTACTAAAGTATTCCAGTGCTTAATTGGTTAAGTCAGTCATTAATAATAATTCCTTTTTTCTGTGATTGCATTTAATCTAAAAATCATTGACTAGTTTTAAGTCTGATTGTTTTGAGTTTCATAGACATACCACAGCATTCTAGATGTATATTAAATGTATTATTTTACTTTATAGTTTACCAAGATATAAGAATGAATACATTGATGCCTAGTATATAGAAAAGAATATGGTGTAGTAATGGAGATAGGCTCAGATCTTTCCCTGCCCTTTACTTACACTCCCTGATACTAGACCCCTCTTCTATAGATTGGGGACCGTGACACCCACCCTTTTGAATTGTTCTGAGGTTCAACTGAAATGCCATCTAGAAAGTGCTTTGTTCACTAAGACCTGATATTTATTGAATTGGCTTTTCTCTTTTATTTTTCATAAAAGAAAAGGGGGTGAGCACAGGAGTGAATTAAAGTCAAAGCCAGGCTACTCAGTGTTGAGGAACCTGTAGGGAAGGCAGATATAAAGTCCCTCGCCTCAAGGTGCAGCTGAAGCGATGCATGTATGATGAACAGGAAGTAACTAATGTGAGCAGGAAGTAACGAACACTGCATAATTGGTGCTAAATGAGAAGGAAGCAGGTTGGCGGAGGAATCAATTTTGACTGACAGTAGGGGTGGGTAGAGTTCAGGTGATGGTTTGTAATGAAGTAGACCTTAATTTGGCTGTCTCAGTGTGATTATGGTTTTGACAGGCAGAGATGTGGCAGAGAGACATTCTGGGTGGAGAGGGGAGCACCAGCAGGGTATAAACATGATAAGATGCAGGGTGTACTCCGAATTTAGCCAGCAAATTGGCATGAGTGGAATCAACTATGGCCACTCCGAGGGTGGCCTGTGGACCTGCAGCATCCCAATTACCTGTTGAATTGCAGGCTCTTGGGCCCCACCAAGACTTACATAGTCACAGTCTGCTCAGGTGACATGCACATTAGGAAGCTCTGAAGGAGAGGGAATATAGTGTCCAGTCACATGGAAAGGCAGACTGTAATCAGAACCAAGAGAGAAGCTGTAGAATGTGCTGGTCAGGTGGAGGCTTTGGAACCAGTTCACAAGGGCAGGTGGCGTGGGGGTGGGGATACTCCTTAATCTCATCTCTGGCTTCAGTAACATCACATTCTAGCTGTGGGACCTTGGGCAAAGTTACTTAACATTTAAGGTGATAATAGTACCTGATACCTCATAGGATTTTTTTAAAGAAACAGACTATGTTTTAGAATATCTCCCACCCTTTCCTATACACAGCCTCCCCCTTGTCAACATCCTGCACTAGAGTGGTGTGTTCCTTATAAACAGTGAGCCTACACTGACATGTCATTCATCCAGAGACCATAGTTTACATTAGGGTTCATTTTTGATGTGGTAGGTTCTATGGGTATGGACAATTGTATGACATGTATCCACTATATTGTATCATAGAGCATTGTTTTAATGTCCTAAAAATCCTCTGGGACCTACTTATTCCCTCATTTCTCTCCCCGCCAGCTCCTGGTAACCACTGATTTTATTTTTACTGTCTCCATAGTTTTGCCTTTTCCAGAATGTCACATATTTGGATTCATACACTATGTAGCCTTTTTAGATTGGCTTCTTTTACTTTGTATTATGCATTTATATTTCCTTTGTTTATTTTCATGACTCAATAGCTTATTTTTTATTAGTGCTGAATAATAGTCCACAGTCGGGATGTGTCACAGTTTATTTTTCCATCCATATTTTGAAGGATATCTTGCTTCTACATTTTAGCAATTTATGAATAGAGCTGCTCCAAACATCTATGAGTGTTTTGTTTTGTTTGTTTATTTAATGCAGATAAGATTTCAACTCATTTGGATAAATACCAAGGACTACAATTGCTGGATCACACTTCATAGGCTTGTTTTAGGATTCAGGATAGTGATGTGCCTGGTACTTAATAAGTGCTCAGCTCTTGATTCTAACAGTCAGGCTTGGTCCTAACATTGATGTGCCAGGGCAAACTTATCTGCATCTATTCTTGCTCTAGGCATATCAATGTTACCCCAAATGTTAAGTAACCTTGCCCAGGGTCCCGGGTTTATTTTTCTGCCCAGATCCCCTGACCTAGAAACTAACTGAAGGTGCAGGGTTCATCCCCACAGGTTTCAAGCATGAAGGGAGCCATGCATCTGCTGGGAAGAGTGGAGCATAAGCTGAAGACCAGGGCTCATGGGTGGGGACTGGACCCACCAAACCCAGGATGGGATTCAGAATCAATGAGCCTATACAGGATTTTATCCTCCAAAGTCCTCCACTCCTCAGGGGTCTGAGGGCAGCTAGGTTCTTCTCCTCTATGCCTGGATTCCAAGACTGTGCCCAATGAGCCAAAGCAGGAGGGAACTCCATTATCTGGGGAACCTGGCCTGTTAGGACATCTTCCCTGGGTGATTTAGGGTGGCCATTTGGAAAATATTGTTCCCTCTGTCTGGCCTACTTCAGGTAGGTGTTTCTTTTCTCCACCACCACCCCATCAGCCACAAACTTGGCTCTGCAAGAAGGGGAGAGGCCCATTTCAACACACATGTCCCTCCTGTCCAGCTCCCATTAGCTCAATCTGTTACAGAATTTCAAAGTAAAAAGATGCCTTTATGTTTTGGAATTTATGATATGGAGGGTCCCTCTGATCTGGTTTTGGGGGTGATTGCCCATTGCTGTGACAAAATTGGACTTTCATTTTGCTGGCATGGTCATCTTTAGATATAGTTTAAGTGAGAAATGACACGCAGAGCTGAACTTTTTGGACCCAGACTAAAGTTGGGTGGGAATGAGGATAGATCTAGTCTGGTGCCAAAAAGTGGTGTGTGTCCTAGATGTTTCCCAGCACGGCTCTGCCTCTAGTTCCCTCCTTTGACCCTTCCTGATCACCATTTCTTTCCCTAGCACTCTTAACAAGTTCCTGAGAGCTGGTTTAAAATTTCATTGCTGTTGAACAACAGTGTTCATCTGGTTATTTTTGAAAGAATTCTTCCCTGGGTTATCAAGTGGGGAAATTGGGCACAGAAAGTGGTCTTTCCAGAAAGAGTCACCACTGGCCCATGGCCATCTACATTTTAAAACACAGACTTGACTGAAGTCTTCAGGGTCATTCCGATGTGTCAAGAGGCTCAGCTTGTTTGTCCTGCTCCATGATTGAAAAACATAATTTAAATCAAAACAAGAAGTCCATACCAAGGTTCAAAACAGAAGGATATCCTGCTTCAAGGTTTCAAGAAAAGTGCATGTGAAGCAAAGTCTCCGAATCTGTTTTTAAACTGAGTTTCCTTTTTCCTGGGGTCTTTTAGAACAAAATCGAAGCGAAGCCCATTCTGCTCCCCTCCTCCGCTTTTTTTTTCCTCTTTCATGGTGACCCTTCATTCTTCCTATCAGCCTATATCCTCTTCATATCATTGTGATCCCTTCTTGATCCAACATCCCTTTATTTCTCATAAAGAAAAGAGCCTTTCTTTGTTGGGTGGGGATTACTTTCAGCTAACCAGTACCCTCTTGGAGACGGGGTGGAGCAGAATACCAATCACAATACACTAATAAATCATTGTCACTAAGCAGAAAGCCATTTTTGTCGTTGCAGAAATTCACATCGCTTTTGCAAAGTTAGGCACACCAAAGTCAGGGAGTGCAAATTGGATGCATACTTTCCAATGAACTGAATTGTACGCACTAACATAGGTATAGTTTTTCTGGTTAAAAATGCTAGTCTGTCTTTAAAACTGCATCCTTTATGAATCAGCCAATGTAATTACTGATATTAAAATATCAATAATTCATACTTCCATATTTTAATGTTTAAAATTCACAGTTTTTTTGCATTTAAGTTTCAAAAATATTAAGGAGATTGGGAAGAAAGGTAATGAAATAACAATAATGAGAATAATGATATATAAGTAAATGGAAATCACTCAGGTATAACAGAGGAAGATCTGTGTTATTCATCTTCCCATCTTCCATGAGGCTCAAGTCAGCCTTGTTTCTGTTCCTCAACTTTTTGAGGGGAGTGGGTACCAGGGATTGAACTCAGGGTCACTTGACCACTAAGCCACATCCCCAGCCCTATTTTATATTTTATTTAGAGACAGGGTCTCACTGAGCTGCTTAACACCTCGCTTTTGCTGACCACCTTTGAACTCGCAATCCTCCTGCCCCAGCCTCCTGAGCTGCTGGGTTTATAGGCATGCACCATCATGCCGGGCCATCCTCAATTCTTCACAGATATTATCTCCTATGTATTTTTTTTTTTTAATTTTGAGGGTTTTTTTTCCCTCTGTCTCCCTTTGAGCAATAAGCTTCCTTCAGAATTCTTGGATAAGAACTTAAAACAAGAAAAATCAAGGGCTGCTTGCAAACACTTCACATTTAAAGTGGGTAGGGGCAGAAGAATTAAAAATGTACTGAACATGTATGCTCAGGTGCTTCAGGAAGGCTCAACACACACTGAATGAGACAAAGTGCCAGCCACAGGGGAGACAGTTCCGATGGAAATAGGCAGCAGTGCTGGAACTTTTCCTTCCCCTGGCAATTGCTACATTCAGAGAAATTTTCAGTCATGGTTTGTTAACATCCAGATATGCATAGAGTGTTATTGGGACACAGGCGCAGATGAAGTCCAGGGGATTCCAGGAAAACTTCCTAGAAGAGAAGATGCCAAAACTAAGTCTTAAAGAAACAGTAAGAAATTGCCCATGTGGAGAAAGATGGCAGGATGTGGCATGAGCAAGAACATGGAGACAGAACAGTGTGTTGGGTGCTGGCACTCCCAGGGCCTACCGTAGCCCATGGTAGTCACAAGAAATGGGTAACTCTGTAATTATCAGAATCTATGCATATTTATGACTTTTCTTACAAATTAGAGTTCTATCTTAGTCGAGGTTTTTTTGTTGACAAGTAGCATAAATCTATTTTAAATTTTCTTAAGTGATAGATTTTTTAGAGAAGAATGTTATGATCCCCAAATTGAAAATGTAGCTGGGACTGGAAAATATCAGGAACTAGGCCACCCATGCTCCTTTCTATCCAATATCTTCCATTGCCATCTTTCCTTTTTTATTCTGCAGTGCTGGAAACTGAACCCCGGGCCTTGTACATGTTCTGAACTACACCCCCAGTCTCCCTTTTTAATGCAGTGCGGGGGGATCAGGCCCAGGGCTTTGTGCATGCTCGGCACACATTCTAACACCGAGATATAGCCTTAGCCCACCTACCACCATCTTGTAGAGCATTTCCAGTCAACTCTGTGTTCTGACTACCCGTGGCTCTTTAGAATGACCAACATGAATCTGATACATGCTGCTAAGTACAAAAATGGGTCACAGCCTGATCTCCAGGTGGCTTCTGTCTATTGATGAAAACAGCCAAGTGAAAATGATGGCAATTATACCCATCAAATGGTCCACTTGAAAAGTATCAGACATTGCAGTGTGGGAACCAGGCAGTCTCTGAGAAACCCCAAGGAAACACAGAGATGGGCTTTTCCCAACAAGGCAATAGCCATGATACAGAGTGGCACTGGAAGTACATCAGTCCTTCTTAACCATGTGCCTCCTGTGTTGCCATCAGACACAGTAAACCCCAACCACAGAGCACGTGGCTTATATGTATTTGCAGTGTGCTGTGTGAATGAACAAAGAACAAGTCACAAAGCCAAGGTTAGGAAACAAAGCAGATGTGCCTATTTCTAAGACCAAAGGTAGATGGCAAGAAGTCAAGACATACTTTGTGTACTGTTCACAAAGTAGAAGAGTGCCAGGCCTTTCCTGAGTGCTTAATACATATTAATTCATTTAATCCTCCCAATAATCCTCTGAGGTAGAGACTATGAATATACTCTTTTCTACATAGAAACTAAAACCCTGAGAGTTTAAATCACTTCCTCAAGGTCATATACCTAATGAAAGGTGGAGTTGTGGCCAGGAACCCAGACATTCAGGTCCCAGGATATATGGACACCAACTCATTCTTCTCTTTATCTCCATATTCTCCTTTCTCGTGATTCACTCTGCAGAGATAGTAAGAATTAGTTGAAAAGCAAAAGTGATGTCAGATCAAAAAGATTTAAGTGAACAGAAAATAGAAAAGAAGGTAAGTCACTTTTGGGGTGGAGAGGAGAAACTTTAGCATGATAGTTTTCAAATTTATTTATTTAGTTATTTTGGTAGCAGAACATTCCTGTCCAGTGTCTTCCTCTGAATCTAATAAATACAACAGAGACAAGTGGAGCTGCTAAAGCAAGGACCCAGTACAAACATGGTAGCCCCTCTGTACATTGTTCTTCTCTCTGTACATTGTTACCCTAGGCAGTTTAAAGGACTAAGGGACCCAGCCAAGAGTCATGTCCTACACCAACCACTACTTGGACAGCTGGGGAAACTGAAACCAATTCACCTGTCTGATTATCTTGCTTGGTATCCAATGTTCTGAGTTTTTTTGTTGTTGTTGTTGTTGTTGTTGTTGTTTGTTTGTTTGTTTTTTAAATCAGTTTGAGCCTTTGCAACATTTTAATTAGAAGCTTTCCAGTTTGATCATTAAAGCTTCTTCTTTTGGGGGAGTGGGTAACTGGGGATTGAACCCAGAGGCTCTTAACCACTGAGTCACATCCCCAGCCCTTTTTATATTTTATTTTGAGACAGAGTCTCACTGAGTTGCCAAGTGCCTCACTAAGTTGCTGAGGCTGGATTTGAACTTGCAATCCTCCTCCCTCGGCCTCCCGAGCCGCTGGGATTACAGGTGTGCCCACTCACTGTACCCATCCCATTATAGCTTCTACAATGAAATGTTTGGGTTTCTGTGTTGCACCTCTGTCCATTTGATAGAGAGTACCAGTGACTTCACTAGGCACAGGAGGAAGGTTTAGGATGAATAGCAGGGTGTGAGGGGCAGGAGAAGCAAAGGTAAGGTGTCTCTGGAGGTGGAGAATACTGAAAATGCTTTTCTGAGCATGTCAATTTTGAAGCAAGTAGCTCTGACTCCAGAAAAAAAAAAAAGTAGAGTGGTTCTTTTGTTTGTTTATTTTGTTTGGTTTTTCTCTTCTAGGAAAGGAAAAGGACATGATATTCACAATAGTTATTCTTCCTCAGTTTTTTAAGCATTATCTAAACTATCCAAATTCTCTATATAAGGAACTGTCTTACCTGCTGGGCTGTTTGGGCATGTTCTATGCAGTATCTAAAGATCAGATCTCCGAAACTAGTAATTTCCAAAATATTTCTTCCAAGGATGTCTAAACTAAATGGCAGGAATTTTCTTGAGTGTGTACCCTCAAGGACCAGAATTTCTCTCAAGATGTTGATTTCTCCTAGCCATTGCAGTCATTGTGCCTTATTTCACTATTACAGCCAGGCCCACTCCATCTCCACACTACTCTCAGAGATACACTCACTTGGTGCTCCTTTTTTCTAGAAATATTGGGGTGGGAAAGGATAAGGTTACAACTGAATAATGTAAGCCAGGCAAATCTAGTATGGATTGGGTTCCTTCACTGACTATTAGCACCTCTTTGGAAGGCTTCCTAAACCCTTGTTGTCTCAATTTCCTCATTTGTAAACTAGAGATGAACAGAACCTTAGTGAAACAGATAATCCATTTGTTAAAAAACTCTTCCAGAGCAGGGAAAAAAAAAAAAAAAGACAAAACCTCCCAATCTATTCCATGAGGCTAGCACAACTTGGCTCTAAAAATCCACAAAGAGAGCAAAAGAAAATTGCAGTCCAGTCTTACTTATGAAAATAGATGAATAGGCACACGCCTGTAATCCCAGCGGCTCAGGAGGCTGAGATAGGAGGATGGTGAGTTCAAAGCCAGCCGCAGCAAAAAGTGAAGCACTAAACAACTCAGTATAGACCCTGTCTCTAAATAAAATTTTACAAAAAAAATAGGGCTGGGGATGTAGCTCAGTGATGGAGTACCCCTGAGTTCAATCCCCAGTACTGCCCTCAAAAAAAAAAAAAAAAAAAAGATGAATAATCCCAAATAAAATATTGTCAAATCAAAACTAATGATATTGGGCTGGGCATGTGGCTCAGTGGTAGAGTGCTTGCCTAGCACATGCAAGACCCCAGTTCAATCCCCAGGACCATTTTTAAAAAAAAAAAGTTTAAAATAAATACCAATCTTAGGAATGTAGGATAGTTTTGAACCATTACAAAGAGATCATGGTTAGACAGAGGATTGGATACATACAACTGACTTCATTCCCTCCTGAAACCCCACTAAACTAAGTGAAAAAATAAGACAAAAAGGAGAGGGAGAAAACCTCCATGGACAAGAGATATCAACATTACTTAAAAGGTGAAACTGATGAATGAAGAGCACTGACTCAGCAGAATTGAGCAAATGATTCTCTAAATGTCTTTGGAGGGAATGTCAATGACCAGTAGGGGAGTGGCTCCCCAGAATTCCCGAAAGGCTCAGGGGTGGAGTCACCAGGTTCTTAGATGAGGGCCTAGTGGAATGAGAGCAATGAAGTTTGTTGAAAGCTGTGAATGGAGAGGCTGGACCTCTAAGTCCCCTTTCACATCCCAGCAGGAGACAACAGGCTTGCTTTTATGGGATCATTGAACCGAGGGAGCTCCAACTCTGGTGTACCTGTGGAGGACTAAGGAGTTACCCATTTCCCTAGGTAGGAAGGGAGAATAGAAAGAAGTTAATCAATCATATTTACTGAGTGTATTAGCTTTCAATTATGATCATGAATACCTGAGACAGTCAACTTATAAAGACAAGAGGTTTATTTTACCTCATAGTTTTAGAGGTTTCAGTTCACGATCATTTGGCCCTGTTGCTTTGGTGCCTGTAGTAAGGCAGCACATCATGGTGGGAGCATGTGGCAAAGCAAGCCTGCTCATCTTATGAGCACGAAGAGAAAGAAAGAAAGAAAGAGGAAGGAATGGGGTCCCACTAGCTCCTTAAAAGGCATGCCTCACTGATGACCTGAAGACCTCCCACTAGGCCCCACCTCTTAAAGGTTCCACCACCTCCTAATAATACCACACGGGGAACCAAACCTTTAACACACAGGGACACTTAAGATCTAAACTGTAAAACTGAGTGTCTGGTGTGCTGAGCACAGACCATGTGTCCTGCTCAGTTCTAAGGGTTCCATATGGATGAATTCATTTTGTCTTCAAAACAACCCACCAGGCAGGAAGAAAAAAGTATTAAAGTAACCAAGACAGTTTTTTAGAACAACAAAGTAATGAGATTTACCCTACCAGATATTAAGACATATTAGAAAGCTATGATAATTTTTAAAATACAGTCTGAGTGTTGGAATAGATAGGTTAGATTATTATTTTCTATTTATAATAAAATGAAAAGTTACATTAATTCATTGGACAGATTAATTAATGTTAGAATAGGCATGTTTGATCCAAAGAATATAGAAACTCACCCTTACATAGAGCGTGATATGATAAAAATGACATTTCAAACCAGTAGGGAAAATAGTAAACAATTCAGTAAATGATATTGAGATAATTAACTATATACACTCTCAGAAGATATAAGTTTCAGATGGATTAATAACAACAAATCTAATACTTAGAACATATTAGAAAGAGACTATGGAAGGCCTTTGTAAATAAGACTTTCCTTTTTTTTTTTTTAATATTTATTTTTTAGTTTTCGGCGGGCACAACATCTTTATTTGTATGTGGTGCTGAGGATCGAACCCGGGCCGCACGCATGCCGGGCGAGCGCGGTACCACTTGAGCTACATCCCCAGCCCCAAGACTTTCTTGATGACATACTAACTGTATAACTTTGAACACATTGTTTAGCTTTCCGATATCTAGTTTTTGTTTTTAACAAACTAAAAAAAAAAATGAAAAATAAAAACCAGTTGATTGGAGATACATAGTCAATAGAATGGAGATGAAAACAGTAGAATTATTGTGAAATTTACTCTGATCTGGCAGAGTAAGTCTCATTGGTTACATTAAACTTTGTGGTTTAGTACTTGTATCCAGTTCTGTATACCCCAGTCCCCTGGAGGTATTGAAATTTTATTTTTTCCTGCTGCTAGTAACAACATAGTTTGGTCTAATATGCAGATATTCCTCCCACGCACGTTAAGTCCTGTATCTCAGCTGCTCTAGAATTAATAAAGCAATGTTTTTCTTTGACATTTTTGACAAGTTCTTAACCACTGTTTGACTGCTTGCTTGTGGATATAAGATCATATTCACCTGTTCAAAAACAGCCAAGGATCAGTGAATCTTGGATATTCTGTGACTTTTCTCCCTTTCAGATCAGTTCCCGTAAGAAGATGATTGGTTTTAATTTAATTTAGTGGGCCCCCTTCGGGATGCGCTACTAGGTGATGTAGGATAAGCATTCGCTCCAGTCCTCTGCAGTAAGGAGAAATGCTTTACCATGTAGAAGTAAAAAAAAAAAAAAAAAAAAAAACTTTTAAGGTCTTTCCCCCCACCCTTTTGATCAGAAGGGTAAAAAGATAAAAGTTGCTTCATTGTCAAAACTGTCAAATTAGTGGTTTGGCTATATCTTCTCTTCCCAGATGACCAATAACCTGACAAAGTAACTGTACCTCTAGATTCTATGATTCTTAGTTGCAAGGGACAGAATCTAATTTGAACCAATCCAGGAAAATTCCTAAGGGAAGTGGCTGGAAAGGAAAAGTTTGAGTAGAGCCTGGGGCATAGCTGGTTGGCCTGCATAGGTGGCCCTAACAGAACCATGTGGAATGGACTCCTCTGGAAAGAGGGGAGGCCTCCTTGCCAGGACTAGGGAGGATAAGGCTGAACTGGCAAAAGGAACAACTGTTTACACCAATAACCAAAGAAGTTTCCTGGATCAGCGCGATGCACATATGGTGCCTATATTGTCTTTGCCTGGAGGCTATTGTTGGGATGGAGGAATTGCAACATCACCACATTCTTGCTTGGTCATGAGGCAGACTGCCTGAGTCTATCTGCTTCAGTTCCTTTCACGTGTGTCTATATCGAGGCAGAAGACAATTTACCACTTCTGTTTCCTGTTTTGTCTCTGTTCTATTGTGATCTTCACTATATAATAATCCATTTTTGTTTGTTTTAAGAGGTTTTATTAGGGAAGGATAATGTACTATACATAAACATTGTGAAAGCAAATAATCATAAATCCTAAGAGGATTTGAATTAAAAAGTCTTCTAAGTATGGTTCTGGGTTTTATGTTCCCGGAACTGCAGAAATTTCCTGAGGCTTAGTCATTTATGTCAGAAGGTCTAAGTGCAGTACTTCTCGGCTCCACAGCCTTTTAGAATTGCCCTTGACATCAAATCAGGGGCTGGATCTCCAAGGGCAAGGAGTAGAGGAGGCCTCAGTCTCTCAGGGAACCAGAATCTGATTGGTTTCTACCGCAGGGCCATAACTAGGGCTTGTTAACCAATGCTTTACCACTCCTAGGGCTTCCCCAGCCCCCTCCACCTCAGTAAAGTCCAAGAGTCTGACTGTTTTCTCCAATTCTGTCTGCCTCAGGACAGGTTCCAACACCTTTTATTACGTTTTACTTCAAAATTAGGTTTATTTTTTCCCTCTGTGCTCTCCATCCCCCTCCACGCTCAGTCTCTGGCTGCCAGTCATTAGAGGCTTTGTCTCAAGCACGGTGCAGGAGAGTGGCTCTTGGTAACCATAGGCAACCATGAGTCTGTGCTAGCTATTTGTGCTGTATTTGTAAGAAGCAATCTAGTCACTGGGTACATGGGAAATATGCTTTAAAGGTTTTTTTGTTTTGTTTTGTTTTGTTTTGTTTGCAATAAAATATTATCATCATCTTCTTTTTTTTTCTGTAGAATGATCAATCCATGGGCGAGATGCAGATAATTGGAGGCGAGGATCTTTCAACATTGGCTGGAAAGGTTTGTTAATGTAACTCTGCTCAGTACACATTGATGTCTGGGGATATCAGTGACCTTCATTTCAGGTTAGCACTTGCAATACATTTCAGATACTCTCCCGGGTTTCCTAATTCATGCAAATAGATGTGTGAATCCTTTTAATGATTTCTTCCTTCTAAAACATGCTTTTTAGAAGGTTTCCAGGACACAAGGCAGACCTAATCCTTCTCCAAGCTTCCAATTCCAGTCTTATTTCAGACAACAAAAATCCTGGCCCTCCTTGCTCTGTTCTTGCTTGTCCTTTCAGGCATCTTCTTTCTGAAAAGGAAGGTTTCTGAATATTTGTCTGCTTTTTATCTCTACTCTATGCCTCAACACCTAGGCACTGCATAGTAAAACATTTAAACAAGTTTGTTGAAATGTGCAAAATTGAGGGAGGAAAGAAAAAAGAACTTGAGAACACAAATTTTAGGTCTTTGCCTTTTTTTTTTCCTCCTAATAGTATAAAGTAATCTATTAGATTATGGGGGGAAAAAAAAAACCACTTCCAATTTTAACTTGGAGTTCCAAAGCTGCTAATACCTAATTATGAAGTGAAAAGACTATTTGGATTCTGACATAAATACTTAAATTGGAAGGAAGAGTTGTTTCATAAAGCAGATGATCTTTGTGAAATGTGATTTGAAATGCAAATTTACTGTGAATGAAAGCCACTACCAAAGCAGAATTTGTTTTTGTTCACCTGTACTGACCTATCTTGTATTCATTATCCCTGAACACATTCAGCTTTCTAAGTCAAATGGATCAGTCTATTACACAAGCTTAATCTCTCATACTTGTGGTTGTTATTGTTACACAATCTCCAGATGGGAAACAAAGAGTGGCAACCACATTTAATAAAAATATGTATCATAATGGGAATGCCACAGAACCACAAAGATTCTGACTGCAAAACAGCCTGCTTCCCCTTACTCAGGAGACAACATTGGCAGCTCCAAGTATTAAATTGTCATCTAATAATAAATTTTGTTCCATAGCAATTGGAGTTAACTTGATAATGTTAATGTATTGCCAGACCATCATTTGATGTTACTACAATATCCTAGAAAGCTAAAATACTCCAAGCAATTTCTAGAGATTCATAACCTTATACAATCTTGGAGTGTGGTCTTTAAATGGTAAGTCACATTAGTACTTTGTTGTGTGACATTACCTTACAGGTTTATTATACAAGGGAAATATCTTGCCTTGTGCTTTTGCTATGAGGTCTGTCCCCAGTAAATGCCAAGAAAAAATATTGCACATAGAATTGTGCCCCCTCCTCCCTTTTTAAAGTGATTTTCCTCCTGAGCACTGGATATTCCCTTTAAGAGATGGGGTTGGGGGATGGATGAAGGAAAGGGTAGCTTCTTCCTAGGGATGGAGTGAGCAGAAGGGGTGACAGCTCTGTGCTTTGTAATTTCCTCCTGTGAATACTGCAGAGACCCCTGTGGGAAAGCAGAGATTGTGAATGTTCAGGGAGAAGAGTTGGAAAACCAGGAAGCTACTTTAATTTTCTGCTGACATGACAAATTATTTCTTCCAGGTTCCTGGGTACCATTGAGCTGTACCTTTACACTCTCTGTGTATGGATAGGTGCACATCTATATATGTTTAAATATGTGCCAAATAGAACTCCTTGGGCTTAGAATGCACCAGGTAAATATTTCTAAGATGAATCAACACTGATTAGCCAGGTTCTCAACTGTCCCAGCAACTCGAGTTTAGTGACTGTGCAGTTCCGGGTGCCCAGCTCCCATCAGAGGGGAATGCTAGATGAGCCATGCAGGCCACACCATATGCTTTCAAATATATCGAATCTGTCCACTCCTCTCATCTCCCTGGCTGTCACCCAAGTCTTGACCCATGCTACTCAAAGTTCAGGTTAGAGATCAGCAAATTTTTTTCTGTAAAGGACCAGATAGTAAATATTTTCACCATTTTCTCTTAAAATTGCTCAGCTCTGCTGTTATAGTATAAGGCAGCCATCTAGACACTATGGAAACAAATGGATGTGTCTGTATTCCAATAAAACTTTAATTACAAAAATAGTCAGCAAGGCCAGATTTGGCCCACAGGCTATAGTTTGCTGACTGTTAGTCTGAGAACCAGCAGGTTAGAGCCATGTCAGAACTTATTAGAAATGCAGAATCTCAGATCCCACTCTAGATCTGCTGAATTAAAGTTTTCATTTGAACCAGATCCCCAGATGATTCCTTTCTACATCAAGGTTTGAGAGGCACTGATGTTCCACGGTGAGGCCGCCTCTCTCCTTCTTCTCAGATGCTCTACGGCAACTAGGGTCCCTGAACTTCTACCTTCACTTAACTTTCACTACCCTCCAGACTATTCTCCCAGAAGCATCCAAAGGGATCTTTTCAAAATGCAAATTGATTCCATCACTTGCCAACTGAAAACCATTCAATGGCCTCTTAATTAGGGTTGTCAGACTCAGTGAAAACAAAACAAAAGATGCCTAGTTAAATCTGAATTTTAAATAATGAACAAAGGTTTAGTAAAAGATACCCCATGCATATTTAGCTTAAGTATGTCCCATGCAATATCTGGTACATACTTATACTAAAAAAATTTGTTATTGTTTACCTAAAATTCAGAGGTAGCTGGGTATTCTCTGTTTTTACTTGGCAACCCTACTCCCAGTGCTTCTGCAAATATGATCCAAATTCCTTACCGTAGCCTGTGTGATCTGGCCCTGACTCTCCACAGCACATCTTTGTGCATCACTGAACCCCTCCTCGCAGCACTGACTAAACTCCTTCCTGCCAAGATGTTGGACAATCTGTGGCTTCTCTCTGGTCTCTGTTTTCTTCCTGCCTTTCAGATCTCAGCCTAAATATCTCCTTCAATACTGGAGGCCTTCCCTAATTTGTTGTTTAAAATGAGTCCAGAATCTCACCCTCTATACTCTTCCCAGCCCTGGTTAATCTCTCTCTAGGTGGACACTGTTTTCATACAACCATTTCTGTTACAGGGGAGGTCTCCAGAACCAAAGTGACCACAGAGATCCACAGTGACCATTTCTTGTGATCCCAATGGAAAGACTTGAGTCACTCAGAGTAACAGGACAGAGTTTATTTAGTAAGAATGAGGATAAGGATGCTCAGGAGAGGCCCTGAGCAGACCATCTCTGTAGAGAACAGTATAGCTCTTACAGAATCTGGGCTTTCTACGGGATTTGGGTTCCTTTGTTCTTGCCTTAACCATATGAAGGCTTATTACCCTTGGTATAGCCCTTAGCAAATTTTCTTTGTGAGGGTCACGATGACCTGGTCACAAGAAACAGTTGTGACATGGTTTTGAAACAGTAATTCCATTAAGGGCTTATAATTAACTATGGCTAAAAGACATATCAATTTTGACATACCAATTCTCAGTTTTCCTGATGCTTGTCCGCTTTGATAAAGTTTTCTGTTACCCCAGTCCTGTGACTTATGGACTCACTTTGATGTACGTTTGATGTCCTCCCTATAAATTATCTGTCTTCATTATCCTCTCCTCCCACCCACTTATGACTTTCTACCTTATATTTCCACAATCTGTAGTATTTGCTTGGGGCTTTTATTTTCCTCTCTCCCCACTGGAAAGTCACCGTGAAGTGGACAGGCACCTTGTCTATCGTAGTCACCATCTTCTCTCCAGCATCTCGCAGGGCCAAATCCAGAACAGTTTGGAATAAATATTTGGTGAATAATGAATGAATGATCCTCTCACACAAAAATTGAGAAGACGTTTTCAATTAATTTCAGGGAAAAGGACGTGGCAGGAGCAAATTATAAATTTTAGCCAAATTGGCAAGTTTACTTTTGGTAAGTGATGGAATCCAGTTTGTATTTTAAAAAGATCTCTGTGGCTGCTTCCTGGAGAATGGTTTGGAGGGTAGTGAAAGTTAAGGGAAGGTAGAAGTCAGGCCTTTCACTTGAACAGATAAAGGCATTCATGTGACCCGCCCATTCAGCCATTCTTCAGCCAGCTCCTGAAAAGTTGTCCATTTAGAGTTGGAGAAAATTTTTAAAAAGAACTTGAGGAGGCCTTCTAGAATAGAAGAATAGAATCTTCCTATCATGAAGAATACATACTTGCTAGAAAAAAATATTCAAAGGAAAAGGTGTTCAACAGTTATTAGGTCTTTGTTTTAAAGGAAAGTCTGAAACTTCCATAAATATCTGCACAGGATGGAAGGGTTGTTATAGGCCATCATCTCGCCTCCCCCTTCTCATGTGGTCCTCATACGATTTTTCAGTCAACAAACTTACATTGAAGTTACCTTTATGATTGTTATGACGCTGCCAGCAACTTGTACACATCTTCTCTCATTTAATTTTCAGCACCCAGAGAAAAGTTCCAATATTCTTTCCTTGGTTTTAAAAAAATCCAAAGAAGGAAGAATTCCTTGGGATTTCAATAGTCTTAGAGGAGAGTGTATTTTTTACTTGGGACCAGAAGGTCTGGAAAGAACGCAGAAGTGGGAGGAAAAGTGGAGTGGAATGGGGAAAGATGGAGAGCTAGACAGGAGGGGACTGGCGTGACTGCAGGAAATTAGAAACAAGGAAATGATAAGAAAACGATTGAAAATGTATGTTGGATTTGGTGTGTAGAATACGTTGAGTTTGCTTAGAAAAGCAAAGAGACGTCACAAAGCACTTGAGCCGAGGTGACATCTTGGAGCTGTGTTTGAAAAGCCACGCGACAGAAGAGAAGAATGAAAGTCGAGAAGGGAGAGGAAGCTGTCCTCTGGCGGTGCTGGTCCTGGTGGCCTGAGCAGGTGCATTAGATGAGCACTGGGGTGAAAGAGGAGGAGGAGGAGCACCAAAAACAAAGTGAGATAGAAAGGATTTTTTTTTACATGAAATTTGTTTCTGAAAGAACTTTGTAGAATATGGGGAAACAACTCACCTGCATCATTTTGCCATGCTCACAGTTAGCTGAATCACCAGCCCCATAACTCTACTATGTCAATTCTGGAACTCTCTAAAGATAAAGGAGTTAAAATATTTAGATAAAGGAGTCTCTAGACAGCCCCCGAGTACTTTTCTCTCTCTCCCTCTTCTTTTCTTCTTTTCTCCTTTTGCTTTCAAGAGAAGCTGGCTGAGTCATGGTTCTAAATAGGTCATTGCTGTTGAATAGAGGGAGCCTTAACAATTCAGTTAAATGGCCTCTTCAGCTCACAATGTTAAAAGCATTTTACTTGGTGTGTTTTGAGCTGTCTGCACCGCCGTGCTCTCTGGCTGATTTTTTTTTTTTCAAAGTTGATTTAATCCTGGCACTTCATAAAATGTGTGTATCCATTAAAGCAAGGTTTTATTCATGTTCAAGAGAAATCTCTGAAAGGGTGGAATAAAACCAAATGCATGGAAACAGACCCCTGTCTGGCAATGAGGAGACATAGATGTGCAGGTTGAGTGCAAGATTTCAGGAGACATGCTCCCCCCACACACACACCACCCCCAAAGGAGTTTCTCATCAAATGCCAGAATGAAGCATCGGAACTTGCCAAAATCTCCCCCTTGGCTGCCTGAACTGTTTAAATCATTCCTTTTTATTGGATCTGACTAGGCTGAGAACAATAATGGAAATGCCCACTGACTGATGGTTCTGGCGATTTTGTGAATTATCACATAAAATGAAATGCTGGACTACATTCCTATCTCCGTGGGGTTTATAGTTACTCTCCTACTCATGCTCAGCATCGCCTGTGCAGCTCACCTTCAAGACTCCATGGCCTTCTGAAAAGAATGACCACATCCGCAAAACTGCATTGCTATAGATTAGACAGTGTGGTTTACTAATCTTTTTGTTTTAAAAAATTAAAAATAGGAATAACTTGTTTAAGAAAATCATTTAGATTTTTCTAATTCTCTCCTCTTGCTTTCTTCTTCTCTAGGGAACTCAATGTGACTAGCCTTGATCAGACTCATGTAATAGCAAAGAAAGAACACACTCTAGAGAGTCCCCACAGGATTTTGCCTACAGCCCCCAGGCTGAAGATTTTACTGGCTTTCTGGGAGGAAATGAGCTAGGTGTGATGAGATGACTAAGACAGTAACTGGCAAACATCTCAGATTCAGTGATCAGAGTTATCAGATTGGAAGTGTTTCCAAAGCACAATGTGTTCAGAAAAAAATTCCCGAGGTTGCCCACTCAAAAAATGGGTATTTTAAAAAACTGCTTAGTCCAAAATTAAAAGCTGTAGACATTAACTATAGTTTGATTAAGGTAGAATTTGAGATCATTAAGGAAATATGGAAGCAATCTGACAAAAGTAGAATGAACTAGACAAAGTAAAAGAAATGTGAGCAAAATTGTTAATTGATTTCACAGGCAGTTCTTGAGCAACTACCATATGCCAGTCTCCATGTATTGGTCCCTGGGCTCTTGGATCTCTTCTTGGTACATTAAAATGTAAAGACATTACGTCCTTTAGACACTGGTGAAAATTTTTTGTAAGTTAGAATAGTTAAATCTTCTCTACTCTTGGACCTTCATGTGACATCATCCCATGGTGGAAAGCAGAAGGGCAAGAGTAAAAAAGAAAAAGGGGCTTTAGAAAGTGATATAATATATAAAATATATGTACAATTATAAAAAAAACAATTTAAACTTTCTAGAATACATAAACAAAATGCATAAATTTTGAAAACTTGCTTTCATAATAACCCAGTCTCAGAACACTTAACCCCCTCCTGCAAAAATGACAAAAATCCATTCTTGAGGGCAGAGCACTCATGACCTAATCACCTTTTATTAGGCCCTAACTTCTAACATCCTTGCACTGGAGATTGTTTCCTGCACAAGCACTGAGGGGACACATTGAAACCATAGCAAGATTTGATGCATGGTCTTAGATTGAACAAATTAGTCACAAAGGCCATTTTAAGAACAAGTAGAAAATTTGAATATATAATTGGCTTTATATGATATCAAAGAATTATTTTTGTTAGATTAATAATACTGTAGATATAGACATGCATAATAGAAAATGTCATAACTTTAATTAATTTTAAAATAATACCTAAACATTTTTCATTCATTAAACAGTTAAATATACATCAAAAATTTGGAAAATCTTAGGGCTAGGGGATAGCTAAATGGTAGAGTGCTTGTCTAGCTTGCATGAGACCCTGAGCTCTAGTCCCAACATCACAAATACATACATAAAAATTAGAAAATCTTTATATTTTCTGTTTTCAAAATTTATGCAATTTTATTTGTATTCTAGAAAGTATAAATTGTTTTTTATAAGGGTATAAATATAATATATAAAATACATATATTCTATATATTATATCACTTTCTATAATTTAAAAATGAATATTTATTTATACTTAAACCCTTTTTTAAGAACAGCAACCTAAGAATTTAAAAAATTATACATTTATACACACATGCGCACACACACACAAAAAACTTTTGTGGGATGGGTACGAGGGATTGAAGCTGGGGCACTCTATCACTGAGCTACATCCCCAGCCTTGTTTATTTTTTATTTCAAGACAGGGTTTTGCCAAGTTGCTGAGGTTAGCCTCAAACTTGTGATGTAATTGGCTTTAAAAGATATCAAAGAATTATTTTTGTTAGATTAATAATACTGTAGATATAGATATGCATAATAGAAAATGTCATAACTTTAATTTTAAAATAATACCTAAACATTTTTCATTCATTGAACAGTTAAAATACATCAAAAATTGTATTTTTGTCTCAGCCTCCCAAGTAGCTGAGATTACAGGATGTGCCACTATGCCCAAACAAAACATATTTTTAAATATATTGGGCTGAGGGCATAGCTCGAAGTGGTAGAGAGCTTGCTTGCCTAGAATGCTTGAGGCCCTGGGTTCAATCCACAATACTGCAAATATATATATTTCGTATAATATATACTTATATATTTATAATGTATGGGTGTATGGGTGTTAGAAATGCTAAAGTAGCAGCCAGAAAAACAGCTAAAAGAGATAAAAGTGACTGCCTATTGGAAGCAAAATTGGGTGTGAGGAGAGGTGATATGGGAGAGGGGTGTTTTTCTTTAAAACCTTTCAATCCCCCACCTTCAGAACCCAGGGGATAGGGCCTTGCCTGTGCTAGGCCAGAGATCTGTCTCTAAGCTACATCCCCAGATCTTTTTTTTTTAATTTTATTTTAAGACCAGGTCTCACTAAGTTGCTCAGGCTGGACTTGTACTGGGGATATTCCTGCATCAGCCTTCCGAGTAGCTGAGAGGCATGCTCCACCACATAATCTCAAAATGTGTTTGAGTAATTTTGACAAAATATCTCAGGATTGGTACACATCCAAATCCCACTTCCAACCACCGCTATTTCCTAAAAATTGTGGCTAATCTTTTCAAAGATGACTCTTCTGTTTTGCAATATTCTGTACTGTAAGAAAAAAAAAATCAGATCCAATTATTTTTAATACACTCTACTCAATTAGACAAGAATGCACGCTAACATATTTTAGAAAGATTTTTCTTCATAAAATGAAAAGAAAAAGATTGTGAACCAGGAAATTAGCCAAACATTCTTCCTGGTTGGTTAGTAGACTTGGTTAATAAGCCTCAGATGAAAAATACTCATTCCAACTAACTACTGTGGAGTAATGGTTAAGTTCATAGCAAATCATGTTCAAAATGCCAAGGGACTCCTCTATCCATATGACTCTTGGAGTAGGGAATATGATGGCTTGAACCGCTTCAAAATAGACAATATAATCTTGCATCTTAATGATAATTTAAATGTTAATAGATTTAATTAATACATATATCATGGCTGACAGAAAAACACTTTCAGAAGGATATTTCTATGGAAGAATATGTTTGACACGTGGTACAGATTTAGCAGAGTTGTTGGGTGGGTGGTTAACATTTTTATTAATTAAATATTTTGCAATAGAAAGAACAAAGGTATCTACTGTGTAAAATTTGATCCAGTTTCTAAGATATTACATAAATCAAATAAATGAAAGGTAACCTAAAGAAAGAAAAAAATCCTGTTACTTTGAGAGAATATTCTCAACACAGTTAATTGGAATAGCATATTAATAGTCATATTTTAATTTGTTGGGACAACATTAACATGTTACTACTAATTCAATTAATTGGTTGATTTTAACTCATTAATAAGCTGTAATCAGTTATTATTATTTCATTCAACAATGATGATTGAATATCTATATGCTGGCATTATGGCAAAGTCTGGTAATACAATCGTACCCAGGACAAACATGATCCCTACCATGTGGAGTCTAGTGGGGAAGACAGATATCAAACAAGAAATTAAAAAGAAACATAATCAGTATTCTCTGGGGGAGAGGTAGAGGACTGCCTTATAAGCGTGTAGCAAAGGCTCTAATCATCTCACTAAGAATCTGTACCAGAGCCCTAACAGCTTCCTCTAGCCACCCCTTTCATCAGGGTTGAAAATCCCAGGGTAAATACTAAGTCCCTGGGGATTTGGGTGGCATCATATTCTAAAACAGGGTTGTCACAGCCAATATGGGATCCATCTACCAGCCACTGTTTCCATCAGTGATTCAGTTTATGTTGACTTATTTTCCAGAGAAACCTTAGTAAGCTTTGCAGACCAAAGAAATGCTGAGTGGAGACATGTAGCAGAATTTTTGAAGTGGGATCACTTTATAGATGGCTCTTCAGACAGATATTAGGGTCTAAGATGATCCTGCTCCTAACCTGAATATACATACAAAAATTGTAACCCCAAGTAATTCAAGAGGGATTGTTAAACTAATTCTGAAGTACCTACCTTACCTCCAATCTTTTAAATTCGATAGTGGGGGGAGAACCAACTAAGCAAGCTGAGATTCTCGCTAAACCAAGCTTGTGTTTATCTCATGAGCCAGGTTGTCATCATATTCTAAAATATGGATTTTGTTTATTTCAGAATGTCCTCATTGTTGAGGTAAGCTGCCTTTTCTTTTTCTGTGTTTGGGAGTTGCATGGATCCAAGGGTGAGTTTTAAAATGTACGACTTGTTATCAAATTGGCCAAGGATTTATGGAGTCCTCACTGTGTGCGGTGGTTCTCCAAATTTATCAAATCGGAGCCAACTGTGATCACTAGCTTCAAATAATTTCTAGAATCAAAGCTCTGCAATAATAGCTGTGTGGTACTTTATCCTGTTTTATATCCAATTTCATGCATGACTAAATTGGTTCTTATACCTATTTGTGAATCAGACAGTTGTAGAGAGGAGTAAATTAGCACTCAGAATCAAATTTATTTAACAGTAAAATTAAGGTTAGAACTCTCTTTACCCTTAATTCAGGATTCTGGCTTATGTCCTCTAATGATTCCCATCAATTTTCAAGTACTTGGAGCCTCAAAATCATAAATAAAACCAATTAAAAATGGTAATCGAAGGGAAAACTATGACCTTTTAAATTAGTCTTTTTCTGTTAAAAATAAAAGGGGAAAAAAAAAAGCGAGTCTCTGGTAGCAGTGGACTAATACAGCAAATGGCCATGTTTCCTTCAGGAGCACGCCTGCCTTATCAGTTGGCAAAAATTCAGGGGAGCTGTTCTTGGGCTTTTGTTCCACAATTGCCTGCCTGTGCCTTCTGGATCCGCAGTTCTGGCTCCACACAACCCATGGAGTGGACCCTCCAGCCAAACGCATTGCCCACCCCTGGCTAAATTCAGACCTGTTATATAGATAATCAGCTCCTGACAGCTGATTTCTGTCCCAAGGACAATAAATTGCTGCAGCCCATTCTACTCTAATTGTGCAGCAGCAGCTCATCAGCAGAGATGAGCCTGGGCTCACTGCAACCTCAGACCCTCAGAACTCACAGGCTGTCACCAGCTGCTACCCAGACACATCTCACTTCCCAGCCAGCGAATCCCCTAGTGAGTCGGGAAGACAAGGAGGGGGTGGCTTATCCATTCAGTGTATTCAGATGTACATCCCATATCCATGAAAATTCATGTGTCATGTATTGTGTTACATAACCTCAGGGCCAAATTTAGTCCTTGAATGTGCATGCATGAGTCCCAGTGTACTCAATGAGGAGAAGCTGCACATGGTCTCAAAAGGCCAAATTTAGCCCTTCAACACAGTTCAAGGATGCAAGGAAGTATTCACCAGTATGTGCCCCAAAACTCAGCTTCCAGAAAGAAGTAACTAAGAAAACAGAACCAACTCTGCTTCCTTGATTCCAGTCAGATAGTATTTGTCCTTATGATGCACTGTTAACAAGGAAAAATCTCTCCAGGTGAGAAAGCTATTATGCTGCTCAAATGCACTTTACCAAACTTGTCTGTCCTTTTGCTAAGGATGTTGTTGGAACTGGGAGGACCATGAAAGCCCTGCTCACCAGCATAAAGAAATACAAGCCCAACATGATTAAGGTAGCCAGGTGAGTAAGACATTCACAGCATGCTGATTTCTCTTCTTCCAAACAAGCCCAGGAGGGATCCTCACACAGGATGGCTATTCCCCAAAAGTGTTTCTAGTCCTAATCACTGGCCCTTCATCCCAGAGCGTTATGATTTGATCATACTGAAAAATAGCCCATTTGATTGCTACCCTGAGAGAGGAAAGAGGAAATGATGTGCTTTGCTGTGTTTCTGAGCCCCTCTTGACTATGCCTCCATAAGCCATTTCCAGGAGCGGCTGGATGAGCCCCCATGCAATTGCTGGGCTCTCTTCCTTTTATCCTGAACCATTGATGTAGTGCCACAGCAGCAAGAGCAGGAATAAATAAAAGGGTTGTGATGATGCTTCACAGGCTCAAGGGAAAAAAATACATACTTCAATGATGTTTAATTCTATCTGCAATTCACTGTTGAAATCACTGAAGCAATTTTTGTTTTGTTTTGTTTTAATGACAGTTTGTTGGTAAAGAGAACACCTAGAAGTGATGGCTTTAGACCTGACTGTAAGTGGTTTTTGGTTTGGGGGATTTTTTGGTATATTTTTGTTTTGTTTTGTTTTGTTTTGGTGGAAGTGCTTTGTTTTGTGCTTAATAGTTATTGATTTCCCATTTTCTGGCAGTCTAAAGTGGAAGATATTGTAGGACTGATAATCCCACAAATTTCTTGTCTTCTCTACCTTACAGAGATTAGGACCCTTTCAAATGGAAGGTATTAAATTTCATTTGCATCTTTCACAGGAATTTCAGGGCATTGGATATTGTTGTTTTGGGTTTATGCAGCGCCTTAACTTCAAAGAACTCAGCTGATCAGTTTCAGGGGAGAGGAACAGTTATGGAGCTGGGCTATTTCAGACACTGGCTGCTATACCTATCAGTCACAGAGGCACGGAAAGAGTTTAGAAGGATCCTCATACCACCTTCAGAAACTATTAACAGACAATGCACAATGGTGACCTTCAGCCAGTCTGAATTTTAGCACACCGGAATGTACGACCTCTCCCCACCACCAAAGAGAAAAAGCAGAGCAGATACCTCTAGGTAACATCTTCATCCTTTCAGACGTGTATTCTACAGGGCTTTCCTCATCGAGGCCACTTTCCCCTCCCCACATATTAGGACCATAAACAAGCAGCCAGATTATTTATTATTCTAACACTAGAGGCGACTTTTTTTTTCACTTGCATAAGGAAGAATTCAGCTTGATTTTTATAACTTACATTTGTTCTGAAGTCCCTGGATAATTTGGCTACAATTCTCATCAGCAAGCTGAACAAACATTAGAGACAGGCACCGTATGGATGGGTCATGTACCAGTGACTCTTTATTCTAAAAACAAGTCTCATTCTTCTGCTAGATGTACTGACTCTAGACCTTGTCAGTTCTGCACAGACAGATTCAATCACATGTTCCTATTGGTTCCTGGCTTCAGAAATCTAATCTGTATTCCTAAGTTACCAAACAGAAATTTTATAAGGAAATCATATAATATTTAGGTAAGATTTGAAATGAAGTTGAAAAACATTCATTTCAGACATACTCAATTAATTCCAAATTTATTGTCTGTGTCACTTATAACAACAACATACATAAAGTAATGACACCTAATACTTGAAAAAGGTGGTGGTGTGCCAGATACTGTTCAGGGAGCTACACAGATAATTTGTGTCATTCTTACAACAGCCCTCTAAAGGCAGCTGCTATTGTTATACCCATTTAACAGGTGACAAAATGGAACACAGTGATGTTAAATAGCTCGACAAGGCCATAGCCACACTGTAGGGCCAAGATTGAACCCGGGCAATCTGTTTTCCGTAATGGCAATTGCAGATTTAAGTGTAGGAGCTGCACTCCTTTGCCATTGAGTGATGGGGCACTTTGATTCCTGACTGTCCTCCTATCCATCCTCTTCCTTTTGTTCCATGACATGTTAGGGTTCAGCCATCTAAACTGGCTTTGTGCTCTGATTTTCCCAGTCTGAGCAGCCACGCCTATTGTAGGGGCTGCATTGCTCCCTGTGAAGTCATTGTTATTGTTACCCACAGGGTTTCCTGGGATCTGCTCACATTTTTTCAGTCAGCTCAGAATCTGTGTTTCTTCTTTCTTTCTGGATTGCTGAGGCTTTGCACTTTTTGTTCCTTTCTCGTGGACTCTTTCTTACTTGCGCAATGTAACCTCTGACATCTTTTCTTCTGCTCTTTAATTTTTCTCCTCTTTATTCTTCTTAAGAAACTCTGCAATTTGGAGGAATTAGACAGGGTCCCTGACAGTGGTCTCACAATTCATTCCCCTAGAAAACCCACCTCTGGCACATTCTGTAAATAGGAGCCAGTTGGGGTCTCCACATGAGAGTGTCTTTGGTCATAGAGATGGAAATGGTGGGGCATAATCAGCAGGAAGATAACTCTGTGCTGTAAGCCCATCAGCAGTACCAAAGGACAGTTTCATAAAAGTACGCAAGCACATTTCTCCTCTGTTACACTGTAATCATCAAACTTATAAGATTCTAAAACACTGAAAAAGTTTGAAAAATCATTAGACCTAGGCACATTTATTCTGTCTCAGGTGTGGACCTCTGAAGAAGGAGAGCTCTTGTCTGTTTCTTAAGGGACCCCTTCAATTAAAAAAATATCACCTTCCTTTCAGTAAAGTCTTCTTTTACTCACCGTAGGTACCTTGTGCTGCATTTAAATCCATTTCCTCTTATTCCACCCTCATTAGAGATAAAGAGCTAATTAGTAACCTCTGCATTGTGGACTCAAAGACCAGCATTAAAATAAACCTGAGCATTCTCTTCCTCAAGCTGAAGGATCCCATTTCTTTTCATCTTGTCCCCCAGGTTTTACTCCCCAGCCCAGGACACTGATTCTGTAGGAATATTGCTTCTCAGTTGCTGAGATCTGCGTACCTGTTCATGTTTGCAATGCTATGATACTTTCTGTTTGAACTGCCCTTAATGCTTTTCAGAGAATTTCCTTTGGTTTTATGTCATTACATAAAACTGCACGTGAACAATAGGGCCTCATGACTAACTCACACACACTCCTTATCTTCTGAGCCTCTTGAGCCCTTCCTCAACTCTGTGCACTGGGAGTCCAGTCATGTATGTTTGCTTATTTGCCTTGTTTCTGCAAGTAGTCATTCCGGTCAAGGTCCCTATTGGGCTTGTCGTGTGCATTGCTCACCATGAGTCTTTCTTATTTCCATCCAAATGCAAAGTCTTCACTGTTTTAAGTGCCAAAAACAGCATATGGTGACATTAGACTTAACGTACTCTGAATTATGCTTTTTTTTCTCTCTCTCTCTCTCTCTCTTTCTTTCTGCTAAGATGCTGGATTTGAGATTCCAAACTTATTTGTGGTGGGATATGCCTTAGATTACAATGAATACTTCAGAGATCTGAATGTAAGTCTTGCATGTTAACCCTAATTCCCCTTTTCATAAGAATTTAACAGTGACATCAATTTAACAAATCTTTTAAATAGTAATACTAATAACCATTATTCAGTGGGTCTCTTCTGTGTCTGGATATATTGGGCAATTTTCATCTGTACTCCCAATTAATTCCTACCACCACCCTGTAAGATTGGGATTAGGATGATGGAAGCAAATGATGATTATCTCTATTTTGTACTAAAGAAATAGGAAGCAAAAAGCACAATTATGGCTCCACATTGATTTTTCTTCAGAGTTATTGACCATGTCCAATCAATCATAATGATAGCTAATATTCTCTAAAGTGGTTCATGTCAGTACTTGAAGTCTAACAGGTTCCAATTACAGTGGCATCCAGCTTGTTACCATTCCCCCTTTTGGGATTCAACATACAGACACCAACCCCCAGTGTGGGCCGAGCTGTGTGACCCTGATCAATCCTGAATGATGTCGAAGTAGACATTTTACCAAAAGTGGAGCAATCAGCATCTTACTCCTGGAAATTAGAAACTTAAATCAAAAGTCACAGAGACCTAGAGTCTTTGGACATAAGCCACTATAATATCAGCCCCAGAGAGCACCCACAAGCAGCATGGGCCAGTCTCCGACACCCTTGTTCCTGCCTTTCACCTGTTTTATTGCTCAGCTCTTTCTTTGATTGTATTGGCATCCTACCAATAACCGTCCCCCCATTTTTTGCCTACATTAGCCCTACTCCATTTCTGTTATTTGCAATAAAAATATTCCTTACACATGTCTTGTTACCCAAAAATGGTTGATTAGGAAACCATGATATGGGGCTGGGGATATAGCTCAGTTGGTAGAGTGCTTGCCTCACATGCACAAGGTTCTGGGTTCAATCCCCAGCACCACAAAAGAAAAAAGAAAAAAAATCCATAGTTTATTTCCACTGTTATTTCTTTGGTTACCCAAGCAGCTATAATTTTACTAGTAGAAGATTTCTGTTTCCACCAGGGATAAATATGCTGGACTCTTAGTGTTTCTAGTTTTGGGGACCTGGGAAACCAAATTCAAAATAGGGTTAAGAACTAAAACAACAAAGAAGTCAGACAGAGCAGCACACACCTGTAATCCCAGCAACTCAGGAGACTGAGGCAGGAGGAGGATCACACATTTGAAGCCAGCCTCACAATTTAGCAAGAGCCTGTCTCTGGCAGCTGGGGTTGAGGCTCAGTGGTAGAGCACTTGCCTTGCACATGTGAGGCACTGGGTTTGATCCTCAGCACCATAAAATTAAATAAGTAAAATAAGGGTTTTGTGTCCATCTACAACCAAAAAAAAAAAAAGAACCTCTCTCTGTATAAAACATAAAATGGACTGGGATGTGGCTCAATGGTAAAGTATCTCAGGTTCACTCTCCAATACCAAATAATAATAAAACAACAAAAAAACCTTTTACCAAGCATTTAAATGGGTATCTTTAGATTTTTCGCACATCCAAATACACACATACGTGTTTAAATGAGCAAAAACCAATACAAGGTAGCATTCTATTATTGCTACATCATATTTTCTGTGCCTTGTATTTTGTTAAGAAACTGATACATGTAAATCCCTTATTGTTTCAGCACATCTGCGTGATCAATGAACACGGTAAAGAAAAATATCGAGTCTGAAGAAGCAAATTCTTACCATCGACTTCCCAGATAACATCATTCTTACTACTATACTACACTCAGGAAGCCAGCCTGTAAAATCTGTCTCCCCGGGGGCGACTTCACGCAACAGGATGTAAAAGAAAAAAAAAAACGTTTTAAGTGAAAGCTTTCTTTTCTGAGATATAAAGAGTACTAAAGGTTCTTAAGGAAAAGAAAGCAGTGCTTTTATTTGACTTGTTCCAAATTCAACACTCCACCTTATGACTCATAAGTTCTCTCCACCTTCACACTCCTGAGTTACACCTTCTTTTGTTTTGATAATCATTATGTTTGATTACCATTCCCAGGAATACCCCCACTTAGTTACTCATATATTTTTCACCTAACTTTTTTTAATACCTTCATTTTGTAATATTTTATGCTATTAACTGGGAAACCTTTTAAAGTAAGTCCTGAGCTGACATACTAGGAATGCAGCTAGATTCCCATGCTAAAAAAGGGAGGGAAAGGATAACTTAGTATAAATTCCTGTTTGCGCCTCTCTGACAGGACATCATTATCTGCTGTGACAAAGCCTTTCAGAAAAGCAGGGTACGATGAATCTTAATGATGTTATGAAATGAGCCTTTGCTTAGTGCTCTTGATCGGAGCTTCCGGTATGTGATGACAGTGTGTCGTGTATGCATGGATGTACTCAACTGTGTTTAATACTCTGAATTTTAATTAGAAAAGACACAATGGCAGCAAGGCCCTGGTTCCTACCCTGTACCCTTTCATTCACGTGGGACCTGAGCAAATGGCGGAATTGAGTAGGGAGTGTTTTCAATGCATGAAACTAAGCAAGTATAAATTTTTCCTGTTATTTGCATCAAAGGCCAAGACACTATTAAGTATTGTCTGAAACATGAACACAGAGATTGAATTATTTCCTTAAGTGTCCTTATAAGACCAATGGCAGAATCCGAGGTGCTACGGGAAACAAGCTTACCTACAAAAGATTTTTTTTTAACCAAATAAACACTTTATTATTATTATTATCACTGCTGTCTGAGACATTTTCTAATTTATGGGAATTTAAATTCGAAATAAATTTGAATGCCAATAGAGCTGTTTTTCCTTACTTCCTAAAAGAAGTAAATGCAAAAAATAAATAAGCAGCCTTTGTTTGGTTCTGAACCAAATGTGATGTATTGTTATTAGGTTCCAGCTTCCTTTAAACTAATAAAACAAATAAGAAAACTTGTTATGTTTTATAACTGCTGTTTTTTCTTCCACCTTCATATTTTCTATGTACTTTTAGCTATTAAAATATGTATGAGCCAGTAGCTTCAATACACCACTGCAGATACTATCCTGTGGCTATTTTTGTTCACCTGGTTTAAATCCAATGTATGCACTACTAATATAAGCAAATGATTGAGCCAGGCTAGATTTGATAGGCTTCCCCTTGCCCTGGGCTCATTTGTAAGAACAAGGAATTTTAGTTGTAAAGGATTTTTCTGCATATCTTCATTTCAGTCCAAGAAGAAAACAAACCACACCCAGATATCTCAAGAGAGGGAATCAGCAAAGGGAATTCCTCTCTAGTTTTGCTCCATAGAAGGATCGGTACCCAAGTTACAGATTAATAATTGTGTATAGCTAGCCAATTTCTTGAAATATCAGAATTAATATTCTAAACATAATTTTCGACCATGCCACATTTTATTGGAAGACCTAGAAAAATCCAGACACGCATATGATCTTAAATACAAATCATCTATACATTATAGAGTACAAAAATATTTTCTTAAAAATCTTGAATTTTACCAGATACGGTGGCACACACCTGTAATTCCAGTGACTTGAGAAGGCTGAGACAGGAAGGATCACAAGTTCAAGGCCAGTCTTGGCAATTTAGGTAGTCCCTTTCTCAAAAATAAAAAGGGATGGGGATATAATTTAGGGATAAAGTACCTCTGGGTTCAATCTGCAGTACCAAAAAAAAAAAAAAATCAAAAAAATATATGTACACACACATTGAATTCAATGTATATGAGTACACTTATTAATTTAGTGTTCCAAAGCGTTTAGCTTTGAAATAACTAACTAGCCCTTTGTTTTTTATTTCTGTTTTCTTTAGCCTTTTTCTGTCCATAAAACCATTTTCCTCTGCTTGCCCCATAGGATACTTATTCAGTTTTATGGAATGAAATATTGCTTGATTTTAGAATCACAAAGCCAATTAAGATCTTTAAACTAAAATTGGTTGTAATTTTTGTCTTTTTACAAGACACAAATTACTAAAATTAGGAATGAGAGAGTTGGCATTACTACAGGTTATACAGATACTAATTGGATAATAAGAATATGATTAACAATTTTTATGCCTATAAATTTGATAACTTAGATGAAATAGACTTATCTTGAAAGGCTTAAACTCCCAAAGCACAATCAAAAAGAAACATAAAACCCCAAACAGCTCAGTAGGTATTAAAGAAATTTTAATTTAATTCTAGAGAAAACCTTTATGTCTAGAGAATTTTTCTGATAAATTCTACCAAGCATTAAAGAGAAAATAATATCAATTATACACAAACTCTTCTGGAAAAAATTTCAAGGAAGGAATGCTCTTCATTCTATGAGGTCAATATTATCTTGACAAAATAAAAACCAGACAAAATATTATAAGGAAAGCAAATTATAGATGAAAATTCCTCATGAACATAGATGCAAAATTTTCTCAACAAAGCATCAGTAAGTTCAATCAATAATGTATAAAAAGAATAGCATCATGATCCAAGTGGGATTTATCCTAAGATTATAAGATTGATTTAACATTCAAAAATCAATATAATCCATCATTAATAAGCTAAAAAAAGGAAAACCTTATGATCATTTAAACAGATATAAAAAATAACTTTGCCAAAATTTAACATCAATACCTGATTAAATCTTTCAGTAAATTAGGAAAAGACTGTCATCAACCTGATAAATGATATCTCTAAATGTTTGTTGATTGAAATGGAGCTAATAAAGTTATTTTGTTCTGTTGACCTAATTTGACTTTCTAGAGTACCAGCATTAGTTCCAGGAATAACAAATTTTAAAATGCAGAGGATAAGAGAGAGCAGAAAATTGCAAAGAAGAAAGTAAAATGTGGGCCCTAAAAAAAAAGAATAAAGGAACTTGACAGGAGATCTAAGGCTAAGGTAGAGATTTAGGCAATTGGGGTTCAGTTGAAATGCTAGGAGGAATAGGGCCTCACCTCCATTCTTTTTTTTTTTTTAATTGTATTTTAGTTATAGATAGACATAATATCTTTATTTATTTATTTTTATGTGGTGCTGAGGATTGAACCCGGTGCCTCACCCGTTGTGAGGCAAACATTCTACCACTGAGCTACAGCCCCAGTCCCTGTACCTTCATTCTTGAGAATCAATTCCAAGGTTCCTGATCTCCCTCGAAAGGGGAAGCCAAACTTGGATTTATTTCACTATAAACAGGATATTTTTCTCAATTCTCTGGTCAGACACTAAAGCAGGAGGATCACAAGTTCAAAGCCAGCCCAGCAACTTAGGGAGGCCCTGAGCAACTTAGTGAGACTCTATTTCAAAATTTAAAAAAATACAAAGGGCTGGGGATGTGGCTCGGTGATTAAGCACCCCTGGATTCAATCCTGGTACTACTACTACTAATAATAATAGGGGTCTGGGGTATAGCTCAGTAGTAGAGCACTTGTCTGGCATGTGCAGGGCCCTTCCTGGCTTTCATCCTCAGCGCTGAAAAAAAAAAAAAATTCCTCTAAAATGTGCCTTGGGGTTCAGAGAAGGAGCGCAAGGACAGAAGTCATGGTTTCACTTTCATGTCCTTTCAATTATGTTAAGCTAGTAAAACTTTCGTGAGCAAGGGTCAAAGGCGATTTTTCCTGGTATTTAAAATATATATGCTGATGAACTTCTCTTTGTACATATATATTGATAGAGTTATCCTTCAGATTATCAAAAACAAAATGTCTCTCAAGACATTTTAGATTTATTGTCCCTAACGTAGTTCTGGTTTTTATTGCATACTGTATATGTAACCACTATTCAATTACATAGTATCTAGTTTCAATATCTTCAAGTCTATGGCTTAAATAGCATTCTGAATACTTGAATTCTGTTGTTTGCAAAAATCTACATTTCCCCATTTTATAACATTGTTTATCACACATACCACAAAGTGCTTTATGCTTTAATTAACAGAGCTGCTAAACTTTGCTCAACTGTAGTTGCACCCTATGACTCATAAGCTTTTTCTTTTAAAAATTTGGTTCAACAACATCTGGAAGCTTATATAAGGAGAGATGGTATTCTTTACAATCAGTGATTTTTTCGGGACAACATGTTTCTGCAATTGGCACGCTTTCATTTTTCTCTGAGTTGTTGCTCTTTTCATGTAGTCTAACATTGGCAACTTAAATTTTCCCTAAAGATTAACACATGCAAGGACTTGGTCAAATACTGTAAACTTTTGCAATGATTGATTCCTAAATCTCTTCTATTAATTTATTCTGAGTTGGTCCGACCTTGAAAAACGAAAACTAGAAATAATTGGGAAGGAGTTAGAAGAAACAAAAATATCAGTGTTACATACTTTACGTGCAAGATATTTCTTTTAGAGGAACTTACATCATGAAATTTTTGTAGTCTCTTTGATAATCACTAAAAAGAAGATAATGATCGGATTTTGCAAAATGTATCTCTAGATTCTATCAACTGTTTTTTTTTTTTCCTACCTAGATGTTTTTTCACATCCTTTCTGACTCAGAGTCTTTCAAACAGAGATAAATTGCACATGATATGTGCACTACTGTATGGTCTCAAAACGTGTCCCTTGAAATTCTAATGTTCTTGCTTTTGTGTCTTACTATGCTTTGATTTGGAAGTAGGGAAGTAAGCCTGCTATCAAAAAAGGGGAATTTCATACTCTTAGAGATCTTTTAAAAATATCTCACTGTTGTTTCTTCAGGTAGAAAAGTAGCTCAAGTATTCTCCATGTGTCTGCATTTCCCTTTTGCTGGGGAAAAAAAATACTTTAGGAAATAACAAATACACTGTGATCAGACTGAGCTAACAAAGAGACAAATAATTGGTTCTTGATACTTAAAATGATGAAAATTCATTTTAGCAAAAAAGTGTTCACATCCCATACAGGATGATCATCAATCATTAATACTGATTATAAATAAGGTATTCAACAAAAGATGTTTTATGCTTATCTCTACCTGGGAGTATTTTAGCCTCCTACAAAGTGTATGGGTCACTTAATATCCAGTGGTCTAAAGTGTTTTAATAAATGTAATATTTCTACATCCTCATTCAATCTTTTTTTCCATCATGTTTCATTAAAGACTAAATTGTTTTGACAAGTCCAAAAGGAAAGCAGTTTGGGTTTAAAATAATTCATCTTGTTTTGAAGGGAAACTAGTCCATATGCTTGAGATGCTTCCAGCAAAAATTCTTTGAGGTCTCGGCATAGTTTCAAGCACTGGTAATTTTTCAAAGCGTTACCAGTGTCTGTCCTCCCTCATATCCATCCCTAAGTGAGACATTAAATACCTAGGTCTTATCTGGGCAACACAGTATCCCAGTTTAAGAAATTACTATTTGTAGCCAACAATTATATTAAAAAATATTCAACATCGTTAGTAATTAGGGAAATGCAAATCGAAACTACACAGATTTCATCTCACACCAGTTAGAATGGCAGTTATCAAGAATACAAATAATAATAAATGCTGGAGAGGATGTGGAGAAAAAGGAACACTTTTACACTGTTGGTGAGATGGTATATTTGTAAAACCACTACAGAAATCAGTATGTAGGTTCCTCAACAGACTAGGCATGGAACCACCATATGACCCACGTATACCATTCCTCAGTATTTCTCCTAAAGAATTAAAGTCATCATACTCCAGTAATATATGCATACACATGTTTATAGTAGCACCATTCACAATAGCCAACCTATAGTACCAGCCTAGGTGTCCATCAATAGATGCATGGATAAAGAAAACATGGCACATGTGAGCAATGGAGTTTTATTCAACCATAAAGAAAAATGAAAATATGTCATTTGCAGGAAAATGAATGGAACTAGAGACCAACATATTAAGCTCAATAAGTCAAACTCAGAAGGTCAAGTGTATGTTTTCTCTCATATGTGGAAGCTAGAGAGGAAAGAGGAAAAGAAAGTTGGGTGTCGATCTCATGCAAGTCAAAGAGAGATCAGTAGGGGAAAGGGAACCAGGGGTGAGAGGCAGGGAGGGAGGGGAGAAGTGCTGGGAAGTGATATTGGCCAAATTATATTCCTGTATTGTGTGCATGTACAGATGTGTGACAACAGATCCCATAATTGTGTACAATTCTAATGCACCAATAAAAAATGTGGGGAAAAAAGAAACTACTATTTGTAAGAAATTACTATTCCCTTGTATTTCTTTGTTAAGAGGAGCAACTATTCACAGTAGCCGAGAGGGGGAAATGACTCAATTGTCCATTGAGGGATAAATGAATAAACAAAATGTGGCATACAGAATACAAAATATTATTCAGCCTTTAAAAAGGAAGGAATTCCTGTCACATAAATGAACATGAATAACCCTGAAGACACCATGCTAAGAGAAATAAGCCCGTCACAAATGGACAAATATTATATGATTCCTCTTATATGAGGTATCTAGAGTACGTAAACTCAGAAAAACAGAAAGTGGAATGGTTTTTGTCATGGGCTGGAGGGAAGCAGGGAATGGGGAGATATTGTAATGGGTTTGGAACTTCAGTTTTGCCAGATGAAAATGTTCTAGAGATCTGTCTTTCAACAATGTGAATACCTAACACACATGAACAGCAGGTACACTTAAAAATGGTTAAAATGGTGAATTTTGTTACATGTTAATTACCGTAATTCTAAATAAATATTTCCCCAGAAAAGTTTTTTCTATTTCCAAAGTTTATTTTACTTTAAAATTTCTCATTATGAACTGGGGGCTGTGAAACATGCCTATAGTGGCTTAGGAGGCTGAGGCAGGAGGATCTCGAGTTCTAAGCCAGCCTCAGCAACTTAACAAGGCCCTAAGCAACTTAGTGAAACCCTGTTTCTAAATAAAAATATAAAAAAGGTTGGGGATGTGGCTCAGTGATTGAGTGGCCCTGGGTTCAATCCCTAGTACCAAAAAATGAAAGAAATAATAAATAAATAAATAGTAAAATTTCCCTTTTATGTTGAAGAAGGAATGAAAACCTGTTGTTGTCTCAGAATGTCCTAAAAATAACCTATGGCTTATTTTTTTTTCTTTTGCTTTGCTAAGCACCAGAGACATTAAATCATTCACCCTGTCCAAATCTGATTGGATTTTAGAAATTCCCAGATTTCAGACAGAAAGGTTTTTAGAAATGAAATTTGAAGGCAATTAAGCACTATATTTAAAAAAATCTACTGAAAATTGCAATTGGTTCATACGCACACTCACCTACAGAAGTGTTTCTTATCAAATGGGATGGAAGATTCATTTTTAGGTAAAGAGAAGAGGACTTTGGAAAGAAGTAGGGGACTGGGTATGTGGTATCTTCAAATGGTCTGCTCTTGTCTCTTGCACTGAGGTCCATTTCTGTTGTGTGGGTGTTTAGGACAGAGTCTAAATGACTGAAAATCCTGTTTGGGATGCTCCCACACACAACATTTGAGAATTTGGCATTTCACTCATTTCCTAATCTCCTGCTGGTACACATAGGCTTTGGGCAGCTGAATAGACCCTTTTCTGCGCTGGAGTCTGTGAGAAGACAAGAGCAAGGGACTGAAAATTCCCTTCATCAAAAGTTCCTACCCTCACTCTCCTCATATCTTTTTCCTAAAAACTCTTTCTTCCTTTCTTCCTTTCCTTTCCTTTCCTTTTTCCTGGGAGGGGAGGGGGTAGCAGGGGTCCGGGATAGAACCCAGGGCCTTGGCATGCTTCCCCATGTGCTCTGCCACTGCACCCCAGCACCTAAGTTTCATTTTTGAAAGGATGGGGATGGATGGTTTCTTCACTTCCCAAATAGCATATACTAAGTATTTCACTACTAGTTCCTAATTTCTTTGGGTTTATGTAGGCCTCCCAAAGTTCAAATAAAGGAGTTTTATGGAATTACTAGACTTCCAAAAGGTATAGACCCTCTCACTGTGTCATTTCAGATTCATTCATTCATTTGACAAATATTTATTCTTTAATAGATACCAGGCATTTGCCCTTTATAAACATGTCTCATTAATATTGCCCTTTAATATTCTAAATATTGGCCCTTTAAAAATCATTGAAGCATCCCAAGAATGATTATATTTAAGTTAACACTGATCTTGACCACCAACTCAATACTAGATGTATAAAAAGGCATATTTAAAAAAAAAAAAATAACAGACTTTTGCTTCATTTATAAAACAAACCAGCAATCTTGCAAGTATGATATTTCCCAAACTAAATAGGGACATGCTATATAAGATTGCTCACAAGGAATGTGCTATCCTCACCTGTCACCAATTTTGGTCCAGGACTCTCAGATACAGGTCCCAAGACAAGCTACAACAGAGCAACATGCTGGGCTGCCTGATTGGCCTGCTGGGTGCTGGTGCTTCGGGAGCTAAAGGAAGTCCCAACTGCTCAGCTGATTGCGGTGTACTGTTGGCCCATGAAGATTTTTGTCTGCTCTCTGGACATTTGGACCTGAGCTCACCCCATTGCTACAGGCTCCATCCACAGCTTTTTAGCATCCCCAGGCTGCTCCTGGCTTTCTGTCCTGTCTTCACCTCCACTGTTACTCCAGCCAGAGCTTGACTGTTGTGCCTAATAGGGAGGAGGTCATTCCTTCAGTTCCAAAGTAATAGCCAGGCTACCTTGCTCAGGTCTGTCCTGCTCAACCAAAGGCATAGTCTTCCGAGCCTTAGCAACCTCAGAGATACTTTAATCACACATTTACTTCCTCAAGTATAAAAGCTAACATAGAAAAAAATCTCCTTCATGTTCCTTAGAAACTAATGGCAGCAAATTTACTAGAAATCACTCTCCACTGTTTCATCCAAGCATGTTCTCTCTCTCGCGCGCGCTCTCTCTCTCTCTCTCTCTCTCTCTCTCTATATATATATATATATATATATGTATATATATATATATGTGTGTGTGTGTGTGTGTATACATATATATGTGTGTATATGTGTGTGTGTATAAACTTATCAATAGACATTTATTTATTTATTTATTTATTTATTTATTTATTTACATGTAGTGCTGAGAATTGGGCCCAGTGCCTTACACACATGTAGGCAAGCTCTCCACCACTAAGCTACAACCCCAGCCCTCACCCAACTTTATTCTGTCTATGTTATCAGTACATCATTTTGCCTCTCTTGGAGCTCCTACTTAAAATGAAGGAACTGAACTAAATCATTTCTTCCACTTTTCACAGTATATGCCAGTATATGAAGCAGGAGATTAAGGGCGCAAGTTTTGGAAATAGGAGGCCTGTGTTTGAGTCCAAATTTTTGTCATTAACTAACATGTGACTTACCTTTTCTGCACTTCAGTTAAATAGAGATAATATCCACCTCCTAGGTTAGTGTGAGAATTCATGAGAATATATGTATTTGTTATCACTTAACATTAATCAACACAGTTTTATACATACATTTACACATGGCCATATGTAAATACTTAATGCTGACATTTTTCCTGTCACTCGTCTCTAAATATTCTTCATCTCAGTCCTTGCTTTTCATAACAGCTTTTAAATAATTACTAAATATTTCTATGGCCATGTACCATATAGTTTGGATCTGAAATATCCCTCTAAGGCCCATATGTTAAAAGTTTGGTTCCCAGTTTAGTACTAATGGAAAGTTGTAGAAACCTTTAAGAGGTGAGGCCTAGTGATAAGTTTTAGGTCATGACAACTGCAAAGTAAAGAGAAAGAGGGACAAGAGAACAGAGTCCCACGATTCCTTCGAGGTCATTCCTATTATCTCTCTCTCTTCACTCTCCAGCTATCATGAGGTAAGCAACTTACCCTACCAAGTGCTGCCTACCATGACATGCTGCCTTGCCACAGGTCTAAAAAACAATGGGGCCAACTGATCATGGACTGAAACCTTCAAAGTTGTGAGCCCAAATAAAACTTTTCTCTTTATAAGCTGACTATTTTCAGGTATTTTATTATAGGAATGGAAAGCTTACTGACACACCAAGTAATATTTGTCTGAACCATGATTTTGTTATAAGGGTATAAAATCTTAGTTTTTTAAGTTACCCTTATCCAAACTATAGTTAAAATAGTTGTGGAGCTGTTTAAGTTGAACAGATGTGGGGCTTTTGTAGTTTTGTTTTAAAGTATAAATTGTTTGGGCAACCATCTTTGTACTGATCACAGTCTTAAAACTTTTTTTAAGAAGTTCCAGTTTTTTTTGGGAGCTGGGGATGTGGCTCAAGGGGTAGCGCGCTCGCCTGGCGTGTGTGCGGCCCGGGTTCGATCCTCAGCACCACATACAAACAAAGATGTTGTGTCCGCCGAAAACTAAAAAATAAACATTAAAAAAAAAAAAAGTTCCAGTTTTTAATCAGAAAGCCAGAATGTCTTGGTAAATCACTTCCACACCAGGAAAGAATCCATTAAAGAGTTCCTATGCCCCTGCTAGTTCAGTCACAAGTTCAAAAACACTTTTTTTATAGCAACCTTAAAGTTAGATGCAAATAAGAAAGTATGCCAATGTATAGGGAAACAAAGAGAATTCTAATCTCACTGTAACTCCATGCTACAATGCCAACAATTAAGACCCAACAGGCTCTACCCTTCTTTTCCAGTTGGAGGCAAAGAAGTGAAATAGTAATATTATAATTCAAGCCATTCTGACTTCTGCAACACTGAGCTTCTAATTCTGAGCTCTAATTCTGATCTTTTCTAGCCCTTGCTCTAGTCATCTGGAAACCCAGGAGAGACAAATGGGCCTCCTCACCTTGTAGTTATGATGTGTAATTAAGTAATAAATACTAGGTAAGCTATTGGTGAGAGTGAATCTCAAGATGCTCATAATTAACTCAAGACAAAGCAGAGCCCAAGAGATAGCTTGAGACGTTTACCTTCATTGTAAACTACCCTTTTCTCTGAGGCAAGACTATTAACCCTCTAGAATTTGGAAAGACCCATTGAGAAATCAAATGCCTTTGGAATTTATATAAGGTCCAGGACAGAGTTGTTCATTGTGAGACACACTGGGCAAGGTCACATGGTGAACAGAAGCTCTGGAAGGAAATGCATGTGTAGCCTGCTGTTCATTCTTTCCTTCTGTGGTCAGCAGAATAATGACCCCAAGGATGGCCACACCCTGCTTCCTCAAATTGGTGCATATGTCACCATCCCAGGAAGAAGGGACTTTGCAGGTATAATTAAGTTAAGGATATTGGGATGGTGATTATCCTGGATTATCCAGATGGGTTCAATGTAATATAATCCCAATGGTCATTATAAATAGGAGGTAGGAGAATAAGAATCAGAGGAGAAGGGGTAAGACGAATCTGAATCATGGAGAAATTTGGAAATCTTGCACTCCTGGCTTTGAAGCTGGAGGAAGAGGACATGAAACAAGAAATGCAAAAAGTCTTTAGAATCCAGAAAATGAAAGGAAACATTCTCCGTGGGAGCCTCTAAAAAAAAAAAAACAACCAGCTTTCCTGGCACCTTGACTTCAGTGTAATGAAAGTTATTTTGGACTTCTGATCTCCAAAACCATAAAACAATAAATCTGAGTTGTTTTAGTCACTAAATGTGCGGTAACATGTTATAGCAAACAGGAAGCTAATATACTTGGAGTATAAGAATACTTCCTCCTTTGGGCATTTGTTCAACAAATATTTATTGGGTTCCTCCAAGTCATATGAGATTCAGTTCTTATTAACTGCCCTCTGTGTGGCACACCGTATGGTGTTTTAAATGCATTTATCTAATCTTCAAATCCTTTCTATTACCATACATTGCTGATATCTACTGAATGCTATGTATAAACACTGTCTTAGACACTTAACATGTGCTATTTAATTCTTATAACTCTTCAAGGTAGATAATAATCACCCTGTCTCATTTTATACAAGAGGAAATAAACTTTGAAAGATTGAAAGCCATTTCTCCAGGTCAAACTGCTAGAAAATGAGGAAAATTTTCACTTGTCTGCCTCCAGAGCCTACTCTGTATTTCCCCCATTTTTCAGGTGAGTAAACTGAGGCTTAGGAAAGTTAAATAACTCGCCAAAGTCAAAATTGACTCTTTACTTCCTGACTAGCACACACTTTCCTCTGACTCTCCTTGCATGCTCTTTCCATTTTCCAGAGACTTCTGATTCTGGTCTTCAGCCTGATCAGAAATGCTCATGTAACACAGGGACTAGGTGTCTCCTAGACTGATGCTTGAGTTGAACAGTTCTTGGTACAGAAATTTAGAAGTAAGGTATCCCAGGCTAGATGGCCTACGTCCTCCTTGGTCTTCGGTTCTCTTAAACTGGGATTAATTCAATCACCCTCACAATACTTTCTTCCTTTGGAGGAGAAGCCACTATTCCAAAAAGTTCTTGTTTTTTCCTTCTTCCTCCATTCTTGCCATGATCCTTTCAGGACCCAAATTCTACAGGACTGTGAGTTTCCCAATTAACACAGCCCAAACTGTAAATCTGCAAAACTGTCACCAGGATTGAGCAGAGGAGGAAAGAGGCAGATGAGATGGTTTAGAAGCTCCATTGCCTCCAATAGTCTCCTGCTGACAGAAGGTTGAATCTTCCCTGGGTTGTATTCTTGCTGCTGGCAGGCCACCTATTATATCCCCAGTCCAAGCCATTCCTTGGCTTCCCATAAGATAGCCAAGATGACATTGGAAGAAAACAAGGTTAATGAAAAACTAAGGGACAGCAATAAAGAAAAAAAAAAAGCACTAAAAAAATCAGTTTCAAAATATATAAAATATATTAATTTCTAAACTTCAGGTATCCAATGTAACAAATGCATTTTGGAAAAAGAAAAATATTAAGGTTCTCCAAAGATGTTATAAATGTTTTCAACACATGCTAAGTACCCAACACATGTTTATTTAACTGAATTGGTTTATTCTGAATCAACTGATGTGATAGTCTGGCCTACTTTAATGCAAATACACTCTTTTCCCAGAATCCCCAGTTCCCTCTCAGCAGGAGTCAGTCCTGCTCTTTGGGTCTTTCAACAAAGACCAGATATCTTTCTTTCTTATTAAAATGCAAAGCTTTTCTTTGTTCAAGTCCTTTTTCAGGTACCTTAGATCTGTTCTAGTTTAGAGCTTAAAGGAAACCCTGCCCGCAGACTGATCAAAGGAGAATGAGCAAATAAAAAAAGAACAACTGGGGCTTTCCTCAGAGGGGTTCTCAAGTCCCTCTGCTTCTGGAACCTTTGGCTGTGACTTCTGCTTCTGACTGAGGTTTGCCCCCTAATGTGCTCTACAGAGTGGTAGCCAGAGCGTCCACCATGAGAACATTCCTGTAATCATACAATATCATTGCCTCTCTGCAGGGAGAGAACACACCTGTTATGGTTTGGGTCTGAATATCTCCAAAGGCCCAGATACTAAAGGCTTGGTTGCCAGCCTGTCTGTGCCTTGCTATTTGGAGGTGGTGGGATCTTTAAGAGGCGGGGCTTAGTGGGAGGAAGTTAGATCATTGGGGCTGTGCCCTTTGGATACTGGGCTCCTTTTTCCTTCCCCTCTTTCTCCCCATTTCCAAATCCACCATTTGCTTCTTGGCTACTATGAGGTGAGCAGCCTCCACTACCACACCATGAGGTACTATAGCTGCTGCCACAGACTCAAAATCAATAAGGCACAGCAACCATAGATTGAAACCTCTGAAACCATGAGCCAAAATAAACTTTGCCTCCTTGTAAGCTGATTTTCTCGGGTATTTTGTCATTGAGACGGAAAGCTGATTAAAACAACATCTAATTAAGGGCAAAACAGACAAAAACGCTGCATGGCCTCCTAGTCATCAGAGCAGAAAGAGTATTAATAAACAGATGCCTGCTTCTCTGCTTGAGTCAGTGACAGGGAGAATAAGCCCTGAAACTGTATTCACTCTTTTGCAGGGTGGAGGGTAACCAGGGATTAAACCCTGGGGCACTTAACCATTGAGCAACATCCCCAGACTTTTTTATTTTGAAACAGGATCTCACTAAGTTGTTTAGGGCCTCTCTAAGTTGCTGAGGCTGGCTTTGAACTTTTGATCCTCCTACCTCAGCCTCCTTGGGATTACAAGTGCTCAGTTGTATTAACTCTTTTAAACATCCATGAAGTATCTATGGATTATTTACAGCCTCCAAGGATTGCTGGACCTCCTTAATTTTCAATGACATTAAAAGGGGATGATTTTCTATTGGAATTGTTATGACAAAATACACCTGTTAAAAATATATATTTATGCCCAGGGTGTGTCCATCATATCCCTGGAGCCAGCATCACACCTGGACTATGAGAACTCCATCACCATTCTGCAATGATTTATGTAGCTCAGTTAACAGCATTACAATTGCTGATAGTTGCTAATGTGACCTGCTGGGAAACTGTGCAGGTAATTTCTTTCTTCTGGTTTAGTCCCTTAGCTATCAAACCAGGGCAGATTCTTTCGTGTCTCAAATGTCAGACAGCTAGCTGCCTCAAGTTATGACAGGAATGTTTTAAAATCTGGTTTCTCTTCATGAGGTCATTTCTCATGACTTGTTGATACACGGTCACCAGACCAGCCAAACAAACCTGTTCACTGCCTCTGAGCAAAGCTCTCACCCATTTCTGCTTTATCCTTTGGCACAAATGGTCTTTCCACATTGAATGCTTTTTACTTTCTTTCTTCCAATTCACATCCCTCTTATCTGTCTCCTTCTGGGTTACCACCATCCTGACCAGATTATCACTAAAGTTCTTCTGTTCTGACACATACACCGGAGTCATGAGGTAAGGGTCTACTTATATCCACCAGCAGTTACATTTCTGTATGGTGTGTGTCCCCAAGAGAAGGTACAAACCTTAGAATGGGAGGAATTGTATTTTCCATTTCTTTTCTGTCACATCCCTGCCAAGATATTATTGGGGACAGCCTTCAGTTTTCAGTTAAGCGCGTAATCCATGTACTAACTGCGTTTATTCTTTCACACAGGTGCAGGGAGCAGACCTCAATTTTAATCCTGGCCCTGTATCCAGCCACCTGAGTGGTATTAGAGGCAGTTGGCCTCTTGCCCCTCAGCCTCTAAATTACAAAATGAGGAAATGGCTGAATGACTTCTAAAGGTTCTTTTAGTTCCAAAGTACAATGCATAGACAGTGTTTCTGTTTCTATGCTGATCCCTCCAGCCCGCCCTCTCCTTTCCCAGTGTCACTATTGAACCCCTCTGAGACTCTCCCAACATCTGGAACATTCTTGAGGCACATTAAGTATTAGGAGATGACCTGGCTGGCACCAGTGACAGCACCTGGATGGCTTTCTGAGCAGATACCTGAAAGATCCCCTGCTACATTTTATAGCTATCCCTGAAGGTGAGCAGCCTTATTATTGGGATATCAACTCCAGATGTGTTCCTTTCTCAGACATAAAAGAACACCAGGTTCCCTTCTTCCCCCAAAAGCTTGCTCCCCTGGGAGCCTTCTCAATGGCCTGTCTCAAGGGAGAGCTGTTTGTGTCATTTTGTCACAGACAACGGGTGAGGCAGCCACCTGGTCTGGTGGAATGTCCCTCAGCAAAGAGCCTTCATGGGGGGCCCTAGGTACCTATTTGACAAGGCTCACTAGGTGTGAACTTGGGTAAATTGCTTAAGCTCCTTTCTCACCTGGAGTTGTTAATGGAACACACATCAAAGAGCTCTTGTGAAAATTCCAGCAATTAGAACTGGGCTGTGATTGGGTTTGTGGCTCAGTGAGAGGGCATTTACCTAGCATGGACACAGCCTTGGGTTCCATCCCCAGCACAAAAAAGAAAAAAAAAAAAAAACCCTGGGCCAGTTACCTAAAAAGAGCTCAGTAGGTGTTACCTCTTCTCATTAGCATTATTATTAGGGAGATTCTTAAATCAATTCCCAGTAGGGCTCCTTCCCCTGTGAGGAGGGAAGCTCAGGCAGGGCAGAGAGGTGAGCTCACATAACAGCCAGCGGCTGCTGAGAAGCAGAGGAGCCCGGTGTGCCTCGTGCCAATATTTTTAGCAGGAATGGTGAATCATGAGCATTTAGTGTTGGAAGGACTTAAAATTGAAACAGCTTCTAACATTTCTCCAGTATTTTTACCACACTGTTTTATCTGGGCATACAAATATATAGTTTTAATTATATCTTGCTCTGCACAAAAAAAATTAAAAGAACCAGTTGCTTGCTATCTCCCTTCTTTCAATGCATCTTTTATTCTTAATGAACAGTGAGCTTCTAAAATGATGACATCCAGTGTTGGGGGGGGGGGTGTCTCTTGGTCAGGTAGAACTGGCCGGCTGGGCCTCCTGTAGCCCAATGTTATTACAGGAAATGAATGCATTGTATTGAAGGTTATTTGTGATCCCATTGTTTCCCAGGCTTGGTCCTGTGTGGGACTGTTTGTACTCTAGCACACACAGCAGCCATTGTGTCCCCTGCAACATCCTACATGCAGCTGTGAACAGTTGTGCCCGAGCCAGTTTATCAGCCTCAGAATTCACTCAGAAAGGAATTGGGAACAACATACCAACAAGGGCCCTGCCGTTCTCTGGGAATGTCCTTAGCTCTCCAACATTCCTCCTCCCACTTGGCCAAGAAAAACAAGCAAATAGAGGCCCCCTTTGATGCACATACCTCTGGGCTATTCAGAGGTGAGGCTTTGGGGTAACAATTTCCAATCTCTACAAGAAATCTTCATTCACAACTTTCTGACCCCTGAGCAGAGGGAACAGTCAGGCCCACATTGCCAGATGTGGCTTTGCCCTAAGGCAGCAGAATCTAAAAGACAAAGGCTCTCCATGCCACATTGAGGGGGTGTCTACCCTGATCATTTAACAGCATAATAGCTATGAACCTCACCTGCAAAGTGACTCTCAGAACACTGTGTGGTCCTTTTAGGTTTAACTTGGCCCACCTACCAGAGGACACATATTTAAAAACCATCAGAACAGGTCCCAGGCCATTTCTAGCCTGCTCCCAAACTAGAAATGGTGGTCCAGGAAGACAGGCAGTGACCTCATACACATCAATTTTGGTACTCAGCAACTGCAGCTACCACCTCTGGGTGTTTTAGGTGTGACTACTGGGGCTCTGCTCAGTAAGGGTTGTCCTGGAAACATTGATTGTTTCCTCTTCAGCACAGTGCCTACAATTTTGGTTGGTAAGTGATAGTGTTTGAAGGTTTAGTTGTATGAAGAAAGCAAACCAACCATTTGGCGCTTCACCTAGGACTGTAGTGTTCATTGACAGAATATTTTGCATGAGAAGTCATAAGCTAAATATTTGCCATCAAACATATCAGTGTATCTATATGTTTATGTACATATAAAATGGTGTGTATATACTTACCAGGATATCTCTAACAAACAATTTATCGAAATTTGCCAATAAATTTGGAGTAGGTAAAGTATAGAACCTTTACTTAAATAGTATACAAATACATACATGTTAAGTTTTCCTGATTGGCTAAATTTCCAGTTTCCACTGTTAAATGTGGCCCTGTGTTCATTGCCAGGGCAAAGGAGAAAATGAACTAAACTCAGTCCCAGCTTTCTCTTCACTCTGAAGCCTTGTGGGGTTTATGTTCAACTTCCATGCAATAGCCCTGGCACTAAAAGGCCTTTACCCAGTTGCCCCTGCTGCTGCAGAAATTGACCTCTGCTGGGTGTGACTGCCCTAGCAAAAGAATGTTATCCTTAACCATGGTTACTAAAGACCTCAATTCTCTGCAACTCCTTTGCTGAAGGAATTCCTTGTTCTCGCTCCATCTCCAGCCTCAGCAAGCTGTTACTCTTGCAACCAACAAAGAATAGCACAAATCTAGTCTTCAGTGAACCACTTTTTCCTGGGATATCTATCTATCTATCTATCTATCTATATCCATCCAAGTAGGAAAGGGTTCTCCTGATAACCAAGTTTCCAGTTTTATTCTCAATTTTTCCCTCTCAACTGATATTTGAAGCTCAGAGTGACAATAAAAATAAGTCCACATAGAAGGCTAATTATGTTCCCTTCCTACCCATCCTCCTTGCCACTTTTCTGTTTTTCTTCTTCTCTGTCTTTTTTTTTTTTTTTTTGAACACTGAAAAACAGAACAGAAGAAGGAGGAGGAGAGGAGGCAACAGAGAATGAGAACAGATCAGGCTTTAAAATAGAAGTGTGGATGTGGTTCCCTGCAGGATGTGCTCCTTGATCTAGTAACTGATAATCTACAGTCTACTTGTAGTCACCAGTATTTAGATTTAGTTTTTAAACAACTTTATTTATTTATTTTTTTTAATATTTACTTTTTAGTTGTAGTTGGACACAATACCTTTATTTTATGTATTTATTTTTATGTGGTGCTGAGGATTGAACCCAGGGCCCGCATGGGCCAGGCGAGCACTCAACCACTGAGCCACAACCCCAGCCTCTTAAACAAATTTATAAAATAAAAATATTCATATGAACAAACAACACAGGAAACAAATTCATATGAAAAAACAACACAGGAAACAATTCATAGAAATTAGTCATTCTGAGTACATTTGCAAAACACTCTAAGTTGGAAGTCCTTAAACATTTTCTTCACAGCTTCCCTCAACTCACCCAAAAAAGAATCTTGAAAAACTACTAAGCTCTTGTTCACCTGTTTTAAGGATAACATTAAATTTTTTTTCAACATGAGTTTAAATAGTTGCCAAAGATGTAATTTCCACTGGACTGTAAATGTTAATATTTGAAAATGAAACTGCATATCATTTGTATATTTGTCTGATGTAAACTAACTATCCAGATGATTTCATACCCATTCTCATCCACTAAAATCTATATGAAAAACTGTTGTTTAATATTTGGAAATGATACATCCTTTTTTTTCTCTCTCCTTGAATTTATATCCATGTCACTCTCCACATAATTTTATCCTAGTGAAATTTATTTGTATCCTTGAGAATCCTTTATTAATCATACTATCGGACTTCTTTGCAACAAAAATAGGTTTACAAACTGTGCTTATGGCTGGAGATTGGACGGAGGATTGATGGTTTGAGGGACTGTCGCTCCCCTGAGAAATTACTCAACAGTTTGGCTCAACATCATGTTCAATGTGATAAGCACAAATGGCATGGGGTGTGGGACATAGCCGTTTCCACTGGTTCATCTTCAGTAAACAAGCATCAGAATCTCATTGGGGGAAGAGAAGAAGGCAAGTAAAATGGAAAGTGCAAAACTCTGATATTTTGGGAGCATAAAGCAACACTACTTTGACTCAAGTTTTTTTTTTTCTTTAAATACCTTTATTTATTTATTTTTATGTGGTGCTGAGGATCCAACCCAGTGCCTTACATGTGCTAGGCAAGCACTCTGCCTCTGAGCTACAACCCAGCCCTGACCCTAAAGTTAACAGAAAGGTTTGTCCTTACTTCTGTTAGACCATTTCTGCATAGGGCATCATGGACATCACGAAACTGTCACTCCAGGAAGCAGCATGTAGAATCAGCATTTGCAGCCCCCAAACTAGCACCCACTCTGGTGGTGGCTGCCCTATTAGGAGTGGTAGAATGCACCCCAAAATTAGCAGTAGAGGCAATGTCATGGGCAGTAGCTCCAATGGCAGGCCCATCAGAATGCCACTATTTATCTTAGCATGGTATTGGCAAGCACACCCCAACATCAGGCACAGCAGCCCTGGGCCAGCAATGCCTTCAGTGGTTGCTGGTGGCTTCTGTCAATACCTTTGCTCAGACAGAGGGCTTTGCTGCAACTTCCAAGATGACATCTCTGAAGGGAACCAAAGTGGAAGAGAAAACAAAGCCAACCCTGGAAAGCCTTATTTATAAACACATGTGAAACACCAACGAGGCACCAAAAGAGAAAAGGAAAGAAAAGGAAAAAGAAAGAAAGAAAAAATTGGTGTGGACTTTCAACAGTCCTAGAGATACTACAATCAAAGAGGGAAACCAGAACCAAAAAATTAATTGCTTTCCTACAGAGATCTGCCTCTATTTATCCATAAAACATAAACTAGGAAATTTCCAGTATGGGATATGGTCCAGTCAAATTAAGGAAAAATAGTATTACTGTGGGTCAAATCAGGACAAGGGTAGAAGTAATAAAGGAAAGTAGAATTCAGCATGGCGAAGCCTATCTTCTGTTTCTTGTACAAGTGGAAATGGGAAAAAAAGGCATTTGCTGATAATCAATCACTATTTCCAACCATAACCTTAACCTTAACTGAATGGCACTAAGTAGCTGATTTTAGTTGCATTTTCAGGCGGTTGAAAGTTAGATGAGTGAGAAGTAATATAGATGTGTCAAATATTTTACTGATGCCTGAAACAGAAGTCTCCCCTCCTCCGAGCAAAACTGGGTAGGGGAGGAGGCAGAAAGAGAATCTGTGGTCTAGAGAAGACATCATGCTATAAAAATTGAGGCCCTATGTCTAGCGAATTGGCAAAATTAAAAATCAGTAGGCAGTTGAGCCTGGCACAAAATATGTTCTGAAAAGAACTTGCTGTATTCACTAACATGTTCCCTTTGAATTTTTTTTTTTTTCCCCCTCAAGATGAGAAAACAACCCTGTACTGAAACAACTCTGAGCTAGGAAAGCATTCTGACTCCGGAAGACAAATCAGCATGTGCACATATTCCCAGAAGGTCCTAGACCCCATCCTACGCTGGCAGGTGGCCCCCAAACCCCAGGTAGCTCTGGAAGAGGTGAAGACAGCTCCACTGAACTCTAGGCTCTACTGCACAGGTGGGTGATCGAGGCCACCAAAGCTCAGTCTCTCTTCCTCTGGAGACAACATGTCTCCAGACTTCGATCCACCGTCCACTACTTGGTTTAGTTCCATATTATTTGTCTACTTTTCCTGGCTTATTTCACAAAATTATAAGCTCTTTTCTTCTTTCTTTATGTCCTCTGTACTGGCCAGGGCTTTAAAAATACTGTTAAACTGATTAGATGCACATGATTGAATTGCTGAGCATAACAAGCCATTGTCAGAGATAATTGAGGATAACTCTGAAAAACTTAACCCCTGCAGATCCTTCAAAAGTGAATATCTTGTAGGCTAGGGACATAGCTCAGTTGGTAGAGTACTTGCCTTGCATGCCCAAGGCACTGGGTTCAATCCCCAGAGCCACCAAAAAAAAAAAAAAAAGTGAATGCCTTTTGGTACAATCTCGGCAGAACTCTGTGCGTTCTGGTGTTGCCTGGACCAGATCCCATCTTGCTGTGGGAAGATGGAAGATGTATTTATGAACTGGTAATTATATTTAGTGGGAAAAGGAACAAAGAAAAAAATTAAATTGCCAAACAATTTTAACTCACTCATTTCTACACTACAACACTGAGAGGTACTTGCTTTACAGGTGAAGAAAGCAAAGTTTATAAAGCTGCAAGAAATTGAATTAGGAATCAAACTGGAGCACAGATCCAACAGATGCTGCATCCTGGCTCTTTCTAGAACACTATGGGTCCTTCTTTGGGAGGGAAATCGAGGTTAGGTCAACTAGGTCTGCTAGTGCTTGCTGACCTCTGGCTCCTGTGTATAGTTCCTCCTCCATCCTCTGTGAACTCCTTACCTTTCCTCAGTGTTGGGCAAGGGTTCAATACTGCACAGCTTCTCAGCCAAATCTAAAGCTAGTTATGTCCTTCCAAGCATATTGCATCTATTAATAGGAAAGGAACCAGATAAGAAAGGGGACTTCCTGAAGAGAAGGAAAGAGGAAATGCAGGGATGTTGCATGTGCAAGTGAAGCATCTCCTGAACCCATTCAATTCATACATGGAATATAGTGTTCGGCTTTATTAGCCATACTCTAAGTTTTGCCTTGGAAATATTGAAAACTCATATAGCAAGTAGATATGGTGGGTCTTCAAAAAGGACTCCTTTATATGTCATCGGAGACTTGATTGCTAAGAAATTAGCTTCACATCTTACACTTGATTCACACCTGTGACTCCAGACTAATTCTGTTTTGTTTTTCCTCTAATAGGCTTTTTGAAAACCAAAAAGTAACACTCCTGACATCCTGTCGTTTGAAATAACACAGTAATAATCATAGCAAGCACTTATACATTACTGAAAATGAATAACATATTATTTTTAATTTTATATTCACTATGTACCCTGGGAGCTGATTTATATTGCATCCCCATTTCACAGATTAGGAAGCTAAGGCATAGAGATTATCTTGCACAAAGTCTCAAGATTAACAAGTTATATCTGAAAAGAACTAATAACAACAACAATAATAATAAAGATTAACATGTGGTGGAACCAGAATTCAAAACTAAGCAATTTTACTCCATCCTGGGTTCTTATCAACTCTAGGAGAGTTGAAGGGTGCTATAGAAAGAATGACAAGTGAATCATCTTAGACACAACTAAACTATGGTGGCAAGATTTTATTTTATTCTTTCCTTTGCTGAAGTTGTCAAGAAAAATAAAAAGGAGAAATTCAGAGTCTGGTGTCCTGAAGATGAAGTAACATGGTTATAATCTCATGTCAGAGTTGCAAAGCTAGAACTCAAAACAACTCCTACCTCCATAGTATCTGGTCAGCCCATGTATCTGTGGCAATGGATACTTTAATTATTAACATCCAAGGAGGGCATTATAGTTTGGATATGTAGTGTTTCCCCAAAGACTTGTTGAAGATTTGTTCCTAAGTGCAGCCATATTCAAAGTAGGTCTTTGGGAAAGTGATTGGATCATGACCTCACTATTGGATTAATTACTGGGAACTGTGGGAGGTGGGATCTGTAGATAAATGGGAGCATGCCCTTGGGGTCTATTTCTTGGCCCCTACCCTCCTTCCTCTCTTTCACACTCTCTCTCTGTACTTTTTTTTTGGGGGGGGGGTGGGGGGGGTGGGGGGGGGTACTGGGGATTGAACTCAGGGGCACTAGATCACTGAGCCACATCCCCAGCCCTATTTTGTATTTTATTTAGAGACAGGACCTCATTGAATTGCTTAACACCTTGCCATTGCTGAGGCTGGCTTTGAACTCGTAATCCTCCTATCTCAGCCTCCCGAGCTGGGATTATAGGTGTGGGCCACCATGCTGGCGGTCTCTCTCTACTTCTTGGCTCCCAGGCGCTGAGCAGCTTTCTTCTGCCACACCTTTCCTCCATGATGCTTCTGCCTAGAAGCCAGCTGACCATAGACTGAAACCTCTGAGATCATGAGTCACAATGAATCTTTCCTCCTCTGAGCTGTTTTTCTCAGGTATTTGAAAAGCTGACTAACACAGAGGGATGGGGAAGTCAGCAACAGATAGGACCTCAGGCAAGTGGGAAAAGCTAGAGTCAATGATTGTTGTCTGTATCATTCACTGCCAGGGGCCAATGAGTTAAGTTTACTAAAGGAAAAAGAAAACATATCCCTACTCTTTGTCCTGTTCTGAAATGTGTCCCCCATAACTCCTCAGATAGCAAACTGTGGCCATTTCAAGTTTCGAAGACCCCCATTGAATGCTCTTTAGACTTTTGATTAAATATGGTGGGTTTAACATAAGCTGAATAAACCTAACAAAATATCAGGTTTAAAACAGTGAAAACGCCGGGTGCAGTGGCGCATACCTGTAATCCCAGGCTCAGGAAGCTGAGGCAGGAGGATCAGGAGTTCAAAGCCAGTCTCAGCAAAAGTGAGGTGCTAAGCAACTCAGTGAGACCCTGTCTCTAAATAAAATATAAAATAGGGCTGGGGATGTGGCTCAGTAGTCAAGTGACCCCAGTTCAAAACCCGCCCCCCCCCCAAAAAAAAAAAAAACAGTAAAAGTTTGAAAAAAACAAATGAATAATATATTAACATTTATTTAAAAGACAGAAAAAAGGAGGGGATAGCAATCCAGAATGGAGGCCCCAATCACCTCAAGTGCCTGCAAAGAGGAACAACAAAGAAAAGAGAGACTGTTTGCCCTCCCAGATCCTGAGAAAGCCTCAGGTTTTGTAATCACCAAGTCATATTGAAAATTGTATGAGGCAAAACTAAAAATATAGATGGAATAGTCTCCTCTTATCCATGGTTTCACTTTCTGTGACTTCAGTTACCTGTAGCCAACTGTAGACTAAAAAAAAATGTTAAATGGAAAACTCTGGACATCATTCATAAATATAGAATAACTTATAGTATAGTACAATCTTATAATAAGTGTTCTATTTTATTATTAGTTGTTATTAATCTCTAGCAGTGACTAACTTGTAACTTCAGCTTCACTACAGGTACATATGTATAGGAAAAACACACAATAAATACAGACTTTGGCTCTCTCCTGCTTTCAGGCAGCTGTGAAACATCTTGGAACATATACCCTAGGGATAAGGAGAGCTACTGGGTTGGATGGAAGTCTGTATATACAGTGCAGCTTCTCTGCTTTTCCTCATAGAGTCGCACAAGCTACCTATCCCACCTCACTCTCCCACCCTCACAAACAGGAAATAAGAAATTATCCTCAACCTGAGACTCTGGAGATAAAAGGGCATGTCGAATGCCTACTGCAAAGGACCCAAACCACTGGGAACTTTCACAACCTAAAAAATAAAGAGGAAATTTTCTAGAGAGGAAAAAAAAGAAAAAAAAAAAAAAACAGTTACAAAAATATTGTCAAAAATCAAAACGGTACTAAGATTCTTCATAACAATAGAAAAAACTGACAGATCAATGTATCATCTTTTAATATTTAGAAAAATCAGAGGGAACTTTTTTTTTTTAATTTAGACTTCTATATCCAGTCAAGTTAACCAAGGATAATGACAGAATACGGAATGATATTAGAATACTGAATGACATTCTTTGGGAAAATCAGGGCAAAAACCAAGAAACAGAAATTATAGGAAGCACAGAACCCAACATGGGATGACAGTTGTAAAGAAGGCGTGAAACCAGTCCAGCAGAACTGGCAGAAGATCTCCCAGATTTAAAACAAAAACAAAAACTGATACACTTGATCGAGTGGAATATAGAATCAAGGGGCATATTCCAGAGCTATTAGAGTAGTTAAAATTGATGATTGTATAAATTAAGAAAAGATATTAAAGAGTCAATAACTCCAGGAACATATTTTAAATTTGAATAGGAAAAGGAACATAATCATGCTATTCCTGTTACCTTAGCCAAAAAATAATTTACATGGTCATAATAATATAAACTCTGAATATTGATTTTCCCAAGAATTATTATATAAACCAGAAAGAATGAGAAGTAGGGAGAGCAATGGTATCATCTCATCTAATAGATGATTTAATTCCATAATTGACTAAGTCCAAAAGATAGTGGCATAAACATAATTACGGAGGAAAAGGCCACAGGAAGCTGTGTGAAGCAGATACCTTTAGAGAAAAGGACTGGGTTGGGGAAGCATCTTAAGATTGATTGACCGAGTGATTGATTGGAAATGGGGTTCTTGCTATGTTGCCCAAGCCCCCAGGTTCAAGTAATCCTCTGCCTCAGCCTCCCAAGTATCTGGGACTACAGGTCCTGGCACACACCATGGTGCCAGGCTTCTACTTTTTAAAAAACATCTTGGCATTACTATTAGATTTATAAAACTGCATTCACGAGTTACTTTGATGAAAATTAAAAGTAATTCATTTAAAAAAGAAGTGTAGATGTGTTATTCCAGTCACCCAGGGTGCCCTGTTTTTGTGTGGGCTACACCTTGCATACACATAGGAAAGGAAACAAAGGTTTTGGGAACAAACCTCTTGTGTTTAACTCGTGAAAGAGGATCACAAGACACAGGAAAATGAGAAAAAACAAAAGGATTCAGAGAATAAAAAAATGTAACTAGCAGTTTATGCTTGCCTTGATAATTGAAATAATCACATGACTGTTTAAGAGGGATTCAAGTATAGTTAAGATTATTCAGAGAGTTTATTCTTATTCCATATATCTATGTATATAAAAGTAGCATATATATCAATAGATAGCAAGTTATATATTTGTGTATTGTATATACATATGTGTATACATATATATAAATGGAGCTTATGGGTATACATGTTGTTTCATGTATATCCCAAAACATTCACAGTGATTAGTAATATGGTGATTGATGTTGATATTGTTTGTAAATGATCTTGGATTTTGTCTCTGTGCTATTATTGTTATAATCAGAAATAACAGATTTAAAATGAGCTCTTTTTGTGAGCATTTTCTGTTTACTTTGCCTTTTGCATTCATAAAATTATAACTTTTAGAATTGAAAGGGACAGGAGATTGGATTAAGATGGTTAACAGAGCACAGATGCCTGAAAATGACAAAAGAGATTACATAATATAACTGGAGAACAGGAAGGGATATTCTTGATGGACCAGAAAGAAAAAGGAATTCCTAAATAAGAAAAGGCAGGCAGGACTGGATCAATACAGGAAGTTGATTTTTCAAAAAGCAAAAGGCTATCATTGAAGGAAGAAATCATTCTAGAATTCTCTGAGCCCCCAACCTGAAGCTGGAAGGAGGCAGATACAGGGAGAAAGAGGGGAGTTGAGAGACAAACTTAGCGTTGACTGGTTTCAGAAGTTCATTAGGAGCATCAGATGGGCCAACCTCTGATTTCTCCTTTCCAAGTAGATGTGTCTGACCTCAGGGAGGAGCAATAATATGAGCTTTGGAAGAATGCCTTGGAAACACCCAGAAATAATGGGGACTCCCATATCCAGAAGACTAACTACTGGCATCCCCTCATCTGTCTGTAGGTAGATTCCGCCCCTGCTTGAGAATGCCAGGAAGCAAATGAAGCAGAGAGGGTGTCAGGAGACTCAAGCAAGAATATGAGTTCACAGGTAAGAATGGTTAATCATTTGAGAAAAACCAGTATCCCGATACTCAATAAGTAGAAGTTCTTTTTTTTCCTGAGGACACAGGGTTAATATCCTCAGACACACACACACACACACACACACACACACACACACACGATATTGCATCCTTGAAACTGAACAGGACATTTTCTTTCTAGGAAAAGAGTATAGGCTTAGAAGAAAAATTATGATGGTCAAAACAAGAATCTGTGGGATCTAGTCTGTATTTCCCTTTCTACCGCATTTCTGACCATCTATATTGACAAGGAACTCACCACCTTATCAAAAAGTCTACTCTGTTGTTGAAGAACTCAACTTTAAAAGGTTAACAGTTCTCTCTTATTATTGAACCTTGTCTCCTTGCTCTTAAACCCATTGGTCTTGAACCTGCCTCTGGAGCAAAACTAAATCTGCTTACTCTTCTACAAAAAAGCATTTTAAGTCTTTGCAAACAAGAATCTTTGCAAACAAGAGGCCTGCCCGAATGTCTGCTTGACTGCAAGCTAAATGGCCAATTCACTCAATTGCTTGTCACCGGCCAGCTTCCAGAGTCTTCATTTGTCTGCTAACCATTCCCTGGGTTCTTTCTAGATTTTCTCCCATACCTAGGATAGAGACTACCTATAGCAGGCCTAGAATTGCTTGTATTTCAGACATTTTTACTCCTTTTCCCCACAATGGTATCATTACTTCCTCTGGTTACTCAATTTCTATTAATAACATCTAAGTTGACATGAGTGTGATGCTTTCTTTGAAGAACTCCAGGAAATGAGTAAGCAGATCTGTTTCTCTAATGTTAAGTATTAGTTCCATCTGTTTAGTAAATATTTACTGACCGCAAGCATGCTCCTGAGACTCTAGTAGGTGCTATTGGGGCTTCTAAGATGTATGAAGCAGTTATGGCCCTGAGGAAGTTTACAGTTCGATAGGAAACTTCAGATACATGTATAAATAACCTCCAATGTAGAAAGTGGTACAGAAGGTAAAACAGAATGGATATGGAGCTATGGGGTCAACAGGGGATATTTAATATGAAAGCAGAAATGCTTCCTGAGAAACAATATTTCAGAAGTCCAAAGAGAGAGTCCTTACTTCTCAGACTCCTTTCTCCAACACTTGTTTGCCCCATTTTCTTTTCCCAATTTCTCCTCAGTTTTAGGGCTGCTTGTGTCCATTTGTCCTCGTGGTTCCCTTGTGGCTTGAGGATGGGCTGAGAGGATTGGCTTTAAGAAACAACTCCACCAGCAGCCCCACTTCTTGGCATTGCCCACCCCTCCTTTTAAAAAATTAAAAGCAAGGACTTGAACATACATTTACTTCCACGTTCACAGCAGCACTATTCACAATAGCTCAGAGGTGGAAGCAATCCAAGCATCCAGGGATGAATGGGGAGATAAACAGAACGTGGTTATACACATACAATGAATATCATCCTGTCTTAGAAAGGATGGGAATTCTGACATGCACTACAACAAGGGTGAACATTGAAGACAATATGCTGAGTGAAGAAAGCCAGTCTCCAAAGGAAGAATATTATATGATTCCACCTACCTGAGTTACCCAGGTTAGTCAAATCCTTAGAGATACGGTAGAACAAGTGGTTGCCTGGGGATGTGGGACTGAGGGGATGGGGAATTAATGTTTTATGGGCACAGAGTTTCAGTTGAGGAAGATGGAAAAGTTTATGTGGGGAGGGTGCGGGGGTGGAACCCAGGGCCTTGTGCATGCAAGGCAAGCACTCTACCAACTGAGCTATATCCCCAACACAAAGATGAAAAAGTTCTGTGGATAATCGCACAACATGAATTACCTTAATGCCACAGACCTATACTCTTAAAAATGGTCCAATGGTAATTTTATGTTATGCATATTTTACCACAATAAAAAAAAAAAGAATCATCCCATCCTTGACACTTAGATATTATAGAAGTTCATTTCTCGTCTCTTCTCCTGGCTCTGACCTCAGACTTTACCCATTCTGCTAACTATTGTATTGGTTTAGAGGTATTCCTAACATTGGTCTCATGGCTGCTGTGACTATGATAAAATATTTGCCGAGGGAAAAACTGTTCCCAGAACAAGGCCTTGTCTTTAAGGGCAACAGCCAACAAAATTATGCCAGAGTCCTCTGGGGTGAGACTGGAACTTCACTCAGGGTCTCACATTCCCATAAATTTGTATAGAATAGGCTCAGTAACTAACCAGGAGGCTTGCTTGGCTGTAGTCTGGACTAGACTTGAAACAAAAAAATTCCTGTCCCCATTCCTGTCCCCACCCCTGCGAATCTGCCATTTTTCACAGAAGCTCAGTTTGAAGGAGACACTTTCCAGTATTTCTCCCTCCATCCCTAAGAGAGAATCTTAAACTCATGGTGGGTAGCCTCGGGTCTTCCTTAGTGTTGAAGTTTTCAGGTTGGTGAATGAGCCAACAGATTTAAGGAAACTGAAGTAATTCTGTCATAAAGAGCACTCTATTAATTTATTTTGACAAGGGTTGCTTAATTTGAATTATTTATGATGCTTGATAGTCCACTGGATACTCTCCACAACTCATTCAATAGGAGGCAATCCATAGAGTAACCTGAGAGTTTGGCCTCCCTCTCAAATGTCAAATCCTTCTTACAAGGAAGGATGAGTCTTCATAAGATAGAGAGTTATTCATTCATTCAGTAAATATTTGTTGATATTGATATGACAATTATATGGGTGATATGATAATATGATAATAATAGGTATAATATTAAATAGGTGTGTAATTCCTGAGGTGAAAATTGACTAGTTATAGGTCCATAAATATTCTGCTTTTATAAGAAGACTAGCCTACCACAGTCTTATAAACCCCAAAGCAATTATATCTCTTGGGTATTCAGGAAAGCCTCTAGTGCTAAGATTCCAATGTAATGTACTAAATTGTGTCCTCCAACCCCAAATTCTTATGTTGAAGTACTAACCCCTAATACTTCAGAATGTGACTCTGTTTGGAGATAGGGTTATTAAAGAGGTAATTAAGGGCTAGAGTCCTTTGGGGCTTCGATACAAAATACCATTGACTAGATGGCTTATAATCAACAGAATTTAGTTCTCATCCTTCTAGTGGCTGGGAAGTCCCAGGTGAAGGTGCTGGCAGATTCAGGATCTGATGAGAACTCACTTCCTAATTTATACACGGCATCTTCTTGCTGTGCCTTCACATGGCAAAAGGAGGGCTGTCTCGGGTCTCTTTCATAAAGACACTAATATTTATGAGTTCTTTGGCCTCATGACCTAATCATCTCCTGTAGTAGTACAGTTTTTTTTTACTATAATGAAACACCCTAGGTTGAGTAACTTTATTTTAAAAGGCGGGGAGGTTCAAGCCAGGCATAATAGCACACACTCATAATCTCAGCAGCTTGGGAGGCCAAGATAGGAAGATTGCAAGTTCAAAGCCAGCCTCAACAACTTAGTGAGGCCTTAAGCAACATAGTGAGAGCCTGTCTCAAAATAAAAAATAAAAAAGATTTGGGAATATGGCTCAGTAATTAAGCACCCCAGTGTTCAATTCCCTGGTACCAAAAAATAAAACAAAAAATAAAAAAGGAGTTTCATTTGGCTCACAGTTCTGGAGATTTGAGGGCATGGTGCCAGAGCTAGCTGAGCTCTGAGAAGAACCTGATGGCAGATGGAATCACAGTGGTGAGAGCACATGTAAGAGGGAGAAATCACATCACAAAATAGGAAGCCAAGATAGAGGGAGATGGGTTTGCTCTTTTGTAACAACCCTCTCATGAGAACTAATTCAAGGCCCCACAAGAACTGCATCCTAAGGGCAGCACCCCCAGTGATCTAAGGGCCTGTGGCTTAGCTCCATCCCTCCCATACTGAAGACCAAGTTTCTACCATGTGGTCCCTTGGGAGGCTTCACCTCCTAATACCATCCCACTGAGGGTTAGGATTAGCCCTAGCAAACGAATATACTCTGCCATTGCTCAGCCCACTTCTTGTCCAATTAATAATCCCATTCCCTTTGGTGACATTTTGAGAACGAAATCACATCCAAGACATTAGGACTGAACTGTTTGGATTCATGAGGGAACCAAAGAAACACATAGCTAACAAATTTTCTAAGCAACACAGTGTGCTTTGGGAAAGAAAAGAAATATGGTGAAGAGGGGGTGGATACACCATGTTGCAGCTCAGCAAGCTGTTGAACTACTCAGAAAGCATATTTGTTATTCCTCACATTTCCTTCCAGTGTAGGAAGGCTCCCTGGAGCTGGCATTGCCGCATTAATGCGCAACACCCAGGCAACTATTTACCACAGTCTCCAGCAGTTGACTCAAATTATTCCGTCTTTAAACTAAGAACCTCACCTAGATTATAACTTTCATAGACATGAAAATTCCTTAACTCTAATCCCCAGAGAAGGGCGATACCCTCAGCAGTCAGAGAAGGTAAGTGGTTAGCTCTTTACCTTTGCACTCCTACAGGTTTACCTTGGACTTCTCTCTTCACCACCAACCCTAACACACCTCACCAGAGCCATGAGTCACATCTCTTCCCCAACTTGGCAATGCCAAGCAAGGTTCACTTCTGCTTCTTCAAGGACATTCCAGATTTGCAACCAAATAAACTCATTGGCTCAAGCATGTTTCTGGTCCTATAGTTTCTATCGATTGCTAAATTTCTTTTTTTTTTTTTTAAGAGTGAGAATTTTTCAACGTTTATTTTTCAGTTCTCGGCGGACACAACATCTTTGTTGGTATGTGGTGCTGAGGATCGAACCCGGGCCGCACGCATGCCAGGCGAGCGCACTACCGCCTGAGCCACATCCCCAGCCCATCGATTGCTAAATTTCTTGCCAGGATTTTAAACTATTTTCTCAATGTTCCCCTGGAATTTCATTTATTTATTTATTTTTTAAATTTTGGGTACTGGGGATTGAATCCAGGGGAACTTACCACTGAGCCACATCCCTAGCCCATGCTAAATTGCTGAGGCTGGCTTTGAACTTATGATCCTCCTGCCTCAGCCTCCCAAACTGCTGGGATTACAGGTGTGTGCCACCACGCCCATGCCCAGATTCATCTGGAATGTCTTGATCCCTGTTCCCAGTGTGCTTTTTTTTTTTTTTTTTTTTTTTTTAGTTGTCAATGCACCTTCATTTTATTTATTTATATGTGGTGCTGAGGATCGAACCCAGTACCTCATACATGCTAGGCAAGCACTCTACCACTGAGCCACAACCCCAGCCCCCCTGCGGTGTGCTTCTTAATTCGTTACCACACCTCTATTCCCAGTTTGTCCAGGACAGTGCCTGGCTTAGGTTTCTGCAATTCATCTGGGTAACTTCATCCTGTTCTAACCTACTCACTTGAACTTGCCTCTTAAGTTGTCCTAGCTGAAGATTCTGGGCCTGTCCCTGACCTCCTAGCCTAATACTGATACTAATTTTTCAGATCTAGTAAGAAGTCCCCAGGTTAAGCAAACTATTTGCACAAGTCACCTTTTTACTATCCAAAGTCTGGCCAACATTTAAATAATTCTGCTTTCTTCTCATCTTGTAGAAGTAATATTTGTGTTCACTTCAACGTTAAAAAACTATTCCAATATCTATTGAAAATTGGGCAAAACAATTGCCCTATGTCTTCTTCCATCAGTATTACTGGTAGCAAATCCACCCGGCAAACCTAAGAACCCTATCTGCTCTCACATTGGAATATATGTTAGATACATCAGAAACATTATCATTTGCAAAATATGAAGTCAGACTTAAAATGCAGTTTCCATCCACTGTGAGTTATCATTACAATCACTCCTTTCTGTTTTATGACTTTTTTTTTTTTTGAGACAGATTCCAGGCTGACCTGAAATTCCTCAAACATCCTCCTGCCCCAGCCTCCCAAGAAGCTGGGACTACAGGTGCACAAAATCATGCTCCCAGAACCCTTTTCTCTTCTAAGGATTCATCATCTAAGCCAACTCAACCACCTTACTTTGCACGTACCCAAACCACTTACTGGTTCTGAGACCAGATAACAAGTTTATTGGGGTCATCTTGCACCTGTTGTCTCCCTCCTCATCGAATTAGCCACATTCATGCTGCATCTCCTAGAATTCTGGGATGCCTTTCTTACTCTCCCACTTCTCTCTGTACTTTTCTTATCATACTGCTTCTGCCCACTCAAAATCACAGCATTGTGTGTGCAGAGCTGTTTACGCCCAAGGCTGTGCAGTGTTTGCTGGGAATAGAGTGGACTCCGATGCACATAGTACTGCCCTAAGGAATACTAATTGCCTTGCTGATAAATTGAGGGGGGGTGGAGGGAACCTCAGGGACAATACCAGACCCATTTTAGAACAAAACACTGGAAGCACATCTGCAGAAATGTAAGAAAACACATCCTTTTCTTTTTTACAAATTATTTCTTCCTTTGGTTTCATCCTTTCTCTTCTCTTAGGCCATTCCAGAATCATCCCTTTCAAGATCTGAACAGACAGACCCAGCCAAAAAAAAAAAAAAAAACAGGGCTCAGAATCAGGGTCTCTGCTATTTTGTCAAGTTCAGGATTAGCTGAAAGAGCCCTGCCTTTCTGGTCTTGCCTCCCCCCATCACGAAGCACCATTTTCCCAAGTCATTCTTCTAATACGTCACCATTCACCAATCAGAAAGCTCAGTGGGGTGATATTTAATTCATGTCTGTCAATCACGACACAAAGAAAAGGCCTTCAGCTGGCCACCGAGAGAATCCTCTGCTGACCGAACAAAGAGTCCGCGGGGATCTCTGGTCCCAGCCACGTTCCCAGGAGTAGGCTCTTCATGGCTACCAGGCCTTTGCATGGTTTCAAAATAACTGTGGCTTTGGGAGCCGCAAGGCAGATGAAAGAGATTAAATCAGCAGAGCATCTCTTCGACATAGGAGAGAATAAGATTGTGACTCTTGTGTTTGAGCTCCTCAGTCGCAGATCAGTATGTCCTTGGCATTAGACTTCTGTGTCACATCCAAATATTTTAATTTTCAAGTCAACTGCTGTGGCCTCCCGACTGGTGGTTGTATTAGCTTCATGATTTTTAAACGGACATATAAGTAAAACCAAGTCGTTTGATAAGATCTAGAGTATAAAAATTGTAAAAGCTTCACTTCCATGACCAGCATTGATCTTTGGAAGTTGGAGGGATATGAATAATAAATAAATGAAATGAAACACTTCCGTGGCAATTGTCGGTAACACAAACACAGGATTCAAAAGCAGCAGCTGGGTAACAAAGGAACAGTTCCTCACGTTCAAGGATTTTTTTTTTTTTTTTTAAATCAGTCCCTGGGAAGTACAGCATGCTTTCTCTGCTCCCAGCTCCTCCTGTATATGTAATGGAATCAAAATGCTTCTGATTGTTGACACTGTGTATGGGGACCGGAAGCTGATGCTTCTCCATGGTGCAAAACCTATCTCCACATTTCTTTCTACCCCAGAAATTCTTTCCATTTATTTTACACTTTTTCTTACTAAACATTTTCATATTTACTCACTCTGTTTTCTAGCCTTTTTCTGGACCCTTTTTACAAATGGAAAAACTAAGGGTGGATGGTATAGAAATTAATGAGGGGGCAGGGGGTCTGGGAGTGGAAGGAACTAAAACCAAAGTAGTTGGGGTGAGGATAGGAAAGACCTGGGTTTGCACCTCAGCCCCCCAGTTTCTAGCTGTCTGACTGCAAGAGCTTAACCATTTTGATCTTTAGTTTTCTTTCCCATAAAGTGGAAATAACGTCTACCACACAGTATTCTTGCTTCAATTAGATTACACAGGTGAGGGTTCCTGGCACTTAGTGGGCTTTTTTCTTTTTTCAGCTAGGAGAAGGTTTATAGCAGAGCTGGAATATCTGTCCCTGTCCCACCATGGACAGGTTACTGTCACAGGTCTTGTGGCATTATCCCTAGGCTACAGGGCCTTTGGGTTTCCTTCTTGCCCCATTATCAATAGCAACCCTTCCAGAAGTTTCCCTCTCTTTTTATTTGCTTTTCTTCTATGGAAAAGTACGGCAAGAAATTTTTCAGGAAGAGGTTAATTAACCCTTTAGACTCAGGCAGGGCCTTTATTGCCCTAAATGTTCCTATCACCTTAAGTTATTTAAATTTCAAACAGCTGCAGTTCTAGCTATTTGGCAGGCTGATGCAGGAAGATCACTTTAATCCAGAAGTTCAAGGCCAACCTGGGCATCATAGCAACTTGTCTCTTAAAAAAAAAAAAGGGACAAGCAAGCAATATTTGGACTGGGGGTATAGCTCAGTGGTAAAGCACCTTAGCATGCACAAGGGTCTGGATTCAATTCCCAGCAGCCCCCTCCAAAAAGGTAGTACCTGCCTTATAAAGGGGGAAGAGATAATGATGAAATTTAAAAATGCAAGTTAGGCTGGGCTGTAGCCCAGTGGTAAAGTGCTTGCCTACTATGCACAAGGAATTGTATTGCAAAATAAATAAAATAAAGCAAGTTAGCATCCTTAGCTTTTTCTCTAGGCTTGGTCTTTGAACTTGAAGATTCATTTGGATTTTTTAAAAATCTTTTTAACCTCAGTTGTAAAAAAGGTATTTGAATGAGAGTTTTTATTCTTTTTTATTCATTTTTATTCTTCATGTAGTCTCCACTTTTAATTACTATAATACAGGAATAATAATACCTCATATATAAGTTTTTATAAGGCCTAACTACCATTACATTTATATATGTATAATAAGTTATATATATTTATTATATGTATAAATATGTAATATATGTATATACTCATATACATATATTTAGGTATAAATCTTAATCCAGAAATTCAGGTGTAAAAATGTCATATATACATAATTTTTTTTTTTTTAATTTTTTATTGTGGGTTGTTCAAAACATTACAAATTTCTTGACATATCATATTCCACACTTTGATTCAAGTGGGTTATGAACTCCCACCTTCACCCCATACACAGATTGCAGAATCACATCAGTTACACATCCATTGATTTACAAATTGCCATACTAGTGTCTGTTGTGCTCCACTGCCTTTCCCATCCTCCACCCTCCCCCCTCCCCACCTCTCCCCTCCCCTCCCCTCCTCTCTCTCTACCTCCTCCACTGTATAACCCTGAGGGTCTCCTTCCATTACCATGCAATTTCCCTTCTCTCTCCCTTTCCCTCCCACCTCTCATCCCTGTTAAATGTTAATCTTCTTCTCCTGTTCTTCGTCCCTACACTGTTCTTAGTTACTCTCCTTATATCAAAGAAGACATTTGGCATTTGTTTTTTAGGGATTGGCTAGCTTCACTTAGCATAATCTGCTCTAATGCCATCCATTTCCCTGTAAATTCTATGATTTTGTCATTTTTTAATGCAGAGTAATACTCCATTGTATACATAATTTTTTTAAAAATCACATATTCTGGGGCTGGAGATGTGGCTCAAGCGGTAGCGCGCTCGCCTGGCATGCGTGCGGCCCGGGTTCGATCCTCAGCACCACATACAAACAAAGATGTTGTGTCCGCCAAATACTAAAAAATAAATATTAAAAAATTCTCTCTCTCTCTCTCTCTAAAAAAAAAAAAAAAATCACATATTCTCTGAACCATAATCCAGGTTACCAGGAAATCTAACTTTGGGCATCTACACCCATATCCCAGGATAAAATTCCAGAGCCATCCCTTGGACGGGGGGGAATCCAGGACCTCCTGTGCACGCCCAAATTCATGGATGTTCGATCTCATACAAAATCACACAGTATTTGCATATAACCTCATACATCCTCCCACATACTTCAAATCATCTCTAAGATAACTTATGATACCTAATAAAATATCACTGCTGTGTAAATAATTGTAATGCTATGTTGTTTGGGGAATGATGACAAGAAAAATCTGTGCATGGTGGAATACACAATTGAAGAACCCAAGGATACAGAGGGCCAACTATACTAGAGTATAGCTTGGGATGGAGGGAGAGGGATTCTTGTCTTTTTTGAGATGTCTATTGCTCTGGCTTGCATGAGCCTTTCAGTCAGTCCTGCCATGCTTGGGATATGAGGCTGGGAAGTCCATTGCCTCTGGTCTCCTCCTTTCCTGAAGTCTTGCCCCTAGTCGGCCTTGATTTCTCTAGAGGGTCTCCTGTATCCTCCAAGGCCACCATGCTAAGGAGCTGTTTGTATCTCACCGAGTCAGCCATGATCTCTCACACTTGAATGTTTGCTTTTTCTGTCCTCTACCTGGAATATCTTCCCATGCCTTCCTTCCAAACAAATCCACTTGTTATTCATTCTTGAGCTTAAATTAACTTGTCACCTCATTCAACCAGCCTTCTTTTATGCTGCCTCCTGACCAGGTTAGTTCCTCCTTCTCCTAGCCACCTACATAGCTCATAAGTACAACCGATGTCATCTTATTGTAATGGCCAGGGTGTGACTCTTTCCACTACTCATCTGAAAGCAATCCGAGTTTCATCCTCATGACCCCAGCAGCTGCCTGACATATGACAAGTGCCCAGTGGAGGCTTCTTCTTCTTCTTCTTCTTCTTCTTCTTCTTCTTCTTCTTCTTCTTCTCCTTCTCCTTCTCCTTCTCCTTCTCCTTCTCCTTCTCCTTCTTCTTCTTCTTCTTCTTCTTTTAGTTGTAGATGGACATAAGGCCTTTTATTTATTTGTTTATTTTTTATGTGGTGCTGAGGATCGAACCCAGTGCCTCACATGTGCTAGGTAATTGCTCTACCACTGAGCTACAGCCCCACCCCGTTACGTAGATTCTTAACAGCATCCTTGCCCCATAAGCCTTCTCTCCTGATGACCCTTGCCCTCTGCACTTGAATTCATGGCAGTGATGTACACGTTTAAGCTATTTGGGTATTCATGTGACCCCCCCAGGTTGCCACAGATTTGCATGAATTATATGTTCCCTCTTCTAACCTCCTAGTTTCAGATACAGGAAGGGATCTTAGTGGTTAGTCAGTCCAACTTCCCAGGTAACATAGAACTCACCTTAGATGGTCACTGAGTCTCCATTTAAATACTTTCTAAGGCTTTTATGTTAGGTGAATTGCGTGGCAGCGTCATGGAAAACATTAGCATGTGGGTAAACATTTCCAAGAACACACTGTGGCATGCAGGACTTACTTGCTTCACTCTGTTGAAAAGGACACAGAGTCTGGAACAGATAGATGTCGAAAGAAAAGGGACATTCTGGTTTTGGTGGAGCTTATTTTTCTTTCAGATTAAAGTCCAGGCAAAAAGGAGACTTGACTGCCCTAATCCTGTGGGCTGTGTCCTCTAATTTGGTTCTGGCTGAAATTCTACAGGTACCATGTCTGGAGCCCTCTGCTCAGTCTTCCAGAAGCTTTTGTGATCTCCACTGCGAGTTTTGGACTCTAATAGTTTTTGGAGAAGGGAAAAAAAAAAAGAGTGAAGGACAGTGGTTCTTTGTGTCTCTCAAAGGAAGCACTGTTTTCCTGAACTGGCACAACCCACAGACAACGTGCTGCCCTTCATGTGAGATTGTTTTACTGACCCAACACACGGACTGCACCGTGTCAGCCTTCACACAGAAGGGAAATGCTGGTGTCTCTTGCAATATGAGGACAAGTTACAGAGCAGCAAATGGAGATAACCCTCCGAAGGTGACTGTCAACAATTCAAAGCCTCCTCTTCCATCTCTGTGATAAGGAGAGTGCTTCCTGTCATGGGATTGTTTATGACCCCTCTGGCCTTAGGTTTAGAAGAAGTGAAATTTCTGAGGACATCTCTCACATTCCCCGATTTAGACTCATTATCCAAAGTTGAAAGTCAATGACATTTTTTATTAATCAGTTAAACATGATAGCAGAATACTCTTCAATTCATTGTACACGATTTTTCACTTCTCTGGTTGTACACAAAGTAGAGTCATACCATTCATATCTTCATATGTGTACCAAAGATATAATGTCCATCTCATTCCATCGTCTTTATTACCCACATACCCCCTCCCCTCATCACTCTCCCCTTTGCCCAATCCAAAGTCCCTCCACTCATCCCATGCCCCTCCAACACCATCATGGGTTAGCATCTACTTATCAGAGAAAACATTCGGCCTTTGTTTTTTTTTTTTTGGATTGGCTTACTTCACTTGAAAGTCGATGACATTTTAATCTTTGGAGACAACTATTTGTTGGGGCTATCTGAACTACCAGAGTGATTATGTATCATCTATTCATTGATGTTAGCAAACACTTGTTGAGGACCAACAGTATGCCACCCACTGTTTCTGGTGCTAAGGATAAATGAACAGACAGTCACCATGCAATGGGATAAGTGACAAAGTGGCATTGGGTACTCTGGGAGCCAGAGGAAGGACTCATGCAACATAACCAGGTGGAGTCAGGGAAGGTTTCATGTTATGGGTGGTGACTGAGATATTATGGTGGATCAATAGGAAAGAACACTCAGTGAACTGAAATTAATTTTGAACAGCTAAAGTGTGGGGTATATAGTGAAAGGCTATATTGATGAAAATATAGAAAGATTTGCAAATGAGCCTTTGGGTACCTTTTGGATTTTATCCTAAATGTAATTGGAAACTTTTGAAAGATTGGTGCTGAATGGTGACACGAACACACAGGCCGTAAGTCAGGACAGTAAAACAATTCTACACGGAAGGAAACAGTGCTGCCACAAAATACAAACTACAGAACCCTGGAACTTGTCCTGTGTCCCTTGGGATAGGGAGAGCTGATGTTGTACTCTGTATTTCTAAAACCCTGCTTAATAGATACATGGTAGGTACTTGAAACGTTTGTTGAATGAATCAATGAATGGTTCTGCCCTCTGGAGAAGAGGGCACAAATATAATACCTATTTTACAGGATCTCATATTCGAGGAAAGTATTAGCCTCATCCTTGAACACCACTATTATTTTACACTTATGTTTTCAGGCTCTGCATCCTTGAAGCCTTCAACTATTCTTCATGGAATATGGTTCCTTCCCCATTTCCTTATTGAATTGACTTTCATTTGCTTTCACCCCTCTTATTAAAATACAGTCCTCAGAAATAAACCTAAATCTTCAAATCAGTTCTGGTCAGAGAAGCTTCTCAGGACTCTTCATATGGTTGCTTTTTCACCTCTGTTTAACCCAATTATTTTGGCAAACACTCAACACTGATGACTCATATTGTGCTATTAGTAAATTAATGTCCTGAAATACTTCTATATATTCTACTTTTGACCCATATCTCCTTCCACAAAAATAAAATACATCTAAAATATTTCCTCTATTTGGCATATAGGGTTTATATCTTTTTTGGGGGGCTACTATTTGACTAAACTCAGGGGCACTCGGCCACTGAGCCACATCCCCAGCCCTATTTTGTATTTTTTTATTTAGAGACAGAGTCTCACTGAGTTGCTTAGTGCCTCACCATTGCAGCATCTGGCTTTGAACTCATGATTCTCCTGTCTCAGCCTCCCAAGCTGCTGAGATTACAGGCGTGCACCAATGCACCTGGCTGGATTTATATCTTTTAGACACAAGATTAGGGTTATACATTTAAGCTCTTTAAAGCTCTAACTTATTTTCTTGGGCTCACTATCGCAGCCTAGTAAGGCCATATTAGCTTCCACCCTGTCATCTGCTGACAGGGTCAGTTGTTCGATCAAGGTCCCAGTTCAGCCCCCGATAGGAATATTTAACAGGTTCTATCCCTGTGTTCTACCAACTAGAAACTTCCTTAAGGACAGTGCTTTTCAAACTACAGTGGTGATCCTTTAATGGGTCATGAAACAATTTCATGGATTGAAATTGGCATTAAAAAAAAAAAGCAGAGAATAGAATAGGGTACATCAGAGTTGACTGCGTGTAGCAAATGCAAATTGTATTTTGTGAAACTTTTTAGTCATAACACCCATTACTAAGATCTACATAGCCCAATCATGGAAAGATATAAATAATATCATCACATGAATTACATAATTAATTTGGAGAAGGAACACTTCACTACTTCTTTAAAACATATCAAATAGATTAATATAGAAATGAATGGAGAGCCCCCATCGTCACACTTATAATTCTTGACTTTTTAAAACCCAAACTCCCATTGTTCAACCACCAGACATTTTCCATTAAGAAGTAGTTTCAAAACTTCGATCTAGGATACTCTAGTGTCTAGGGGTCTCTGGGCTTCTAATCCCAATCCTAGAATCCAGTTTTATACACTCCATTTTCATATGCTACGATGCTGCAAAAGATTTTATTTGGGAGTCCAATGGATGAGAGAGATTTTTCTCTGGCTTAACTGCAAAACAAAACAATAAAAAACACAAGAGAGGGCTGGGGATGTGGCTCAAGCGGTAGCGCGCTCGCCTGGCATGCATGCGGCCCGGGTTCGATCCTCAGCACCACATACAAAACGAAGATGTTGTATCCGCCGACAACTAAAAAATAAATATTAAAATTAAAAAAAAAAAAACACAAGAGATTGAAATCTACTAACAAAGATCACGCTTTCTAATAAAACTGATTCAAAATTGTCTGTGACTTGCTAAAACCATATTATGTTAAGATTATTTCTCATGATCATTTGTGTTTCCTTCTGTTTGACCTAAGCAATACTTTTTTTTTTAAATTCACTAATATTAACATATTGATTAGCAACAAATTTTAAAAGTTCCTTTTACAGTCCCCCAAAACCTTCCAGTTGTTGTTATTAATGATTTCTGTGGATTTCTTTATATATAATGGTCCTTGGTTTATAACTAGTTTTTCTTTTGTCAAATGTGATGTGGTGGTCATTAAAGCTTGTTCACAGATATTCCAATCTACCTTTCTCCAGGAATATGGTAGAATTTACTTTGTTTTTCTTAGGTTGATCATGGCCATGTGACTTGCTTTGGCCAATGAATTAGAACTGAAGGTGACATGTGACTCTTCTGCAAGGAGGCATTTCATTGCCAGTGCTAAGGACTGCAGTGTTCCCTTCTACCTCCCATGTTGATTAGAGAAAGGCCAGTGACAAAGACAGAAATCCTCCTTGCAGGACCATGCTGGACATGAAGCATAGCAAAAAATAAGCCTTCTTGTCTTAAGCACCTGAGATTTGGAATGTTTCTGTAGCAAAAACACAAACTAGTCCATCCTAATATGTGGCTTATCATACACTTATTTTGTTTTTATACTTTAAGTCACAGTTACTTTTTGTTTTAATTTGTATCCTTGTTTCTATAGCGATAAATCTTGATTGTTCTTCCTATGGCTTCATACTACTCATTGAGCTGTAATAATCCTCTCTTCTGACTTTCCAGTAGAGTTTTTATTTTTTTATTTTTCCTGTGAAATAGTCACATTACAAGAATCTCTCTTGAATGACTATCAATAATGGGGTAGTTGGAAGTCATGCTTTTTTCATTATATTTGGCAAAGAAAAAATATACTTCTTCTCAGAGGCTCTCCACCCTTCAGCTGAAACTCATTACTGTCTACCTAAATGTGCTAGACTGGCCAGAAAGCAAATGTTTCCCATTACAAATGACATTTATCAGCTAGTCTCAGGAATAGGTTTCTTTCAAAATTGATCTAATTTGGAAGTAACAGTTATGACTCACTACTGGATCTCTCAGAGCTTTCAAAGTGAAGAAGTACAATGGATGATATGATTAACCTTGACCCACTGCATCTTTTTATGTATATATCAAACGTAACATTTATTTCTCCAATAAGATACGACTTATGGCTACCAGTATCAGAGTACTTTCCTGAATATGTCTGACAGTTCTTTCTTGTTTGCAGTAATACTTTGCATTTTGAGATTTTTCATAGGACACACCGTTTATATTCTTCAAGGTTGTGATTTTATTTTGCACTGTTGTCCATAAATTCAATTATACTGTTAAAAATTTGGGTGTAAACACCATGCACTCTTTAAAGTTGATTGAAATAGAGAAAGCCCACAACTTCCACGTAGGTTTTGTTCTAAAAATTTATGTTCTGCTTTTTAGAGCTTGGGTGACCTATCCTGGAAATAATTCTGAAATTCATCATTGATTCCCATTCTAGCCACCAAAAGTCACATTATGCCCGAAAGCAGTTTTAATGCACATTTTTGGTGAGTTATGTTAAAAGTGTAATCATCATTTATAACAACATTTTTTTAAAAAAACAAACCCTTTAGTATTTTTTTTTTAAAAGGCACACATTGATTTGGAGAAAATGTTAACTACCAAACTATTTAATGACAAGGGAAGAAAAGAGGCAGCCCTACAAAGATTTTCTCTTTCATACAGCCACGGAAACAACAGACTGCTGATAAGCGGTTTTTAAAGAGCGTGGAAATACTCTTCAGTGAGTTGAGTCTCTTAAAACATCTGGTATGGCTTCGAATGGATCATAAGAACAAAAAGTTCTTGTAGGACAGATACTTTTAATTTTAAACTTACTTTCGTGCAGTAGCTTAAAAGATACTTGAAATAGATTCATGTTGAAGCAACCTAAAGTGAAATTAACTCAAATGGGATCTGGTCTTCTTCCAATTTTCCAGTTGTAAAGTACCAATTACAATCTAATAGGAATAGCTGTCTAATAATCATTTGGGTGGGGCGGGGAGGGGGTGATACTGGGGATTGAACTCAGGAGCACTCAACCACTGAGCCACATCCCCAGGCCAATTTTGTATTTTATTTATAGACAGAGTCTCACTGAGTTGCTTAGCGCCTTGCTTTTGCTGAGGCTGGCTTTGAACAGGTGATCCTTCTGCCTCAGCCTCCTGAGTCTCCAGTATTACAGGTGTGCGCCACCATGCCCAGCCAATAATCATTTTTAATGAGATGATGTAGTGACAAAACCCACACTCCAACAAGTCCATACCTCTAGTGTCATGTGAAAAAGGAATGAGATGATTTTGAATCTTCTACATGCATATATGTGGAATAAAAAGCATCCATTTACTTAGTGATAAATTGTATATTTGTGGTGTCCTGCCTCCCTGAACCAATGCTAAACTACCTCAGTATTAAATAAGCAGGGATTAAGATTTAAGGCATTATTTCCACCACTTTGAAAGCCATAATATGGTGGCCCATGGACAAGAGAGGTAAGTGAAGATAAAGATCTGTGACCCAATGAGTAATTTATACAATGATTCTGCCTTTGGCCACAATTATTCAGTACTATAAACTCAAGAAAAGGCGGGTTTTCCCCTGTTAGGAAATACTTTCCAAAAGAAATAGAGAATGGAATCAAAACAAATATTTCAGTTTTGGACATCTATGATTCAGATGTTCAATTAATACTGACGGCAGAAGTTTTCCCATCATTTGAAGTATGAAACTAGAGTCAACTATGAGGTTAAGTGGTCTTGAGAAGATTATCTTGTTATTGCAAAACTGCCTAGAAGACAAATGTAATTTTCTATAAATTGCCAGTATTGACCTGTTTGTTAAATTGAGGGAATGTCAGGCAGTTTGAAAACTCTGAGAAAAGGTAAGACAAAATAAAGAGCACTGTAGGAGAGTAGACAGGACCTGAATTTTGAACCAGGAGGTCTTGTTTCTATTTTGTCTCCTATACTAATTTCCTGATCATTTTGATGATTGAGATTTAATTTCTCTCTACATCGATATTATATTGGATTACTAGCTCTGTAATTCTATCCTCACTTTAACATGTCCATATCTCAGTAACATTTCATAGGTCTACTCAGTCATATGTAGAAATTCCTACATACCAGGAGGGGGACAGCATTTGCTCATTGATATTAAGTCTTAAGTAATAATAATCGCAGAGGATTCAACTACCAGTAATTGAGAGTTTATTCTAGGAAAGATTCTATGTTGAGTTTTTTACATGTATTCTCTCACTTAGTCTTCAAATTATCATTAGAGATTTTATGTAATTTACCCAAGTCCTCCCAGCTATAAAATGCCTACAGTAGAAAGGAGTAGCCAATATTGATCTTTTATCATCTGCTCAGAAATTAACTGCCATAGTAGCTTTGAATGAAAACATAAATCTAATACATCCATTCTTACTGGAAGTCAGATGTCTGTGTGTGTTGGCAATGGTTTAGGTAACATATGGATCCATTCATGGATATAATGTGCTTTAAATACATTCATAAAATCATATGATGTTAGACCTATTAGGGATCTTAAAGACTACCTAGTGATGCACTCACTGTTCAATACAGTAACCTTAACCATATGTGACTATTTAAATTTTAATTAATTAAAGTAAGTTTTACTGGGTCTATCACTAGGCACATCCAATGCTTAGTGGCTACATGTAGCTACTTCCATATTGGACAGTATATATACACAAAATTTCCATCACTATAGAAATTTCTATTAGACAGCATGGCTGTAGTGATTACATTCTAATTCAACCCCTTTTTAGCAATTAAGATGCTTTGGTCACAAGTGGAAGAAAATCGGACTGAAATGGATTTAATTTAAGAATAAAAGGAGCCAGGCACGATGGCACATGCTTTATTCCCAGCAGTTTAGGAGGTTGAGGCAGGAGGATCGTGAGTTCAAAGTCAGCCTCAGCAAAAGCGAGGCACTAAGCAACTCAGTGAGACCCTGTCTCTAAATAAAATACAAAATGGGGCTGGGGATGTGGCTCAGTGGTCAAGTGCCCCTGAGTTCAATCCCCAGTACCAAAAAAAAGAAGAAGAAGAAGAATAAAAGGGTAGAAAATTTATTGGCTTTCATAATTGAATGGTCCAGATCTTGACCCAGAAGTTATTCAGGCCATATGAATTCTTACTTCTGTTACCTGCTTATCTCTCATCTCTGCCCTTCTGCCTCACTCCCAAAGCTCCAGCTTTGTCTTAAGCCAGATCCACTCATGGTGGTAAACCATGGTTGTAAGAGGTCCTAGAACTTCCTACCCTATCAAGATGAGGAATTTCCTTTTGAGGTACTTAGAAAGCTTTCTTCTCAGAGTCTTCACCATTTATATCATTATGTCTCATTGACCCTAATTTGATGGTTTCCAACGCTATGGTCGGAAAGATAGGATGTTCTGATAGGTTTAAGCCAATCAAGTCCGTGCCAGCATCAATATTACCATAATTACTAATTTCATGGCTGCCATACAATGAATTAGTAGAGACTTCCCCCCAAATCCTAACATACTTTAAGCAGAAGGAAAGATAGGTTTGGGATAATATCTTAAGAATATGCATCATATCCTTTATTTACACTGTTTTTGCAAAACAAAGTCTAGGAATATATTAAAATGTCACGCTGAATGTCAGGGGACCCAAGCAACAGTAGAGACTGAATTAAATTTCTGTATCCTACGCAGCACACTTTCTACAATATCACAATGGCTCCCCTAAACTATTTGATTTCAATGTGGTCAAAGTCCATAAAATATTTTGAATGTAGATTATATTAAAAGGTATACATCTTCTGTAAGTAAATTAGGAAGTTTAAAATTATTAGATTCATCACAGTCATGGAAATTCAAGCTCAAGAGCCTTTTTCCTAAACCCAAGGAGAAGTACAGTGGACAGCTATGCCTCTGCATAATCCTGTGTAATTTGGTTAACCTCTGATAGGTAGGGTTTTGTAGCACGTGTCTCCTTTTGATACCTATAATGCAAATCAATACAGTATCCACCACATTATGACATACTTGAGGCTTCTGAGTCTACATTAACGTTTTGTAAAGCTCTTTGACACTCCAGAGTACAGGGTGCTACTGTGTGTGAAGAACATTTTTATCCAGTCTCACTAAAATGGTTAGGAAATGGTGTCAGCAGCCAATAAACACATGTCTTTTGAGTCTTTGCTCCCAGTTTTAATAAATACGAAATCTGGGTCTTATATTAAATTTCTAAAAGTTATGTAAATTTATGCCCACGAGGAATACCCCTAACATGGTTCTGCCTCAAATATAAATATACAAAAGAAAAATCCACACAAGTCTGTTTGCAATTTAGAAAAAAAAAAAAAAATTGAAAAAGTTATGGTGCTGAGTCCTGAATGTCCGAGCCAGTTTTAAGTCAGCTGGCCTTTGAGTTGCTAAGTGTGTTTATTTTTTCCATTCTCTTCTGAAACCATCATTGCTACAAAATCCCAGAACCCGAACTGCAGTGAATCTACAGAACGACTTTATTCCATCAAACCCTAGTCACCAAACTGTGATTAAATGGGTGTGAAGAGTAAAGCAGCTCGAGATTACTAAAATGTCACATATTTGCAATTTGACCAAAATGGAACTGAGCCTGTAGGCTTTTCTCATTACTTTTTGGCAAGAATAAAGGGAATAGCCATGAAAATGCTCCTAAAAATTGTCCTTGTTTTCTTCTGGGGGGAAAAAAGGTATCAATTTATAAAATAAAATTTAATCCTAGTTAAAGGTGTCAATAGATCCATAGAACAGAGATTCTCAGAAAAGAACCAACTTACCCAAAACTTTGGTGTTAGTGCTATGCCAGGAGAGGTAGACAGCTGAGCATACATTTCAGAACACATTTGTCACCTTTATTAGCTGCATTATGAAGAGCTTTCTCTCCTTCAAAATGGCTGCCCTCTTTCCTAGGTCTAAATGCTGGGTTTTCCAGGACAATAATCACAACTGTTCTCTGAACTCATCTAACCAGCCCCTTTTAGACTGATAAACACATTTTAATGAACTCTGATTATGATGAGGCCATTTCTTTCTATGTGGGAAAGACCATTAGAGAACTCAACAGACCCAATATTCTATTCATAGTTTCCAACAAAAGATTTTACAGTGATAGCTTTGTCTATGTATTTGTTCTATAAGTTTCTGAAGATGACAATAGCACATATGGTCCCATCGTAGCTCCTCAATTAAGACAGCAACCTTGTCTATCAGCTTAACTATCTCAAAAATCAACCAACCTTCCTTCCTTCCTTCCTTCCTTCTTTCCTTCCTTCCTTCCTTCCTTCCTTCCTTCTTTCCTTCCTTCCTTCCTTCCTTCCTTCCTTTCTTCCTTCTTTCCTTCCTTCTTTCCTTTCTCTCTCTCTCTCTCTGCTTACTGGGGATTGAACCCAAGTATGCTCTACCACCCAGCTCCTTTTTCTGATGTTGTTTATTTTGTTTTCTTTTCTGAGATAAGATCTTGCTGTTGCCCATGCTAACTTTGAACTTGCAATCCTCCTGTCCCAGCCTCCTGAATCACGGGGGTTATGGGCATGCACCATCACACCTGGCTGTCTTTCTTCTTTCTTAAGGAAAAATCATGTAAATTAAAGAAAATAGAATCTTCTGAGCCTTTTCCGCACCGCTCTTTGCAAACCTGTGCCTTTCAGGATGAGTATTTGACTTCCTGGGGACAATAGACATGCTATTCAGGGCCTGATAGTATTATAGTATAGTCATAAAATGTTACTGATCTTAAATATTCTTGCATGACTTTCAGGATAGTCATTAATTAGACAAAATAAGAGAATACATATAAGTATTTCATTGAGGTTCAACCTAAAGAAATGTAAAACATGTTTAGTTTATTTAAAGAACCAGTTAGGAAAACAAATGTTTCTTTAAAATATCCACTGCTACTGAGTGTTGTACTGGAGTTTATAATCTGTGCAAGAGGGGACATGATAGGTCGGACAGGAACGAGTACAACTGGCTTATTCACAGGTGACTTTGTAGTAAATGTAGAAAGTCCTGTGGACTTTAAAAAACACAAAGACAATCCAGGAATAGATCCAAACATATATGATAAATTAATTTTCCCAAAGGTCCAAATATAACTAAATGGAGAAAAGAAAACTCTTCTCAACAAACGGCTCTGGAATAGCTGGATAAGCATCTGGGAAAAGAAATGAACTTTGCTAGGTCGAGCAGCATACAAAAAAGCAATCAGACTTGGATGGTGGAGCTAAACACAAAGCTAGAACTAAAAGCTTACAGAAGAAAACAGAATAATGAGATTTCAAAAAATTAAGAACTACATTTACCAAGAAACAGCATTTAGAAAATGTAAAGGGAAGTCACAGACTAAGACAAATACATAAAATAAACACATACATAATAATCTATAAACACATATACAAGTTTATATACATAACCAACGTTTATAATATATATACACAAACCAATGTATAGAAAAAAATGACTTTTCTAGAAAAATATATATAAAGAAAAATTACACATAAATATTAAGGATAAACAATTCATTTCAAAAAATGAGCAACAGCCTTGAACATACACTTCACAGGGAAAACCTGGGAATGGCAGATAAACACACAGATGCTCAATATTATTAGTTATCAAGGAAATACAAATTAAAACTACAATGAAATACTATTTTAAAATGTTAAAAACTCACAACATCAAATGTTGGTGAGATTATTGGCCTACTCAGACTCTCATAGGAATGTAAAATGATATGCCATTTTGGAAAAGTGTAAGTTTTTCAATAAAACTACACATATATAGTTTATGATTCAGTAATTCTTGTACTTGGTATTTACCCAACAGGAAGAAAAAAAAAAACAAAAACACAACACCTAGTACACAACATCTAGTGTACACATTCTTATGAATAGCCCCAAAGTGAAAACAAACCAAATGTCTATCAACCATTGAATGTATAATCAAATCATAGTACAATCATGCAAAGAAATACTATTCAGCAAGAAAAAATAACAACTAATGTACAAAATAACATTATTAATCTCAAAAAAAGTGAAAGAAGACAGTCACCAAAGTATAGAATTTTATCACATGAAATAATAGGCAAATCTAACCTATGGTGATAGGAATCAAAACAGTGGTTGCCCATGGGTGTTGAGGATCAACTATAAGAAGGAATGAGAAGAGTCGGGTACAGTGGTGTATACCTCTGATCCCAGGAACTTGGGAGGCTGAGGTAGGAGAATGGCAAGTTCAAGATCAACTCCAGCAACTTAACAAGCCCCTATGCAATTTATTGAGATCTTGTCTTAAACTTAAAAAAAATAAAATAAAATAGAATGGGGTGGTAGCTCAGTGGTAAAGTGCCTCTGGGTTCAATCCCTAGTACCAAAAAAGAAAGAAAAAGAAGGGAACAAGAGAACTTCCTGAAGTGATGGAAATGTTTTTCTAGATTGGGACAGTGGTTTCATGAATTAATATATTTATCAAAATTTATCAACCATAAACTTTTTATTTTTGCATTGTAGTCTACATAACTCTTACTTACAATTTAGATAAATATTAACCTTGTCAGATGACAGATAATAATTGATAGTTTGCATCTCTTGTTTATAAGCTATTAATAAATATTTTATAAATGAGTATTTAATTTTTTAAAGTAATTTTCACATTTCTATTCCATAAAACATCTATTTGGACTTCAAAATGCCAGTGTTTATAAAAATTATGTATATTTCTAATCCTTTACTTGATCCAAGAGTTAACAGTTTTAAGAAATACCAACATTGCTGAGATGTGCAAAAACGGAGAAAATAGTAAAGAAAAAAAAAATTGCTACTGAAAGGTTGGGTGAGATCGAATGGATTCAAGACTGAAATGAAATTCCACAATCACAAAGATAGAGAATGATGATGAAAGTGAAGAACAAATAAAAATTACAAGAATAGTTCCACGCCCCAGGACTAATCCAGGAGAAGTAGTGGATGTGAATAATCAACAAACAAGGATCCTGTGAAGGAGCATAGCTCACGAAATATGTGTTACAACTGTGAGCCCCGCCATGACCTTGGGTCCTGTTCTCATACCACACATACCTCTCATTCCATGGGACACAAATATGCCTTTCATATTAGAAAGAAGACTATTTCCTATATGCTCAGCTCTTTCAGTGGCCACCAGCAAAGCACAGGACAGGCAGTTGGACAGAAGCTGCTTATGTTCTCCAAACCCTTTATTTCCTCCTGAACAGCTATCTATTATTCTCTGAAAGTGTGTCCACTGGACTCATTGAGAGCTATCTTTGAGGACAACATTTTAACATGTGTTTTTAATAAAACATACCACCTGGGATATAAGAGGTTATTATCATTAATAACTATTAAGATCTGCTGCAATGGAGGGAGTCAGGAGGCTATGGCCATTTTATTAGGGTTTGCGTTACTTTAGAGTTGCTGGCTTGCTCTACTTGCTCTGCTTGGCTATAAACACGAACCTCCAAAGGGCAGGGACTGTGTTTTACTTCTCAGTGATTTCCTGGGGAGCTTTGAACATGTCTGGATTTTAATAACTGTTTACTTTATTAAAATCAATAGAAAACCCTGGGCATTTCCAGGCTGTGGCAAAAGTTCCTCTACTCTGGCTCTTTTTTGACTCTTGGTGTGTTTTGAAGCAGGATAGTTTTAATTCATTCATACACCGCTTTAACTGAGTTCTTTCTTCTTTCCTGAGGAGTTCAATCGCTAAATAGATAAACCGTTTCCGTTTGTGGTAGGAGTCCTATTTTCTCTATGATTTCCTCCCAAAGAAAGAGCAATAAATAAAACAGAGCAAATATGAGCTGTGTCAACACAGCAAAACACCTGCAGAACAACAACTCCAAGTTGACAGAGACTTATGCAACTATCTAATGGTTTGTCCTGGATCCGACAGCAAGATTTTCCTGACACTAACTCTCTCCCTGCCAGTGAGGTCATGACCCTTGAATCTGGGAGAGAAATTGAGTATAATACGGTATTGTTGCTTCTGGGAATCACAAAATAAAATATGTGATTGGAGTTGGTAATAGAAGATTTATGTAGGTTAGCATGCAGGCAAAAAAAAAAATGATGGGAGCAACTCAAACATCTAAAATATATCTAAAAGGATATACCTGCTTGGAAGGCAACTGTGCATACATTATATCAGTCCTCCCTTCTGCCAGGTGCATAATACAACAAATCTAGGAGCGTCTATAATTTTCATCATAGTACAGATGAGGAAATCATCTATGAGTGGAGGTATTTATTCAGGGTCACAAAATCATATTCCTCTTTGATATTTCTGACTTCTATGTATTAACCATCTAATTCAGTTTATGAAATATGTAGTATTATTAGCCACAATCAGAGTCATTCCTCAATATTGTTTCAAACTCATTAAAATGACTCTGGTTTACAAATACAGGAAGTCTTTCCCAAGTGCCCACTAAAATAACAACGAAATTATGGAAGAAAAGAAGACAAATTCTCACAAAGAAAATTAAGATATACAACTTATCAGAATCTTGGATGATTATTTGCTAACCAAAAATTATATTTGGCAAATACTCATGAGCTATCTGAGCATTTATTCTGTACAGGCACTGTGCTTGCTACTAAGAATATACCATGAACCAATAAGATCACCTTTCTGATCTTACAGAGTTTATGCTATAGGTGACCAAGAAAATCTGCCCAACGTGGCTTCATAATGCACCTACATCACATGAAAGAGGTGATTTTTACCATCCCTATTATCCTGAATTTAGAGGTCCTTCATCTGAATCAAATAAAATATTAGGTAGAAGATATTTTACAATAGATCCAGCCGTACCTGACAGCCAGAGCCTGAATTCCTTCATTTTTTGGGTGGGGAGTGTATCAGGGATTAAACTCAAGGACACTCAATTACTGAGCCTCATGCCCAGACCTTTTGGTATTTTATTTAGAGACAGAGTCTCATTGAGTTGCTTAACACATCACTTTTGTGGAGGCTGGCTTTGAACTCGCGATCCTTCTGCCTCAGCCCCCCGAGCCGCTGGGATTACAGGCATATACCACCTCACTGGGTAAATTATTTCTTCTTGTTCTTAGCAAAGTCCTCGCATTTATAAAGCAGGTATAGCAATCCAGACACTGACTGGGCAGAACAGAGGTCTCAGGAAAACTGGGGGTAGTACCCTGCAGGTGTAGACTCCATGTGTGACCTTCCAAAGGCAGAGGGTGAAGACTGGAGCAATCCCAGGATGGTTCTCCAGGGAAACTGAACAGAACAGTGGGATGTAATCTATCTCTAGACGGATTTATCCCAAGGTAGTGGCACATGCAATTATGGAATCTAAGTATCCAGGTCTGTAGTCAGCAAAGTAAAGAACCAGGAGAGCCAAGGGTGTAGATCCACGCCCAAGGCCAGAAGGCTTGAGACCCCAGAAAAGCTGATGTTCAGTTCCAGTCTGAAGGCAGGACAAAACTGGTGCCCCAGCTCAAATACAGCCAGGCAGGAGGAGCTCCCTCTGACCCTGCCTCTTTGTTTCATTCAAGCTTTCCAGGGATTGGACCCACCCACACTGGGGAGGGAAGTCTGCTCCCCACCCCCCCAGTCAGATGTTCATCTCATCCAGGAACACCCTCACACACACCCACAAGAATGTCTGACCATGTCTGTGTACCTCCTGGGCAGTCAAATGGCTACTGAAAATCAACCATCACAGGTACCTAGTGAGTAGAGTGATTTTTCATGCACTCCATAGTTTCAAAGTCCAAGGAGTGATATGAGAACCTCAATAACTGAAACACCTCAAAACTGCCCACTAGACATTTTAATCTGTTCTCAAACAGATCCAGGAAGGGAACTCAATCTTCCCCTGAGTATGCAGAGTAGAGCCCTGGCAGCCCACTCTATCTGTTGACAAAAAGCATGCTTAAATCTCAGTTTACTCAGCAATGAGCAAGAGGGACTGGGGATATGGTCAGTGGTAGAGCATTTGCCTAGCACACATGGGGCCCTGGGTTCAATTCTTAGCAACACACACACACACACACACACACAGTCTAGAGGAAAAGAATGATCTCCCCACACTTCTGAAGAATTTCAGGAATCCTCAACAGAATGCAGGAAGATGGTATCTCAGTGAATTACAGCAGAAAGACAAAAGAGAAGGATAAAAAGAGCACAAAGTGAGATTATTTTTTAACAAAAGGATGATTTGAAAAATCAAAATGGTTAAAACACAAACACAAAACTATAAAACTGAGTCAGGTGTGGTGGCACACACCTGTAATCCTAGAGACTGGGGAGGCTGAGGCAGGAGGATCAAAAGTTCAAAGCAAGCCTCAGCAATTTAGTGAAGCCCTAAGCAACTTAGTAAGACTCTGTCTTTAATTAAAAAATAAAAAGGGCCGGGGATGTGGCTCATTGGTTAAGTGCCCCTGGATTCAATCCCCAGTACCATAAATAAATAAATAAATAAATAAAAGAAAAAGAAAACAAGGAATCAAGGAATAAGAAAATACAATATCCAGTGTTTCTGCCCTGTGTCATTATTGTTATTCAGAATTGCTCAGGCATCCTAGTCATGAAATAAGACAAGAAAGGAAATAGACACTAATATCAGAAAGGAGAAACAAGCAAAGCAAACACAAGCTAATAAGAGGTTCAATAAGTTCTATAAATAGCTAATACTGATCACTTCCCTGTGTGTCAGGAAACAGTTTGGCTATGTGTAGGCAAAATTTCCAATTTCAAATCACTGTATGTTATAAAGCACCAAAGAATAAACTCAGTGAGAAGTAGGTAGGCATAGCGTGAGAACATTACTAAGGGTTAGTACACCTGTTCACCTGATAAAAGAAGACAGACAGCTGAAGAGAAAATCTTTTGCCACCTCCTGATGGCAACAATTATGACACCAGATTGCAAAGGACAGAGCAGAAGGAAGAGAGAAGAACTGGGACCCTTTTGGTAACCAATAGTCACCAGTTCATGGCTTTTTATCCTATCCAGCAGGGAAGGCAGGGAGGGAACCCAGGAGAGAGTCAGTTTCTTGATCAGTCAATCTGGTTGATCCTGTTGTATGATCTGCAAGGATTTCCCTTCTTCAGTGGTCCCAGTGGGCACACCAAGAGCTTTGTTATAGAGTTTTTACTTTCTAAGCACCAAGACTCAAACACAGTATGGATTTTCACATTGCATTAAATAATTCAATGTCTTATCATATCAATTCTGTAACTTCATAATTTTGCAAAATTAGTTCACTTAAAGACAAATGTTTCTTATTTATACTTCTTGTAAATGGTATAAATTATATTCTATGGAATAGATTCCTATAATAACTCTCAGGAGGTTCCATTGATATCTTTTGGAGAAGTTAAGGGACCATATTTTTAAAGATTTTTTCTGGGCTGGATGGGGTGTGCATGCCTATAATCCCAGCAGCTCAGGAGGCTGAGGCAATAGGATCTCCAGTTCAAAGCTAGTCTTAGCAAAAGCAAGGTGCTAAGCAACTCATTGAGACTCTGTCTCTAAATGAAATACAAAATAAATCTGGGAATGTGGCTCAGTGGTTGAGTACCCCTGAATTCAATCCTCAGTAGCCCCTGCCCCCAATTTTTTTATCTGTTCATTTCTTCAAACAAATTTGTTTATGTAGCAGGTAAGGAATTTAGAGTTCTAACAGTGGCTTAGAATAAGCCACTATTAATCTGCTACTGTATTTAGATTAGTTTTATGCAGTGTGCTTGTATTTGTATTAATATACTTCTATTTTTAAATCCTTTTTGTCCCAAAGGCTAGAATGTGTTCATTGCTGAATGTCAGCCTTAATGAATTAATTATAACTTTAAAAGGGCTTTATATACATAAAAATAATGCTATGCTTCCGTTTAACCTTTCAGTTTATGCTTAAAAGTCATTATTATGATAAAGGGACATCTGAAATGACTAAATGATTATGTTCTATGCCATCTGAATGTCACTCACTATTCTAAATAGCTTATAAAAACAAACGTCAGCATGCTTGCCAAAAATTAAGATCACAATAATTCCTTTCCCAATGAGTATAACTTATATAATCACTGTGTGTTCTGTTTTTTTTTCATTTGATATATAACTGTGCTTGTGCCCTAAGCTGTGCTATTACATAACATTTGGGTTAAATATTAAATGAAAATTAACTGACACATATTGGATCCACCTGCCAGGGCATGAAAATATAAACAGTCAAGGACATGGGAATGCAAGGTATAAAATGCATGATGACATCAGAAAGACCTTACCCACTGCCCTGATAGCTTTTGGTCATGCTTTAAATAATGGCTTCCTGCCTTTGAGAAATAACCAGGAATCTTCTCTCTCCTGTTTTACAACACTGAAGGTTTCCCGTGGTTGCTTTTCTGTTGTTGGCTCTTTCCCATTTCATTAATTTACTCTTAAGCTCTTCCTCCTTCTCATTAAAGAAGTCTTCAATTCTTTTAAAATCAGCATGAATTAGGTACTCCAAGCATGGCTATGTAACTGTATTAAAGACAGTGTGGGTTCAGTATTCTATTGCAACAACAGCCAAGATTTTTCTTTGTTTTCCTCATTATTCACTTGGTATAATAGCTTGTTATTAAGAGATAAAAAGAAAACATAGTATCTTAAGTAAACACAACATTTGGTGCCATCACTTATTTTTAGATTCAGATAGATCCTAACACCAAGATCTGAATATTTTTCGTTTTATTTAACAGGAATAGTAAAATTTTCTCCACAAACATCCAAACATCTATGTCTCTTGTACTAATATAGCATAACATTTCAAAATTGTTTTTGTGATGTATAATGTTAAAAGTTTTTCAAACAATGTAGAAGGACATAAAATAAATCTTGACCCTACCACCTATCATCTAGTTCCATTCTTATTAAGATTTTCCTGCAAAAATGCCTTTTCATAAGAATATATGAATTATACATACACATGTATAATCTACTTTCATCATATATTCTATTTCTACTATTACTTTATATATCAGTGCACAAATATCTCTCCAATTCATTTGAACAAACACATAATATTTTATTTTGGATATATATATATGTATATAAAATTTATTGACTAATTCTATAGTATAGCCATCTAAACAAATATCCATTTCTTACAGAGATGGCTTTGAACATTTAATGAAACTCGTTTTAGGATTCTGCATTGTAGGGGCCGGGGTTGTGGCTCAGTGGTAGCGCCCTTGTGTAGCATGTGTGAGGCACTGGGTTTGATTCTCAGCACTGCATACAAATAAATAAAATAAAGGTCCATCAACAACTAAAAAATATACAAAAAGAATCTGCATTGTATTTGTTGTAAAATGAACCTGAAAAAATATATACTTCTCCCATAAATTGTAGATACCATTTAAGGCTTATACAATGACTGGGATGTGCTATAAAATGATTATTGTTACTAATGATTTTATTATCATTTTCTTGTCACTGACAAAATAACTTCTTTCATATTTATTCTTGAAGGATATATTTACACTTTTAAAAATATGTAAATCTTTACATACAATTTTTTTTTTTTTTTTTTTTTTTTTTTTAGTTTTAGATGGACACAACATCTTTATTTTATTTGTATGTGGTGCTGAGGATTGAACCCAGCGCCCCGCGCATGCCAGGCGAGCGCGCTACCGCTTGAGCCACATCCCCAGCCCTTTTACATACAATATTAATTTACTATGAACCTTAGAACATTAAATATAGCTTATATAAGTAAACCTTGCTTATATCTTTGGTTTTGAGTAGAATAATCTGGTTTCAAAATCCTCTCTGTCTACTCATCTCTTCTCATTTCCTGAAATAATTAAAGGGGCTTAACATTAGGCAAAGACAATAAGGCAAAGACATTTCTCAGAAATTCAGGGAATCTCAATCAGATCTGTTCATGATCCTGTGAGTTGTAGAAGCACTTGCATTTTCAGATTGAAAGATTTTATCAAGTATTTATCAAGCATGAAGAGACACTCCCCTGAACATAGGCTAATGACAGACAGGAAGCATGAGGGCAAGGAAAAGCCCCATAAACCATATAGGCACGCCCAAATTAAAAAGGCAAAACCAAGTTGATATCAGTATTATTTTCTCTAACATTAAATATCAGAAGGAAAAGAAGCAAATTTTAAATTTTGGTAAAATTATGCTATTAATTTTATGAAATGCCCATGAATTCTGTATAACTAAAATTTATCAAAGGTATTTGTTGAAGTGTTTTGCACAGATTAGCTCATTAAGCCTTCAAAACAATGGGTGTTATACCTATTTTAAAGACTGGAAAGACTGGAAAACCGAGGAGGAAAGGTAGTCTACGTTTGCAAAGTCACACATGATTTCCAGCCTCACAAGGATGTTGGCCACGTGAGAACAGAACTTGATCTCTTAAAACACTTCTTTAATTTGACCCATCATAAAAGATAATGTGGTACTTTCTCCTTCTATTGCTTCTAAATAGAATTTTAAATCTGGACATTACATATAAAACAAGCATAAGAAAAATCACGTGTTCTCTACCAATATCCATTAGGGAAAAGCAAGTTAAAACCACAATAAGATATCACTATCTTAAAAAATAATGGTAATGCCAAATGCTGGTAAGGATGCAGAGAAACTGGATCACTTGTACATTGCTAGAGGAAATACAAAATGTCACAGACATTCTGGAAAACACTTTGGCACTTTCTTGAAAAACCTGTTCCTACCATATGACCCAGCAATTGCACTCCTGGATATTTATCCCAGAGAAATGAAAATATATGCAAGAAAACCTGTTTTCGAGTAGCTTTATAGCAGTTTTATTCATAACACCTAAAAATTGGAAACAAAGCAGACATCTTTCAAAGGCTGAATGGGTAAACAAATGGATTCATCCATGGAATATTACTCAGCAATAAAAAGGAACAAATTATTGATACATGCAACCATCTAGATGAATCTGCAGGATGAAATCTCCCCCAGTGAAAGAAGACAATCCCCAAAAGTTACACAATATATGATTCCATTTATATAACATCCTGGAAATGACAAAGGTATAATAATAATGGAGAACAAATTAATAGTTGCCAAGAGTTAAGAGAGGTTGGGGAGAAGGAAAAAAAGTCAGATTGGCTAAAAATGAAAGTATAACTTGTGGGATTTTTTGAAGCAATGGAGTGTTGTATAGTTGGAGTGTACCAAAGTCAATATCTTTGTTGTACTAGACATGCTCAGATTAACCTCTTTAATATCCTTTAGTGGAGAGCAGGTAACATATGCTTGAAATTCTTCAAATTGACAGGTCATGAAAACATTTGTCTTTAAGTGAACTAATTTTATAAAATTATGAAGTTACAGAATTGATATGATAAGACATTGAATTATTTAATGCAATGTGAAAATCCATACTGTGTTTGAGTCTTGGTGCTTAGAAAGTAAAAACTCTATAACAAAGCTCTTGGTGTGCCCACTGGGACCACTGAAGAAGGGAAATCCTTGCAGATCATACAACAGGATCAACCAGCTTGACTGATCAAGAAACTGACTCTCTCCTGGGTTCCCTCCCTGCCTTCCCTGCTGGATAGGATAAAAAGCCATGAACTGGTGACTATTGGTTACCAAAAGGGTCCCAGTTCTTCTCTCTTCCTTCTGCTCTGTCCTTTGCAATCTGGTGTCATAATTGTTGCCATCAGGAGGTGGCAAAAGATTTTCTCTTCAGCTGTCTGTCTTCTTTTATCAGGTGAACAGGTGTACTAACCCTTAGTAATGTTCTCACGCTATGCCTACCTACTTCTCACTGAGTTTATTCTTTGGTGCTTTATAACATACAGTGATTTGAAATTGGAAATTTTGCCTACACATAGCCAAACTGTTTCCTGACACACAGGGAAGTGATCAGTATTAGCTATTTATAGAACTTATTGAACCTCTTATTAGCTTGTGTTTGCTTTGCTTGTTTCTCCTTTCTGATATTAGTGTCTATTTCCTTTCTTGTCTTATTTCATGACTAGGATGCCTGAGCAATTCTGAATAACAATAATGACACAGGGCAGAAACACTGGATATTGTATTTTCTTATTCCTTGATTCCTTGTTTTCTTTTTCTTTTATTTATTTATTTATTTATTTATGGTACTGGGGATTGAATCCAGGGGCACTTAACCAATGAGCCACATCCCCGGCCCTTTTTATTTTTTAATTAAAGACAGAGTCTTACTAAGTTGCTTAGGGCTTCACTAAATTGCTGAGGCTTGCTTTGAACTTTTGATCCTCCTGCCTCAGCCTCCCCAGTCTCTAGGATTACAGGTGTGTGCCACCACACCTGACTCAGTTTTATAGTTTTGTGTTTGTGTTTTAACCATTTTGATTTTTCAAATCATCCTTTTGTTAAAAAATAATCTCACTTTGTGCTCTTTTTATCCTTCTCTTTTGTCTTTCTGCTGTAATTCACTGAGATACCATCTTCCTGCATTCTGTTGAGGATTCCTGAAATTCTTCAGAAGTGTGGGGAGATCATTCTTTTCCTCTAGACTGTGTGTGTGTGTGTGTGTGTGTGTTGCTAAGAATTGAACCCAGGGCCCCATGTGTGCTAGGCAAATGCTCTACCACTGACCATATCCCCAGTCCCTCTTGCTCATTGCTGAGTAAACTGAGATTTAAGCATGCTTTTTGTCAACAGATAGAGTGGGCTGCCAGGGCTCTACTCTGCATACTCAGGGGAAGATTGAGTTCCCTTCCTGGATCTGTTTGAGAACAGATTAAAATGTCTAGTGGGCAGTTTTGAGGTGTTTCAGTTATTGAGGTTCTCATATCACTCCTTGGACTTTGAAACTATGGAGTGCATGAAAAATCACTCTACTCACTAGGTACCTGTGATGGTTGATTTTCAGTAGCCATTTGACTGCCCAGGAGGTACACAGACATGGTCAGACATTCTTGTGGGTGTGTGTGAGGGTGTTCCTGGATGAGATGAACATCTGACTGGGGGGGTGGGGAGCAGACTTCCCTCCCCAGTGTGGGTGGGTCCAATCCCTGGAAAGCTTGAATGAAACAAAGAGGCAGGGTCAGAGGGAGCTCCTCCTGCCTGGCTGTATTTGAGCTGGGGCACCAGTTTTGTCCTGCCTTCAGACTGGAACTGAACATCAGCTTTTCTGGGGTCTCAAGCCTTCTGGCCTTGGGCGTGGATCTACACCCTTGGCTCTCCTGGTTCTTTACTTTGCTGACTACAGACCTGGATACTTAGATTCCATAATTGCATGTGCCACTACCTTGGGATAAATCCGTCTAGAGATAGATTACATCCCACTGTTCTGTTCAGTTTCCCTGGAGAACCATCCTGGGATTGCTCCAGTCTTCACCCTCTGCTTTTGGAAGGTCACACATGGAGTCTACACCTGCAGGGTACTACCCCCAGTTTTCCTGAGACCTCTGTTCTGCCCAGTCAGTGTCTGGATTGCTACACCTGCTCTATAAAGATTAAAAGTGATAATGAAAGTGGCCAACATTGATGGGAACTTAATCTAACTCGAGGACTTTGCTAAGGATTGTATACATGCTGTCCCAGCAATGTAAAAATATGGAAAGGTGTTGAGATAATGGGAGATTGAGGTGAAGAACATAACAAGGAGAAATAATTCACCCAGAGAGGTGGTGCATGCTTATAATCCCAGCTGCTTGTAAGGCTGAGGCAGGAGGATCTTGATTTCAAAGCCAGCCTCCACAAAAGTGATGTGTTAAGCAACTCAGTGAGACCCTGTCTCTAAATAAAATACAAAAAAAGGGCTGGGGAAGTGGCTCAGTGATTGAGTGTCCTTGAGTTCAATCCTGATACCCCCCCCCAAAAAAAAAAAGAAAGAAAATAAATAACTCTTAAAATCTAGCCATAGGATATAAATAGGCATTTCTTTAAAAAATACGTATAAATGGCCATCACGTAAAGGAAAAAATGTTCAAAATCACTAAATCATTGGGGCTGGGGTGTGGCTCAGTGGTGGAGTGCTTGCCTCACCTGTGTGAGGCACTGGGTTCAATCCTCAGCACCACATAAAAATAAATACATAAAATAAAGGTATTGTGTCCATCTACAACTAATTTTTTTAATCACTAATCATCAGGGAAATGCTAATTAAAAACACAATGAGATATTATCTCATACCTGTTAGAATGGCTATCATCAAAAAGATGAAGCACAAGTGTTCAGCAAGGATGAGGATCATGTGATCCAACAATCCCACTATTGGGAACATATTCAAAGGGAAAAATACAAATATGTCGAAGAGATATCTGTCTTCTCTTGTTCATTGCAGTCTTGCTCACAATAGCAAAGATATGAAATCAACCTATATGTCCACCAATAAATGAACTGACAAAGAAAATGTAATATACATATAAAATGGAACAGCATTCTGCCACAAAAAGGATAAAATTCTGTAATTTATAGAAACATAGTTGGAACCAGAGACTATAACGTCAAGTGAAATAAGCCAGGCACAGAAAGACAGATACCATTTGAATTAATTTATATATGGAATTTTAAAAACAATAAAATAAAATAACAACAAGAACAATCAAACTCATAGAAGTGGAGAGTAGAATTGGTGGCTACCAGGACCTGATGGGGTGGCATAGGAATTGGGTAGATGTTAGTCAAAGGATATAAAATTTCAGTTAGAGGTAAGTTCACCACAGCGATTATACAGCATGGTGACTGAAATTGATAACAATGTTCTGTACACTCAGAGGTGGCTGGGAGAGAGGATTCGGGAGCTCTTATTATGGGGAAATGAATGGATAGTGAGAAAGTAAATCAACTTGATCTGAACATCTTACAGTCATTCTGTGGTGTACCATAAACATATATTATTCTTTATTTGTCACTTATAATCTTTTTTAAAAAATATTTTTTAATTGTAGATGGACACAATACATTTATTTACTTATGTATGTGGTGCTGGGAATTGAACCCAGTGCCTCACACGTGCAAGGCAAGTGCTCTACAACTGAGCCACGACCCTAGCCCCAGTTATAATCTTTTAATTAATAGCAGAAAATAAGATGAAAAAAATGTAATAAATAGTTCAGTAATTACACTAAGTCTTTGGGGATTTAAGAACTCCAGTTAAAAGAGACTCTCATATTGGGTTAAAAAGAAAATCTAGCTGTTTGTTATGCACAACAAACGCTGCTAAACTAGAATAAGGCAAAAAATTAAAAATAAAGGAATGGAGGGCTGGGGATGTGGCTCAAGCGGTAGCGCGCTTGCCTGGCATGTGTGCGGCCCAGGTTCGATCCTCAGCACCACATACAAACAAAGATGTTGTGTCCGCCAAAAACTAAAAAATAAATATTAAAAAAAAAATTCTCTCTCTCTCTCTCTCTCTCTCTCTCTCTCTCTCTCTCTTTCCTCTCTATCTTAAAAAAATATATAAAAAAATAAAGGAATGGAAACAACTAACATGAATAAATACAAACAACTAACACGAATAAATACAAACAAAAGGGAGCAGAAAAATAATATAAATATCATGCAAATTAAAAGAAACAACTATATGGAATAATTAATATTAATGAAGTTAATATCCAAGTTTAAGATATAAGATTATAAAGCTTTATAGCACAAACATAAAGCAAAAAAGACCTTACCAATAATGCTTAAGACAAAATTTTATACATTTTCAGTCTCGTCATATCTACCAGATAAAAAAATTAAAAAAAAAATAGAAAAAAAAGGTATAACACCAAATGAACTTACTTTAGCAGATATAGAAAAATTTATATCCTAATGATTCTATATTCACCTCAAATGCATGAAATTTCCCTATGAAGTGTATTTTAGGCTACAAAAAATTTTTCAAGAAATTAAAAAAAAATACAGTAATATTTGACCACAATAGATTTATTTAAAAAGAATCTTTTTAAACATTACTTATCAATTAAAAAAAACTTTTTCCAAATAATTCTGAAGCAAAAGAGAAAAACTTTTCTTATAATTATAAATTATTCATAAAATTATCAACTATGAATATTCTACCCCTTGAATTTATGGAATGAGAACTAAACTATTCTTATATAAGTATACATAGCCTTAAATTGTTTTTAAATAATGATTTAAAAAAAATAAATGATTTAAACATTGAATTCTAGATGCAATAAAATATCCCTAAAACTGCAGGGAGGTATAAAGAGGTTACTAATAAATATAAAATTCTAAATAAAGAGAGCATAAAACAATGGCATTGGTACACAATTTTGAGAGTTGATTCTTTTCAAAATCTAGTTAACTACACAAATTCAACACCATTTCTTAATTAACAACAAAATAGAAGCAATTAAAAAGAATAAAAGCAAAAGTCTAGTAAATTAAGACTAGAAGTATACTTTCAAGATGAAAGAATCTGAAGCCAAAAGTATATATTTAACAGATAAACGCTTCCTTAAGAATTTTATTTAAAATTGGTGGCACAAGCCTGTAATTCCAACTATACAGTAGGCCAAAGTAGGAGAATTACAAATTGGAGGCCAACTTGAGCAATTTAGCAAGACCCTGTCTCAAAATCAGACAAAAAGAGGGCTGGGGGAGTAGCTAGAAGTAGAACACTTGCCTAGCATAGTGTTTGGCAATTCCCAGCACTACCACCACCACCCCCACAACAAATTTTAAAGATGGAAGCAAGGGAAAGTCATCCCCTACCACTGGAATTATGAATCAAGTAAAAATAGAAGAAGAAAACCAATATATATAACATTATTATTGCAGGAAAAAACAATAGAATATCGTGTACTCAATACAATTTGTTTAATGTAGCTAAATATTTGGAGAAAATAAAATTAGAATTCATAAAAATTAATTTCATACAAATGAAAGATTAAAATATAAGAACCTATAAAAACACAGGGAGAAAATGCAAATTTATGATGTATATAATCTTTGACATAGGAAAATGACTTCTATAAATGGTACCAAAGAAAAAACCTATAGTGCTGGTCATTGATAGTTTTGTTCACATATATTCAACATTTTTATACATTCTATCTTTTACCAAAAAATAAATAAATAAAAGGACAAATGATATGAGAAAAAGTTTGAGGAAAAAATAATAAAAATTGCTATTATTTGTATGTAAAGAGTTCTTGCAAATCAACAAGATAGGATCAAATCAAGAAGTTCATAGAGAAAAGCATCAGTGACATCAGTCACTTTGGATCCTCAAATGTCAAGATACCATAGGTGCTGGCCAAATCACAGTTATTAGGGGGAATAGGATATTTTAGTTTGAAAAAAGCAGATAAGAGAAGACAGAGCCCTCTGGAAACTGCAAGTTTTCACATTAGGCCAAGTTGTCTTTCTAAAACACTACTGGTATAAGATTAAATCTTAAGAGAAATGATTCCTGTAAGTAACAATAATTGTTGGAATTTAATAAAAAAAAAAAGGGAATCGACTTGCACCTAATAATTTTCCTTTAAAGTTATAATTTGTAATTTTTTATTGCGGTAAAATACATATATCACTGTTTTTACCATTTTAGGTATATGATTCAGTGGCATTATGTATATTCACATTGTCATTCAACAATTATCACCATCCATCTCCATAACTTTTCACCTTGCAAAACTGAAACTTGGTACCCATGAGACAATGACTTGCCACTCCTACCCACAACCTTCCATTCCCTGGCCATAACCATTCTACTTTTGTCTCTATGAATTGTATTACTCTGGTAACCTTGTAAGTGAAATCATAATAGCATTTGTCCTTTTGTGACCGGCTTATTTCACTTAATGTAATGTTTTCAAATTTCACCTATATTCTAGCATGTCAGAATTCCCTCTCTTTTTAAGATTAATATTCCCGAGTGTGTGTATGTGTGCCTCAATTTTTTTTAAGCTATTAACCCATCGATGGGTACCTTCACCTCTTGGCTATTGCAAATAATGCTTCTCTGAACATGGGTGTTCAAATGTTTGTTCAAGTCCTTGCTTTCAATTCTTTTGGGTATCTATCCAGGATTGGTATTGCTAGATCACATGGTAATTCTATTTTAATTTTTTGAAGGACCACTCTACTGTTTTTCCCGGCAGCTGCACCAATTTACATTTCTACCAATAGAGCACAAGTGTTCCAATTTCTCTACATCCTTGCCAGTGCTTGTTATTTTCTCTCCTCCTCCTCCTTCTCCTTTTCCTCTTCTTCTTTCTCCTTCCTCCTCTTCTTTGCTAGAAGGCATCCTAATGTGGGTGAGGATAAGTTGTGATTATAACTATTTTAATCCATTGTTATAATCAAGAATTCTATTTATACTGAAAAAGAATGCTTGCAAATACTCTGAGATTTATTAACTACAGCTGGACATGCTACGCTGTGTAGGCTACCATAGCAAGTTGTTTAGGCAGGGTTGTTTGTCTCCTGGCAGCTGACAAAATTGCAGACACAGATTTTTAAGGAGAATCAGCTTCTGTAGGGTTACTTCAAAACACCACTCCAAGTTCATGACAGTAACAGCATATTATGGAGACTGTTTTCCCCCTCAGCCCACCTAACTAATGGTCTACAATTTGGTCCTGCAACAGCCAAGTCCTACATATATATTTAAGTTGTTTCAGTTTTAATAGTGCTTCAATATTCACTTCAAATATCCACTGATTGAATTTATGATTCTTCTCCACGAAAATAAATTAGGCATTATGTTTTTATTAAGGTCTTTAAGTATTAGAGTTTACTTATGTAAATACACACCCATGAAACAATACAAAAGTTGCAATTCAATTCTTCGCTTTAAAGATATTTTCTATGGAAATAAGAGAGAAGGAAAGAAATCCCTTTGGAAAGGATGAATTCCCTCCTGTATCACTCAACAAAATTGAAGCTATTTGGATGGGTTTTTATCACGGACTCATGCCCCCCCCCCATTTGTTTCATTTTATACAAAATCAGAATACCTTCCTGCTGCACTGCCAGATGGCTAAGGTCATCTCATGGTGACATCGCCCACACGTGCCTTAATGAAGTCCTAACAGAACAGCTCACATTTCTGGACTAAATAAGAACTTCTAAAATGCCTTCTGTTCAAGAATAGAAGCATGCAAGTACAGTCTTTCACACTTTCAGAAGTGTCAAGTTCCCCTGGTGTCTCTGATATAACGGGTCCCTTTTCCATAACTTACCTCTGCAGCAAATGGTTTTCAGCCCTGACAGAAGGATGGGATCACCTGAAGAGATTTTTTACATTTTGATGCCTGAACTCTCCCCACCCCTCCGAGACTGGTAACCTGAGCATCAGGAGCTTTTTAAAATCCCAGAAGTTTGGAATGTGCTGCCTTAGTTGAGAAGCACAAAGTTCTATACGTGTGATCAAATTTAGGTGTTACTTAATTTATCATTTCTATCAATTCAATTCCTAGCCCAATGAGTCTATCTTTTCAAAAATGTAATTTTACACCAGGGTTCTAAGATCCTCTTTTGGGTGATTAAATAGCCTTATTTTATTTTGAGATGGGGGTCTCTGTGTTGCATAGACTGGTTCTGAATTCCTGGGCTCAAGTGATCCTCCTGTCTCAGCCTCCTGAGTAGTTGGGACAACAGGCCTGTACCACCACACCCAGCAGAGAACCCAATCTGAAATTCGTAAATTAGAATTCACAGTGTGAACTCCCCTGAACAGGAGGTCTCTGACATGTAGCAAGTCGTAATTTGGGTGAAGCACAAATCCACCCCAGATGTTCTGCAAAGTTAGTGAGCAGGAACATGCTCATCTGGTTTCAATGTCGCTGAGCTCTACTGGCCTGTTTCAATGCCTGTCTTTTGGTTAAAGAAAATGCTGGTAAAAATGAAAAGAGCAGTTACCTCGTGCTAGGAACATATACATCATAAACCTTCCATCAAAAAGTATGTCCATGTTGATGTAGCTCATGATTTTGCCTTCTTCCCCCAAGAATATTCATATCCACCACCCTCTTCAAGATTTAGACTCCTTCCTATAGTACATATTGAGAAAAAGAGACAACATGTTAGCCCATCATGATGGCGCTTGCCTGTAATCCCAGAAATTTAGGAGGCTGAGGCAGAGGGCTCGTGAGATCAAAGTCAGCCTCAGCAAAAGTGAGGTGCTAAAAAACTCAGTGAAACCCTGTCTCTAAATAAAATACAAAATAGAGCTGGGGATGTGGCTCACTGGTCTAGTGCCCCAAGTTCAATCCCCAGTACCAAAAGAAAAGAAAGCAAAACAAAACAAAGGAAACAACATGTTAGAGGGGCTGGGGATTAGCTCCGGGGTAGAGCACTTGCTTAGCACCCAGGCGCTGGGTTCAAGTCCAGGCAACACACACAAAAACTCAAGCTCATGCTTGTTCTCAAATTGTGCAACCCCATGTTTCTTCTATCTCTTGTTTTTCTCCATGATTTCTGGCTTTTGTACTCAGTTCCTCTTCAATTTGCAGCTGATTGCTTCTGAAAATCTTGAAACTAGTAACATCCTTGATACTATGTTGTATGGCCATGCTGGGTACTACATTCTGCAACCACATTTTATTTAATCAATCCCCTACTGATATAAATTTAAACTATGTCCTTTTTTGATAGTCTGAAATAATGATGACATCTTTGAATATTTATTTTATGACTGGCTTCCTATCTGAACTCCTTGATTACTAATAGTTTGCCAGTTGTTTCCATTAGCTATTCTAGTTACATAATTTTATCTGTTATAATATTGGATTTCTTCTCCAACTTTTTCAATATTTCTAACTTCTGCTTTATTTTCTTGTCTTGCACATGTCTGTAATTGCTCACCGAATCATTTTTCTTTTTATGATGGCTGCTCTAAAGTCTTTGTCAGATAATTCTAACATCTCTGTCATCTTGTCCTTGCCACCTATCCATGTTATCTTTCATGGATTAGTTTGAGTTCTTCCTGGTTTTTGTTAGGATGAGTGGTTTTCAGTTGAAATGTGGACATTTTGGTAATATGTCATGTGACTCTTGATCTTACACCTTCTGCATTAGCTGGCTTTATTTGATATCATCCTGTAGAGGAAGCAGTGTTGGCAATGCCTTACTGCCATAGAGGTGGGTGTAGAAGTCTAGGTTTCTCCCTCTGCCTCTGCTGACCTCCAAGACCCATTATTGCTGGGGGTAGGGAGGTTCTGTCTCTACACTAGTTCTCCACTTCTATGTCCCTGGCTGGTAAGTGTGCCTTGCTGTTTCTCCCAATATGATTGCCACTGTGTTAGGGTGGCCTTGTTACCGGTGGGCAGTAGTCAAAGTCCTGACTCTCTATTAGGCTTCTCACACATCACCTGGGGTTGGGGGAAGAAGGGGTCAACTTTTTACTTCAAGGTAGGAGTAGAGTTCCAAGCTTCTTTCAAACAGTCCCCACTGATACTGTCAGAGACAGAGGGATGAGGACCACTAATACAGTTTGATGAGCATGGAGGTTATCAAACCTTTGTTGGTTTGGTTGGAGGTGGCATGGCCACAGTGTTTTCTCTGGTGTTTCACTGGAGTATTTATTGTTTAAAGAATTTCCTTGTTGCTTGACTGTATCTCTCCCCATCCATTGGCTAGAAAGAGTTGGTTTCTAATAGGGCTTTCTGAGTCTGCACCCACTCTGGGTGCCAGTTTCTTCAGCTCCTAGTGTGAGATAGATGAGGCCAAAAGAAACCCCAGGGGACATGCCACTGTGTAACCCCTAACTAAGTTTCCTCCTTTTCTACCTCTTTCTGATACTTCTTACATTTGCTCTATATGTAATGTCTAGGTTTCTTATTGTACTTAGTGAGAGGAATAAGAAAAGAGAAGTGTAAGGAATTTTTATGGAGTGAGTACCGAATGGTTTAACTGCATCTATTTAGATATGTTAAAATCAGGAGAAATTTATTATTGGACAAAATTGCATCTGAAAATGCATAATCCCCTGTCCTGGTACATTTAATATATTATTTGTATTTAATACTAGTGTTTTATTTAAGATTAAAACTCAGGCTGTTTCTCCTTCTGGAGATGGGCTGTATTCTCCCTTGCATCTTTATTCCTTTCTTTCCCCCAAAAGCTTTTCCACCCTCAAGATGGCTCCATTCTCTCTTTCATATGTATCTGCTTTTCCCAGTGCATCTGTCACCTGTCTCTAAAAAAAAAAATATATATATATATATATATATTTTAAAAACCAATATTCACATGTGAAATTGTCTCCCAATTTTCTTTTTTTATCATATATTTATCATCCAGGCTTTAAAAAAAATGTTTTGGAAACTTTTCTTTAATTAGGCCCCGGGACCATTTTTAAATTGCATAAGAATTAAAGATCTGGTGGGAAAAAATTTCTTTCTCCCAGCAAGTCTCTTGGTATGATACTCTCTGAAAGGTAATTCTTCAAGAAATTCCCTAATTTTTCTCCAACTGTGGTTGGTTTCTTTAAGCATGCTTTGTTCTGAGTCAACTTTTGCGAGTTATGTCTTCCTGATTTTCAGATATATAAACACGTATAGTTATCCCTTGCTATCAGCAGAGGGATTGGTTCCAGGACTGCTCCCTCCCCAACTTCTGTAGATACCAAAATCCATGGAAGCTCAAGTCTCATATAAATAGTGTCTGATTTAGCCTACATGCAGTCTCCAGTATATGTTAAATCATCCCCAGGTTACTTATAATACCTTAATGGTAAACCGTTATACTGTGTTGTTTAGGGAGTAATGACAAGAAAAGAAAATCTGTACCTGTTTTATTCAGACGTAGCCATCGTAGGCCTCACTACATAGTACACATCCATAATGATGAGATTTTTTTCAATCCAGCCAGTTGAATCTAGGGATGATAAACACACAGACATGGAAAGCCTAACATATCAAGTACCGTACTTGCTTTGACTTCTTTTATTTTTCCTTTGTATCTGTGGTTTTCATTTTTATTTCTCATTATTATTTTCTTTTTTTTTAATATTGTTTAGTTGTCAATGGATCTTTATTTTATTTATTTATATGTGGTGCTGAGAATTGAACCCAGTGCCTCACACATGCTAGTCAAGTGCTCTACCACTGAGCCACAACCCCAGCTCTCTCATTCTTATTTTTCACATATTGGTGTTGTCTTCCTTTTTTTCTTATTTAATATTTCAATGATCTGTCTGTTATTGCTTTTATTATAAAATACTTATTTGTATTTTTTCTGCCTTTTGCTTTCCAATTATTTGCTTTGGCATTTTAGTTCTTTTAATTCCTTCTTTCTTCTTTCCATGGGTTTGACTTTTTAATTCTAATTTCTTGATTGTTAAAAATAATTTATTTATTTTTCTTTCTTGATAATGAAAAGGTATGAGGTTCTAAGTTTTCTTATGAGTATGGCTTTGGTCACTATCATCAGGCTTTGTTAACTACCATTCTCATCCTCCTTTTGTTAATTTTTATGGTACCAGGGATTGAGCCCAGGGATGCTTAACCACTAAGTCACATCCCCAGTCCCTCTTTAAATTTTTTTTTTTTTTAATTTTGAGATAGGGTCTCGCTAAGTTGCTTAGAGCCTTGCTTAGTTCCTTAGGCTGGCTTTGAACTTGTACTCCGTCTTCCTAAGCCTCCCAAGCCACTGGGATTACAGATGTGTGTCACCATATCTGGCCTTTTGTTAATATTTTGACAAATATTTTGGTTTCAATCAAAATAATAATGTGAGAGTTGTTTAGGAGTTGGAGCATTGCTTCTAGTTTTATCTACTGGTTGTATATGGCAAAAATATGTTACACAACTTTTACATTTTAGAATTTATTAAAGCCTTCATATGGCTTGATATATTGTTTATTCTTACCATGATTTCATGGAGGCCTAGAAAGAAAGTAGTCCTTTATTTTGTACAGGAGAGTCTAGTAGGTTATTAATTTAAACTTGTTGATTATGTCATTTATGTCTTCAGTAAATTTTTATTTTTCTGTCTACTTGATGTGACAAAACAAGGACTGAAGAAAATCATTTTAAACTTGTCCTTATAAAATAGAAACAATGCTTTCTCATAAACAGATAAACAAAAACTCCAAATGCTAATCACAGTACTTCTTCCCTTCTCTTTCCTATTCCCAGTTCCATGCCCTAAAGACAAATGCTATTACCAGTTTCTGGTTTTAGTTTGTGTTGTGGAATAGAGAGACTGTAGTATATAATCATATACTATGGATAAAATATATCATATGCAAGTTATAAAATATGTTCATGTTCTCAGAACTTTTAACTAAAAAAAAAAAAAAAACTAAAGTGTTAGAGCTCTAGTCTCACTCCCGCATTCTCTTTTCTTTGCTTCCTTCCTCCCTTCTGAAGGTAATGTGAATTATTCCGTGATTTTTTTTAATATATGTATTTTTTAGTTGTTGATGGACCGTTATTTTATTCATTTATGTTTATGAGGTGCTGAGAACTGAACCCAGTGCGGCACCCATGTCAGGCAAGTGCTCCACCTCTGAGTTACAACCCCAGCCCCCATTCTGTGATTTTTGTACTTTTAAAACATATATATATATATATATATATATATATATATATATATATATTCTTTATATAGATAGATATATAGATAGATTGTGTGTGTGTGTGTGTGTATATATATATATATATATATAAATAAATATATATATATATAAATAAATAAATAAATATATATATTTATAAATAAAACATGTATGGACACATATGCATTATCAAGTTGCTCTCACTTTGTTTTTTTACTCAGGATCATTCTTTTGATATATTCCTATAGAGCACAAGCCTAGCAAGTGTGAAGCCCTGGGTTCAATCCCCAGCACTGGAAACAAAACAAAACAAAAAAGCAACAAAGCATAACATTTATACATCTCAGAGCGCCAAGCACCTCTCAGGTTTAATCTACATTTACCCATCCCCTTCATGCCTACTCCGAACCATGAGTGTTGGAGATATTCTGTTTATTGCTCTGCCTTCTGGATAACTGCAAATTCTTACCAATCAGTCATTCTGCAAGCAAAAATGATAAGTTAATGACAACATACTTGAAAGCTGGGACTCATAGCACACACAAAATATTCATAGAAGTAATTATGTATATGACATGGAGGTAGATATATTTTTAGTTTGTTTATTTCTGGACTGTTGATTTTGTAATTACTTATTTGGGTAAACATAATGAAGATTTCATTTTGGGTACCACTAAATATACTAGTATAGTTTTTCCCCTGAGTTTTGTATCCTGAATTATGGATTGAATAACCAAAGTCAGTTTCACCATCTGCAAATGCACTGAAATGTACTGAATAATAAAATTCTCTTCAATATAAAAAAAAAATTGATATGTTCATTCATTTTAACTGTTAAATAAATTCACACTGCCTACACAAAGCCTATTTTATCCATTTACTTACAGAAGAATTGATTATTCTTTTTTAGAAGGGGCTACTTTATACACATGTGGTAGTATATATAGACAGGACAATTTTTCTGGATGGACAGTCAGAAGTAGAATTTTTTTCTAGTAGGATGTGGGAATCCTCAACTTTTCTAGCTACTATATTTTAACATCTGGGCCTATGGGGGACATTTAAGGTCCAAACTTAAATGTGCTTTCCAAAGTGATATTTCATTCCCTTCTCAACATGTGATTTATTGGGTATGTAGAATATGTCAGGATCTATTCTAAGAACTGGGGGTATAACAATATATAAGAGACTTATTTCCTGTTCTTCTGAGGATTACATCTAGATTGGGAAGATGGACAATAAAAATAAATGTAAACACCAAGTAGCAATAGTGTTTTGAAAAATTAAAGCAAAAAGCATGGTTTTATGGTTTGGATCTTAAATGTCCCCCATGGGCCCATGTGCTAAAGCCTTGGTTTCCAGCCTGTGGTGCTGGTGGAAGGCAGTGAAACCTTTTTAGAGATAGGGTTTCTTGGAAGGAAGTTAGAATACCAGGGTGTACTTTTGAGGGGGATATTGGGAACCCAACCCCTTCCTCTCTTTTCCACTTCTCTGTTGCCTCCACAGACACACTCCCGCCATGTGGTACTATATGCCAGCACAGGCCGAAAGCAATAGGGGGAAGCAACTCAAACCTCTGAAAGCCCAAGCCGAAATAAACCATTTCCTCCCTTTAAGTTGATTACCTCAGGTATTTGTTACAGCAATGGAAAGTTAATTCAGGTAGAGAGAGAGAAAGTTGTTGGGTTGGAGGGGGTAACGATAGAAGCACTGCTATTTTAAGTAGGGTGATCAGGGAACATCTGTTTAACAAAGTGAGCTTTAAGCAAAAGCTTGAATGAAGGAGGCCCAGGTGGATACTTGGGGGATTCTTATTCTACTCAGCAGGAAGAACAGCTGCAAACAGTAGGTGTGGTGGGAGTAGGTGTGGTGGGAGTTAGCCCAGGGTGTTGGAGGAACACAAGCAAGCTGACAGGAGTAGCCTGGAGGTGCACCACATAGGCCAATGTAAACTGTTCTAAGGAAGTTGGCTTTTTGTCTAAGTGAAATGGGAAGCCATTTAGAGGATTGTAAGCAAAGTGACATGATCTGATTAAGGTTCTAAAAGGGTTTCCCTGGCTACTCTGCTGAGAGTAGACACTAGTAAAGAGAAGGACAGAAGCCAGAAGACTAATTAAAGGCTGTCATTTTAATCCAGGTGATAGATGACTTGGCTGGGACTTAAGTGACAGCTGTGGAGGTAAAGGATTATGGATCTAATTTGATGTTAGAGATGACAGCTGTCTGATGAAGAAGAGAGGTCAAGGTTGCCTCAAAATTTTGGGTTTTCAGCAACCAGATGAACAAATTGCCATTCAATGTGGGAAGAGTAGATTAGGAGATTTTAAGTTTTAGATCCCTACTGGATATTGAGATGGAGATAATATTCATTTCAGATGTTGCACAGAATTCAGAATTTGGTGCTTGAACAACTAGAAGTGTCATATGCTGATTTTACGAATTTGTATTTCCCACCTGAAGTGTATAGAGCTTCTGTTTGTATCAACACTTCAACATTCGATTTTATGACTTATTTTTGCCAGTCTAACAGGTTCAAAATGATCTTATTTTAATTTGTATTATACTAATTCCAGTGATATGGAACATCTTTCATTACATTTAGTGGTCCTTTGTATTTTCTCTTTTGTATTTAGCTTTTCTATTTTATTCATGTGGTTTATAGGGCCTCTTTAGAAAGTCTGGATATAAATCTTGATAGATTATATCAGTTGCACATAATCTATCAAGATTTATATCCTGATTTTTATCTTTTGAGAGTCTGTGCCTTGTCTTTTTAATTTAATTTCTAATTATTTCATCACTCAACCATTACTTAAGACAGCTCGAACAGTTTAAGAACATTTTCCCATAATCCCCTATAGCCAATGAATAAATTAAAGAAATTAATATTTTTCTACGTTTCCTTCACTCCCACCACTCAGTTTATGTTCCTACTTTTATCCTAGTACTTTTCTATTTTTCATTGTGTTTTGCTCTCAAGATTTTATGTCATTCATATTCTGTAGCATCACAATAATAATCACAGTTGTTTTAATTTCACTATCAGTCCTTCAGAATCATCTTTTAGTAGATCATACCATCATTTGGAGAAAGGTGATGTGTTTCCTGAATTTTTACATATTTGAAAATGTCTCTCAGCTACTTTTAAATATGAATGACCATAAAGTTTTGATTTTTTAAGCCACATTTTTTCCCTTCCAAACTTTTTGCATCAATTAATGTTGAGAAGAATTCTGAGGTCAGTACTGTTTTTCTTTCTGGTCAGGGGTTGGCAAACTTCTTCTGTAAAGGGCCAGATAGAAAATACATTAGGTTTTGCAGGCCATGTGTTTTTCAGTAGCAAGTACTCAACTCTGCTACTGTGGTACTAATGCAGCAGTAAACAACACATAAAAGAGCGAGTGTGGCTGGCTCCCCATACAACTTTATTTACAAAAACAAATGGCAGACCAGATTTGGTCTGTGTGCCATAGTTTGCCAACCCCTGTTTTAGGTGACTGATTTGCTTGTAGGAATCCTTTTCATACACTTCATTTAATAATTTCCCTCAAGTACTATTTTTTTTTGGCGGGGGAGGGCAGTCTGGAGATTGAACTCAGAGTCACTTGACCACTGAGCCGCATCCCCAGCCCTATTTTGTATTTTATTTAGAGACAGGGCCTCATTGAGTTGCTCAGCAACTCGATTTGCTGAGTCTGGCTTTGAGCTTGCAATCCTCCTGTCTCATCCTCCTGAGCCACTGGGATTACAGGAATCCACTACCGTGTCCGGCCCTTTTAATAATTCTTGAAACATGGTAAATCCACTTGATCTTGAAATTGCAAGAAAGTCTTCACATTCAATTAGGACAAACCAAGCTCCTGTACCAAAGAGACTTTAAAAATACTATCGTACTTATTATGTAAAAAACTGACTATGTAGAAAGTTACTTCCTTTTCAAGGAACAATCAGAAGTGGACAGGTCAGGTCTGTTGGGATAGTTCTATTTTCTTTGACAGAGAGCTTTCTTTTCTGGTCAAGAGCAGATATTCCAGTTCTCGCTATTGGTAGTTGGATTCCCAGATGAAATATTGGATATCCAGTTCACTTTGAATGTCAGGTAAATAACAAATAAATTCAGTATGTCTCAATTATTGCACAAGACTTACACTAAAAAGTTATTTGTTGAAAAACATACACTACAGATTTGTTATTTATCTAAAATTTAAGTCGAACTGGGCCTCTTTATTTTTATTTGTTAAACCTGGCAACCTTATCACCAGCCACTGTGAAGTGGGGGAAAGGTCTGGGGAAGCACAGATATAATCCTTTTAAGGGAAGAACTCTAGAGTGACCCACAATCATTCCTGCCCACATTTCATTGCCTAGAACTTAGTCTAAAGGCCACACCTAATTAGAAGGAAGGCTAGGAATAAAGCCTAGCTTGTTAACCAAGTGCCCAATAAAATGTTATTATTATGAAAGGACAGAACAGATATTGGGGGACATATAGCAATGTGCCATATTTTGCTTTTTTTTTTTTTTTTTTTTGAGTTTTACTAGCTCTAAACTCTTTGTCAGAGACCTAAATTTCTCTAAATCAGATTTTCACCCATACCAGTTGTCTAATATCCTGTCTGATCTACCCATATTTTCATCTCCTGTCTAATTATCTCCTGTCTAATCTCCTTTACCTTTATATTTTATGTGGTTTTAAAAAACTTGTCATCCATTCCCCTGTTTTCTGCTACCTGTTTCTTATCCTTTCTTATTTCTAATTCATTTATCATTACTGCAGTGGTATGCTTTTTTCCTCTTAATATCTTCTCTTAGTACTTCCTCCTGCTCTTGCTCCTCTTCTTGCTCCTCCTCCTCTTCTTCTTATTTTGTACTGGGGATTGAACTCAGGGGTGCTTAACCACTGAGCCACATCCCCAGCCCTTTTTGTTTTTTATTTTGAGACAGGGTCTTACTAAGTTGCTTAGGGCCTCACTGAGGAACTTGTGATCCTCTTACCTCAGCCTCCTGAGCCACTGGGATTAAAGGTATGGACCATTCTCTTAGCTCTTCTAAGGCTCATTATAGTCCCTTGGGATTTCACTTTTGATGTATTTTATTTCTCAGAGTGTGAAACATTTGTGTCTATTTTTTTTTTCTGTTTACTAGGATTAATCTTCCTCCATAATACATTCTTTCTTGCCCTTTAGAATAATATGCTACTTTATTTCATCTTTCCTGCCTACAATTTAAAATGTTTCCATCAGCCCTTTATTTCCTTTTCATTCATTTTTTTTTAAATCAGGATTTGCTAACTAGATTTTCTATTTAAAAAATTATTATTATTTTTTTTTAGTTGTAGATAGACACAATGCCTCCATTTTATTTATTTATTCTTATGTGGTGCTGAGGCTCGAACCCAGGGCCTTGCACGTGCCAGGCAAGCGCTCTACCGCTGATCCACAATCCCAGCCCTAGATTTTCTATTTATACATAAAACAGAGTAGATGAATTATCTTTCAATGTCTCAGGCCTCCTGTTGGATTCAACCAATGAGGAGCTATACAGGGCAACTGGAAGAAGACAAGAGAATGAATTCATAAAATGTGGTATAAGATTGGGTCCTATGCAATTTGCATGTTTATTTTTTTATGTTGCAATTTTAAAAAATTAAAATATAATTGAAAAAATCTTTTAGGGGAAAAATTATGCAAGCCTGCTTCTATCCTTCCTAAGCCCAGATGTGAATTGCCACATATTATCATGCAATCTTTTCCTATCTGAAGGAAGAACCTTTGGTGAGTTGATTTTTGGATTAGTTGAGGAATGCAGGCAATTATAGGAATAGAGGAACACAATGTACCATGCTAGAGAATATTGAAAGATTCCCAGAGTATCATTGCCTCAAGGAATGGAGAAGTCTTGAGATGTCTTTTCTACTTCTGTCCCATGAAGATGAAAGGAAAGGGCAGACCTTGACTTTTTCTTTTTCAAAATTATGCTGAGAAAAATCTGGTTACTCTAGATTAGGCCTATAATACTAAAAATCAAATGCTACCACAGTTTCCTAATTAGAATGGTTAGAATTTAGCATTCTTGTCCAAGATGATAAAAACATATTTCAGTTCTGTATTTGTAATGTGGGTTTCTACCCAGATTACACAGAATTTTCACAGGATGTTCCTGCTCCTATTTAGGTGGGTGGGTGGAAACACTTAAAGAACTGACCTCATATTTTTAAGAAAAATTAAAGTAACGATAAATGAAAATCATGATTCTTTGGGTAAAATAAAAGTTGCCCCTTTTTTCAGTCATGTTTTTTTCCTTAAAATATAGAAATCAACTCTTAATAATACTGTTTTCTATGACCATCTTACCACTAAATTTTAAGTATGGGGATTTGGGTGCTGAACCATTATTGAATCCAGAAGAAAATACTGAATACAGTATTAATTTCAACTATAGGTTGAAATTTTGTAATTACTACCCAAATGCAAGTGATATTAAATTTTATGACAGTGTTGTGACCAAGAAACAGCTCAGTCATCAGAGGTGAAGGTAGGTTAAGAGATACAAGATGGCACTTCTGTCCAAAGTACCACAAATAATAAAATACCACTGCTAAGAATATTTTTTAAAAATACCATTGCTAATAATGACAACAGCGACACAATTATCATTTGTTTTGTGAATAATTTTGTAGTGATTTCTATGTGTAAAAGTTGGGGTAGATATTATGGGTATCTGAAAACAAGTCAAAGCCCCAGAAATCTTCCCTGGAGGTTTATAATCTTAATAGAAAAGGAGATAATATTCTATTAAGTAATGATACAAGATTGGGTATGACCAGGTAACTAATTGATGCCAACAAACAAAAATAAATACTAGTACTTTAGTCCAGAGGTGGAAAAGATCATAATAAGCTGAAGGCAAAGAAATTATTCAAAAATACTTACTGTGTGTCACATTTTGCTAGGCACTATATGTACTGAATTAAATACTGTCATTATTATTTATTCAGAACTTATTAATTCAGAAATTTATAAAAATAATAATTATGTGAACAGAATAAGTTATATATTTAGCAAATGCAGAATATTAAACTAGTAGAGGCGATAAGGGAAGAACCCTAGAACTTTTTATTGTGAAGAATTACTATCATCTCTTTAAAATTTTTTTTTTTTTAATTAAAAAAAATTAAGATAGGATCTCACTATTTGCCCTGGTTGGCCTGAAACTTGCAATTCTTCTGCTTCAGCCTCTCTGGGAGCTGGAATTATGAGTGTGCACCACCACCAACCCTGCCTGGCTGTTCCTACCTCTTGGTTATAATTATTAAATGCCTTGTAAGTAAGGTGGGATTTCTGTGGCTACTCAGTTCAATGTGAAAGTGTTTTTCAAAGAAATATGAGGAGATAATATGTCTTCTTGGAATTGTATGAGTTAGAAATAAAGTCCATAGTGTTTTCCTAAAACCCCAAAAATGCTTGCTACTCTGCGGGTCAGTGATCTTAAATACTTCAGACACATAGTTTTGCAAATGCTTCATCCTGAATTATGAATTTCACTTGTGGAATTCACTGGCAAACACTTGTGCTTCCTAGAATTGCCAGCTTCTATATTCAGAGTAGAAATCATCCATAGATTATAATGGAATGAACTCAGACCAGAGGCTGGGACACTGTGGTTCTATTTCTGGCTTTGACATTTTTCCTTGATAGTGGTTCACCAAAATAATATTATTATATCATTAACAAAGTCCAAACATGTTTTGAGGATATAGTTTCCACCTTTAAAAATGTCTTGCCTGTGTTGCAAGAATTACAGTGTACGAGTTGGTCTTGTAGTTATTAATATAGGATCAGTAATTTTTAGGACTAATTCAAGGGATATGCTAAGAATTTAGATGGTAGGAAATCACAAATGTTGAGGAAAATATCAGCCATTTAAGGTAAACAAAGGCAGAATTACCGTTAGCCCTTGCTTATCTATGATATTTGGGATAAAGAAAAATGTCAAGATATTGACCATGAAACCCAAAGTTGGTTGTATCCTTTCAGTTACCGTGACCCTCAAACTTTGTTTCACCAAATCTCTCATTGGAGCTGTTAACATGTAGTCACAGGATTTAAGTTTGGCTCCTTTTCCTTTCCCTTGCCCTCCCTCTGGTGGAGGTGTTAATGAGTGAAATGCCCAAGATGGGCAGCTGAGTAGAATTCCAAAGGTTTGCATTTTCTATCAACTATACCATCAGCCTTTGGAATGGAGAATTATTGGTTGTTGATTGCCACTTCCAGATGATTTGAGGGTGCCACATCATATGGGTCTACTCAGAATGAATCTAAAAAAGAGTTCATATATTTATTAAGATATTATTATTGCTTATGCCTTCAGAAAAGAGCAGACCTAATTTTTAACTGGGTTAATATGTTCTTAAGAAATATCAATAAAATGTTATAAAGTGTAGGGTTCCTATTGGGAACATGGGACAAACTCTTGCTTCATAATAATTTAATAATTGACATTTAACAATGGCTTAGTTCTTTAATGACCAGAATAATATTGTTACATTTTTAAAGCTCCTTTGCATCTATTATCTCATTGGTGATCTCAGCCCAGCAAGATGTAGAAGGTGCTGTCACACTCAGATGCCCCAGTAGAGGACCAGGACACAGTTTCTCAAATCTTAGTTCTGTGTTTTTGTGCTTCTCCATTCAGATAGTCTAATATACATAAAATGCACGTTACAATGGTTCTTAAAAACATTTCTAAATTTTGCAACATCTTAAGCATACCTATCCCAGGGATACAATTAAATTGGTACTTAATAGACTATGAAAATTAGTAATTACTTAGTTGAGTGTTAGCTAAAATTAAGTTGCAATTGTTATTAAAAACCATGTTAGGGGCAGTATATTGTTTTGGATAAAAGAATGGATTCTAGAGCCAGACTTGAATCCTGGCTGTACCACATACCCCACTCATTAAGTTATATGAAAAGCTTAGTGGAATACCTGATAGACACACCCCTTAGCTTCTTGGTTTTGTTCTTCTTTTCTCCCTGAGGATGGTGGTGGCAGCTGAGGCAGTGTTATCTACATGGCGATCACTGTTATTATTTGACAGTTCTAGTACTTATACAGGTAAGTAATAATTTGTCATAAGTTACATGGTAAATGATGAAGCTGGGTTATAATCTTGATTCTTGTATTTTACTGTCTTTTATAGAAACATTGCCTCTTTCTGTTATTTTCCTATAATTCCTAAAACGTGTTTTATTTCCTTTTCAAACATCTCCTTTCTTGGCCAATATTTTATTTTCTAGTACCATACTGAGAATCTTTTTCAAAGTCAACATTTAAAACAATTTCTATTACAAAAACTTTATAGTTCAAATCTCCTCAGTTGTTAGGCACTCATTTTATGCACACATGCACATTTGCATTTGTAAAGGAGCTTTAATCTGTTTTTCCTTTCTGGACATATTCTCTATGCCTGCTAGTGTAAACTACTTGAACCCTACATTTCTATTCACTTTTAGTTAATTTATCCAACAGTATCCAGCACTAGATGTGCTATGGACCAGTGGGCAGTTTAGTAAATTACCAACTGACAAGCAGGCCCTCCCTATACTTTAATTCCTTTTTTTTTTTTTTTTCCATTCTTGGTTATTGGCTGACTAGTTTGCTCAGCAGCTGTCTGGAACACGCAAATTTCAAGGCCATAAAAATGATTTAGTCAATTTAGAACTAAACAACAACAACAAAAAGAGCTAGTCAATTTTTATTTATTTATTTTTGAGTGTGAGGATTTAGTTGTTAATTGGTGCCTTCCACTCTAAGGAAGACCAAAAAACGGAGACATAGGTATTCCTACCCCAGGGAGTGTTTTTTGTCCCGCGCCCAACAAGAAACAGAAGCCGAGGCAGTGGGCGAGGAGCAGGGGAGGAGAGGTGTCTGAGTCTTCAGAAGATAAGTGTGTAAGAAAGAAGGAAAAGATAGACACACCCCTTAGCTTCTTGGTTTTGTTCTTCTTTTCTCCCTGAGGATGGTGGTGGCAGCTGATCAGACACAATAGCTAGCAGTCCCCGGCTGCAGTGAGGATAGAAATGACCCTCAACAGCACCAGCAGGACTGGGGAAGGGAGGAGGGCTGTGTATGGGAGGGGGAGAGGATGAGGGTGACAAGGTGAAAAACACCGCCGCCACATCAAGCTACTACTCCACTTCGGCGAGGCAGGGACCCAAGCTGGTGAGCCACCTCCCAGGACCCCCAGGCGAGATGGGAAGGAGAGACGGGGATGGGGGGCTGGGGGCGGTGGCTTTACCCTTGGGGGCGGGGCAAAGGGTGGAGGGAGACCTGAGTCAGCAGCCTTTGATTGGTTCCTGTTCTCTTGTCGCGTTTCCCGATTGGACAATTTGCAGCGGGAGATGTTGTGAGGCGCGGCGGGGTGGAGCAAGCCGCCCGAGGTCTAAGACCAGGCCCTGGAGTCTGGTGGGGAGGGACGGCGCGCGGCTGTCCTCTGGGTGTGGAGCCGCAGTGACCTGTAGTGTAGAGAAACACAGCCACCTTTCCTCAGTTCTGCTAGTCGCTCCGAAGCAGCTCAGCGGCTCTGTGGATTTTTTTAAAAAGGAAAGAATTGAATGAACAACGCTCCGCTGCTACCCGCCCCCTTTTTTCCCACCACGGGAAATATTTTGCTGTCTGATGTGAGAAGACACTCCCTTATCTGGAAGTCCCACATCTCCCAGCTTCGTGCTCCTCCCGCTTCAAAAAAGGGGCCAATAATTCACCAAGACATGTCCTTCGCAGTCTGGGACCTTTGATCCCTCGGTTCCACAGATCTCGCTATATGACTGTCTCCCACTAAGCAACCCGGACACCAGCCACCAAATCTCTTCCCCAGGATAAACCCCCGCTCCCGGCCGCTCCGTTCAGCGCTCGGGAGGTCGGAGAGGGCGGGAGGTTTTGTGAGCCTGGTTTTGGGGTGCTGCTGGGCGTGAGGGCTTGTGGGTCCCCAGCCGCGTTGGAAGGGGGTTAGCGAGGACCCCTCCCGCCCCGGGTTAATCCTCCTCCTGCGTCGGCTCCCTGAGACCGTATTATTCAAGACAGAAAATATTCAGTCCCAGAGCCTCCCCTGGGGAGGGGAGGGGAAGGAGGTGGAGTGGGAGGAGGTGGATCCAGGGAGGAAGAAGCGAGAAATCCGCCCCCGGGAAACAGCTCCGCGCGGCTGCGGAGCCAGGCGTTTCTGTCACTTGGCGATTGCGGGCGCCGAAGCAGGGCCCCGGCCGGGCCCGGCGAGGCGAGGGGAGAGTCCGGCGGCCGCCGCCCCGCCCCACGCCCTCCCGCGGCGGCCGAGAGCCCGGGGCCGGCCGGGGCAGGTCGCGGCGGTGCTTGGGAGCGGCCGGCCGGGGGCGGCGGCCTCGGAGCGCAGCGGCGGGCAGCGCCGGCTGGTCCTCCCGCTGGGTTCGGCTGGCGCCGCCGTACGGAACGCGCTCTCCGGCTGTCGGCAGCGCGGTGCGGGATCCACTCGCCCCGCTTCCTCCGGTGCGTGTTTTCTTTTCCGTTTTAGCCGGGAGGGCAGAGCGCTGGCGGGGCTGTGGAGAGCCCGGGTCGCAGCGGGTTCCCTCCCTTCCCGCCACCTCAACCAGTGCCGGAGCTGGCGCGGGGCCGCAGGGAGTCTGCGGCGGGCGTCCGGAGGGGGCGGAGGGGCCGCGCCCGCGTGTGCGGAGCCTGGGAGGGCCGGCGGGAGGAGGGAAGGGCACAAAGGCCGGTGGCGGGCGCCGGGGTCCGGCCGGACGGCCGTGGAGGAGGGGCGCCTCGGGCCGCTCATGAATATTAACCGAGCCTGCGGCCTAGCGCCTCCCGGCCGGGACCGTCGCCCGGCCCGCGTCCCCGCTCCTGCTGGCAGCCGCGCCGGGCAGCTGGGCCCGAGCGGGCGGGAAGGTGAGCCCCCGGGTTTGGGTCTTTCCCCACGCCTCCCCGCACCTTTTTCGAAATACACATTTGGGCCACTCTTCCCGGGAGCTCGAGCTCCCCGACCCGCCTCAGGAAGGGGCGGAGGAAATAGTGGTAGGTGGGTGGTGGTTTTCTTTTTCCTTTTTTTTTTTTTCCTTCCCTCGGTGGTTACAGGAGAGGGTTAGTGTCGGGTCGTAGTTGGGGGAACTGCCACGAGATAAAAGTTGCCTGGGCTGAGGCTTCGTCTGTGTAGCTCCAGAATAATGCCCCGGAGCGGGAGCGGCGCCGCGTCCCAATCGCTGCCGCACGCCTCCTTGCCCGGCCCGGTCGTCCCCACCCAGCCTCGCCGCGGGCCAAGGAAAACAGCCGCCTCCTCGGGGACGCCGGCTCGGGCGGAGGGGCAGGGTGCAGGCGGCCGGAGTCACCCGGCGGCCCGAGCAGCCCGCCTGGAGACTCCGCCAAGCCCACGCCGGCCCTGGCCCCGGCCCCGGTCGCCTTTTTGTTTGTTTTTTGGGGAGGTGGAAGGGAGCGAGGAGGCTGTCTGAAAGTATCCCGTTTTGTCCCCGTGGGGAGAAAACATCCCTGAAGTGTGCGTATCCGGGTGATGCAGAACGTACCTACTGCCTCTGTTCTGCCCAGGAAATTCATTAATTAAAATGCACTTGAACAGGGATTTTTTTTTTTTTTTTCCTTCTTGAAGGGTGCACAACAGCCAGCTGTGTTTGATACAACCCTCGGGAAATTCTGAGGTTTCTCGTTCTTCTGTGTCCCTCTTGAATTTATAATCTTTTTCTTTAATTTTTCCCCCCCAAATTTCATGCATGCAAAGATGAGTTCTTTTTTCACTTGTATGGTTCGTCTTCTTGGACCGAATAATCCGAGTGTCGGACACGCGAACTTGATGTCGACCTGTGGCAAGGCTAAAGATCGGTGTCTGGAGAAAGTTCATGCCCTTTTAACTTCTCCCTGTTGTAGGAAGGACCTCTTCAGGAGCAGACGCCGGAGCGACCCACTGGGCTTCCTTTGGCCTCCGGAGTTAGCATTGCTTAGAAGGGACCGCTTTCTGCAGTTGGCCTGGACATTAACTGCTAAGGAGATCTGTCTCCTTTGTTTTTTTAAGTCGCAAGAAATGGAAGAAGACGGTGGAGTCAGTTGAAGCCAGCATTGGAAGCTTCCTGAAAAACCTTCATTCTCTGGCACGTTGTTTCACTAGCCCTGCATCTTCTCTCCGAGCCTGGTGTGAAATTCTTGCCCTTTTGACGTGTGGTGGCATTCCCCACCCAACCCCCAATGTGGACTCCAAAGGATTTGTCCTTTCTTTGAAATTTGAAATGAAATGATGGCCACACGTCGGACTGGTCTGCCTGAAGGAGATGGTGACAAGCTCAACGCCTGCCGGGTCCCATCCTGTGAGGTAAGCCAACGTGGTCATGCCATTGGTGGCTCTTCTGCACGTAGGGAGTTCAGCTGTTACTGGGACTTTGAGCTGGTTGGTGGGAGTGATCCAGTTGATCAGGAGCAAGGTGAATCCTTGCCCACTCTTATTCCTCTGGCTTCAAGTGATTCTTTTGCAAATATTGTCCTTGTCTTTGATTTGTCAATATCTTGGTCACCCCTTCAGAATGTGGAGCCCTCCCATTTCTGGTGACTGTGAATACTGTAAGCCTGAGAAAAGGACATCTCAGTACCTGTTTATCTTCAGCTCCCAACCTCCAGTATTTTTCACGTTGAGCTGGTTGGGTTTGGTTGTGTGTGCATTTGGTGTGTATGTGTGTGCAGGGTTTGCCCTCCCTCGTGGAGAGGGTAGGTGGTACCACTTGTCCTGGCTGCTGTTGATGCAGATCTCTGCTTTGGGTAGGAAAAAATTTTTTTTCCCATGGACATTTTAGGCCCAGCCTTGGAAAACACCTTGTAGTGTTGTAATTCCAACTCTCTGAAAAATCTCCTGCCTTGACTGTTATTTTATTTATGTCCTTCCTTTCACTGCTCAGAAGGTCTGTGAGCTGCCCTGGGGTATCAGGTGTCTTGCATTACTGTTTGAACTAGCATCTTGAGAAAGGCCCAGAAGATTTTACTCCAGGTTTCCTGAATTTTTTTTGAGCAGGCAGAACAGAACTCATAAAAAAATCCATTGATTTATGGCATCTATATACCCTGTCACTTTCTCATGTTTTTTCTTTTTTTCTCCTTGTATTTAAAAACTGGAGTATTTGGAATTTCTTGCCATAATGAGTAGATTGTGTTTAGTTAGTTGTGTATGGTTTCTGTAATATGCTTGTTAAAAGCATTGAATATCATTATCCTGGAACTTTCTTTTTGAGACATCTATACTTTTATTGAAATCCTGAGGATATTTCTTTGGGTCTCCTAAGTGTTAAATTTTAACTTCATAGCCCTTGACGCAAGTCTAGTTCTAAGTGTGTGAGTTTGGGCATTGTACTGAAAACGAATTGGAAGTTAAATTTTGGTCCATAAAACATACCTTGTGCTGTTTTTTTCACATTGGAGTAGAAAGTTTGTGCAGAAAACAGGGAGGTACAGTGTGCAGATACTGCACAATTTATTAGGCAGAACTGTAGGTTTACATTTACAATCAGCATTTTACTTCTTGACATCTGTAAACACCTGGTTGCAGGTAAAAGCATGATTAGGTGTAACACCACAGTCTTCTGATCATGGTAAACCATAATAACTCCTTTTGGAAGGCCTGCCTACAACCTGGTGATTGCTTAATGTGTATTGTAGTTACATAATAATATGTACTGAAGTCCTAAAGCCCTATTTGTCATTGTCTTGTGAATACTTTAATTAGCATGCTATTTGCATTATATTTGCAAGAACTAATGTTTATTTGATTTTGTGTGTGTGTGTCATTTAAGAGATGCCTCAAACCAAGAATTTAGACAGCAGTTAGTTGCACACTTGGCTTTTATTAACAGTGACAGTTGTATATTTTTTTAAGAGCTGTGAAATTTGTTTTCATTTGGACCTTACTTCTGGCTTTGCTATATTGTTTCTAATATGGGAAAGAAGAAAGAGTATAAGCAGTACTTGAATTTGGTATTAAGCTGTAATATTATTTGGCTTTTTAAAGACTAGGTAGATATTTTGCTGAGATTCTTTGTGGAAGCAGAAATAAAACCTCTGGAAACTTGTGTGGTTATTGTCTTGTGTTTAATTGTGATGTGAATTTATTCCTGATTGATGCCTCTGATGCACATTACATCTTGTGAATATTTTTTAGTAATAGAAAGGAAGTTGCCATTGGAATGCTTTGGATTGATAGATGTTTAAGTCTCTGAACACCACACTTAATTTTATTAAAAGGATTTTGTTTACAGGATTGTCATTCTTTAAAAAAATTCGAAAACCAATAGCTGCATTCCTATATGTGTTCCAATGAACTAAACAAGAGACAAGCATGTGTGTGTTAGTAGTAATGCTGTCAATCAGCCAAAAACTCAAGTTTGTGGGAGAGAAGAAATCAATGTGGTAAATTAATAGGTGTCTGTCTCATGTCTTTTCTAATTAGCTAACTCCACCTTCTATGAAGTCTGTTTTGCTTTGTTGAAAACAATCTGAGATTTCTTGTTCATCATAAGTATTTCAGTCTAATGGTGTTGCTATGTGAAATAATTTAGGCACTCCCCTGAGAATATATGGGAGAACCCCAAAACACATAACCAACCAGTAATCCCAGCGACTTGGGAGGCCGAAATAGGAGAATTGAAAGATCAAGGCCAGTTTCAGCATCTTAGCAGGATCCTGTCTCAAAATTTAAAAAGTAAAAATAGATGTGGCTCCGTGGTAGAGCACTCACCTAGCATGTGTGAGGCACTGAGTTTGATCTTTAGCACCACATAAAAAAAAAAAAAAAAAACAACAACCAAAAAACATAAAATAAAGTTGTTTTTTTTTTTTTTAAATAGAAGAACTGTTGCATCTATGGGTTCAATCCCTAGTACTTCCCCCACAAGGGGTGAGGAAACAGTTAACCATGGCCCTCTTCAAATAAAGAGTTGTGATAATTCAGTAGAATATGTCTTGGCATTATACAATAAACATATCACAAATTGTATTCAAACAAATTTATACACTTTATATATATCTAAAAGGTGTGTTTTCAAAATTGGTTTTATTCACTATGTACTATGTGTTTGTAGGTGTGTGTTTATTCTGGTCTGTAAAGTATTCTGACAGCAAGCCTTGAGTAACTGCTCATAAAATCACTTTATATAGACTCTTAGAATCCTCTGTGGTGTGACTGCACCTTCCTGTATTATATAGTTTCATCCTTTAAGTTCAACTTGCTTTGTTTTTTTAAACCAAAGAAGTGAAAACTTTCACTCAGCTTTTTAGCCATTTTTAATACGATTTTACTTTCTATCTGTAGTTCACACCACTGTCCAGTAATGGAATTTTTTTCGAAGTATTTTTATTGTTATTTAAGAACTGTATTTACTATTGCTAATTAACTTTTTTTTTTTATTTTGCTTCTTCACCTAGGCTAAGGTTATTCTAGCAATGAAATGTATTGATAGCTCATGAAAACTATTTGTTCGTTGTTTATGGAAAAGTGTAAACAATAACTAGGCCATTTTTCTGTATATGAACTTATATGAACTCATGCTTTGGTTATCTTTCTGGCCTACTATCCATTTTGCTTTTGTTCTAGACTCCCTTACTCCATCACTCTCCTATTCCCTCTTCCCCTTTATATTATCTCTTTTTGTTCTTTCTGCTTGTCTGGTTTATATTGGATTTAACCAGAGCCAAATCTGTTCCATTTCTCCACTCTTCTCACTCCCTGTTTTTTTTTTTTTTTCATGTGGTATTAATCCATATTTATGACTCCAATCCATAATTTTATTTCAGATTTTATGGTTGACTTCAACCTAGGTAGCCAGTTTGCCTTTTTACTTAACAGTGTTTTGGTAGTTCACAGGCATTGCAAACTCAACATATTCTACACCTGCTACCTACCTTCCCCTTTTCTGTACTCCTTCTTTTAATGAGTAGTGCTACTGTCTACTTATTTGTCCAGATCAAAAACTAGGTCATCATCCTTGACTCCTCATAGCTAAAATCCTGTTGAGTATATTCCAAATCCCCAGTGCCACTACCCAAGTTCAGACATCAGTTGCACCTACCTGATAAACCATAAAAACAGGCTTCCTAAGTAGTTTAGTAACCCAGCTGTGCTCCTTTCCAGAGTTTGATCCCTACCATAACCAGTGATCCTACTGAAATAGAAAGGCCAATACAGAGAGTAAGGAGAGGGAGAGTAACAGAAAAGTGAGCTACATTCTCCCCATATAAAATAATTTTCTGGCTTCCTATTACCTTTGAAATAAAGTCGAGACTCCTTAGAAGTATTAAAGGACTTGGGCTGCCCTTCTCCTATCTCTCTTGTTACTTCTTTCGATACTTCCTGTACTGAAATCCTTTCAGGTCTATAGAGACAGAACAATATTTCTCTTAACTTTAGAAATCTGTAAATATATTCTTTCAACCTTTTCCCACTTTCTCCTCCCCCTCTTCCCAATTCTCCATGGCTGATCTTCACTTATTCTGATCTTTTCTTCCTCAGGAAAGCCTTTTCTGACTTTTCAAGACTGGGATTAGTAGTCTGTAGTGCATTATCCTAAAACAGGATGAACTTTATGTAGCAGCATTTACAAGTCTGTTTATCTCTAGCCCCCATGGATTGTGGTCCTCATTATAGCAGAGACCATGTTTGTTTCCACAGTGTCTGACACATAAGTTCAGAATATATTTGTTGAATGAATGAATATGCACAAAAAGCTTTAAATTTCATTAAGTGTTCACTTAAATTCTAGTACACTGTACTCTCTTGATTAGTCTCCTTACTTATTGTCCCCTCCTGACCTTCATACACCTCAGGGCTAAATTTGATCTTCTTTACTTCTTCTATATTCAGTTTCGCGGTTTTAAAATATCAAATATATATTGCTAGTTCATATATATGGGATATAATGCACACATATGTATAATGTATATGTGTATATACACATACAAATACCTCTGTGTGTGTGTGTGTGTGTTCACTGCTAACTTACCCCTCTGTCTCTTTAATTCAGATTTCTACATCCAACTGACCTGACCACTCAGAATCTCCACTTGGATATTAAAAGGCACATCCAAAACCAAATTCCTGATTCTCTGCATCTGTTCCCCATCTTGCTCCAATTGCTCCTTCTAGTCTGCCTCATCTCAAGCAATAGCAATTTGTCCCTTCCAGGACAGGCATCTTGGAGTGATTTTTTTTTTTATATCTTTCTTTTTTTCTCAGATATAGCATGCAAATCTGGTTGACTGGTCTCTCAGCTTCAGTCCTTGTGAGCCTGGAGTCTGTAACAGTAACAGAAATCACATAGTAATATCCCCACAGTAATCAGAATAGATCATTTATAAATCAGATCATGTCACTCCTTTTTTCAAATTCCTCTCAAAGGGTTTCTCATTTCCCTGGAGATTATTAAAGGCCAAAGTTTTTATAGTGATCTGTAAAGCTACGTATAACCTACCCTCCTACCTGCCTGACCTCACTTTCTGTTACTCTTCCCCTCCTTACTCTGTACTGGCCTTTCTGGACTCTTATCTTCACCATGCACATCAAGCTTGGTTAGTTCCTCCAGAGCCTTCCCACTTGCTGAATCTTCTTGGAACACTCTTCCAGGTTTCTACTTGGCTCACTTTCTTGTCTCTTAGGGCGGTTGCTTAGAGGTCACCTTCCCAATGAATCTTTGCCAACACTCTCTTTTGTGACTCCCCTACTCCTCATGCCATGCCATGCCTTACCCTGCCCAGCAGCCCTCCTTCCTTGCTTTATTTATCTCTATAGCATATAATGTCCACTTGAAGCGCTTATATATCAGATTTGGTTTATTTATTTGATACAGGTAATATATATAGAATGTAAATGTTAAGAGTGCAGAGTTTGTCTGTTTCATTCATTTTGTATTTTATGTGCTTAGAATAGTATCTATCCCTTAATATGTTCTCTGTAAATACATTGTTTAAAAAATTAATCGAGACTAGAAAAATTCCAAAATGTTAGTTTGTGTGTAGGCATATAAGTATGTGAACACTTATTTTAGATTATTCAAAACATGTAGAGTATGAAGTTCATGTTTTTGCTTAGATTTCCTCTCCACCTTAAATTCCATTCCATTTAAATTATAACTGCTGTTCAGATTTCTGAGGCCTTTTTTTTGTTGTTGTTTTTTCATCTTTCTTACCTTTGGGAAGCCAGTTACCAAGTAATAATAACCAAGAAAATATGTAGTTTAGAGGTATGAAATCATTTTCACTGAGGGGTAATGAATAACTAGCAATTGGAAAAATAGGAAAAGCTATAAAAAAGTAATGTGTCTCTTTTAACAATGTTTTATTTCTTAAAATGAATATCCAGTATATGTTCCTTTTTATGTATTTTTATTTCTTCTGTTATAAATATTTCGTGATCAGTTCAAAAAGAGATCACAACATTGACTATGATAAAATGTCAACAGTTGTTAATTCTGGATAATGAGAATATTGAAATTGCATTATTTTCTCTTTCTTGAATTTTTTCTTTATTTAATTCCAAGACTACTATAAAAAAGATACTATTTGCAGATTTTAGAAAATAGGTTGTGTGTTACCATTTTTGTGAAAATCAGGTTGCTAGCAAACTACAACGCTTAAAACAATATTTAAATAGCTTTAAAGAAGTTTGTTTTCTTCTTTGGAGGCCTAGGATTCATTCTGGACTAGCTATAACATAACTATTACTTAATTTCAATGTGTATTGCTACAAGTTAGGGTTAAAGGCTCTGAGGATGAGAATAATGGCAGTGGCAGCATCCGGTTATTGTTGCTGAGCGGCATTTTGGCATTTCGCAGAAGCCTGGTGAATGTATGGAGTGGGACCTATCACTAGATAAATGAGTACTCATTTACAATGAGTACTCAGATCTGAAGAAAAATTCTCCATAAACTACTTTGAGTTCCTTGGCATTCATTCCTTATAAGTACAGCATCTTTCAAAGTCCATTGTGTCTTTTATTTGTTTTGTTTTTGTGGTGCTGGGGATTGAACCTAGGGCCTTGTGCATACATGGCAAGCAATCTACCAACTGAGCTATATCCCCAGCCCAAAAGTCTGTTGTATCTTGATTTCATGTTCTTCATTTCTTTAGCTACTACCAGGTCAAGTAACATAGAACAAAAGTAATATTCAGTTTCTTTTGTTCTTTGTTATGTGAAGGGACTTGTCTTCTTCTTATATTTAACACTGTGTTGATTTAAGTGTGGGTAGTGCTAGTGTTGATAAGATGCACAGATGCTGTTGTTGAATTCAGCTATTTTCTGTTACAGAAGGAACATATGGTAGGCACTTGTTTTTTTTTCTGGTTGATGTGATTAGATTACTAAAATGAATGGTTATTGTACTTAAAGATTGTCTTAGTACTTATCTACTTTTAATTGATCTTAAGGAATTAAATGTGCTAAAATATTATAAGCCTTCTGTATATTCTGTTGGTTTGAAGTAGACGTCTTCGTGTAAAAGCTCAGTTTTGGATTGGTGTAGTTGTGAGTAGTGCCATGTATGCAGTGCTTCTTATGATCTTTCAGATTCTTTGTCTTTCTCGTAACCTAATAAGACTTAGCTTCTGGACTTCATATTCTTTTGTTTACTGCAATAATCTTTACTATATCTTAAGAGGACTTATATTCTTAAGAGCATCTTGATTTCCTCCCTATTTACAAGATAGAGTATCATTAAAAATCAGTAGATACAAAGCTAGATTTATTATTACATGTAGACATTTCTTCTGAATGTGGCTTAGCTAGTATGATCTTGTAATTAATAGACACTTTAGCCTTAAGGTATCTAGACATCCTTAATACTCATATCTTCCTAATAAATAAAAACTCTATATTTAAAAGAAGTTATGTAAGCTTGATCAGTAAGACCTGCTTTTTCATCTCCAAATTCTGCATGTTGGCTTCTGGAAATATATTACGTACTAGTGGATGCGAGGAGAAGGGAAAGCTCTGGGCACCCTGTTAAAATCAGATCTTAAATGTAATGCTTTTAGGGAATTGTTTTTCATTTGTTTTTTTCATTTAATAATGTATCATAGACATACCTCTTTGTCCAAAGGTTGTATAGATAGGTCTTGTCCATTTTGTAAATGGAGGAAAAGAAACTTAAAAAGCACAGTCAAAGTTTTCAAAGGCTGTAATGTAAAAGAGGGATTAGATTTATTTGTATGCCTAAAAAGGATAGAACTAGGTAGGATCAATGGATAGGTAGATGGGCCAATTTATTTAGTCCACTAGTTGGAATTTTTTTTTTTTTTTCAATTAGAAGTTAACTGAAGTTCAGGTGTTTTTGAAGAGGTGGGGTGGTAAATGACCTTCAGTTAAATGTATTATTGAGGAAATTTCCTGCTTTGCTAGTAATTTAAATCAGGCACTCTGGTGAGCATTGGAATCACTTGGACAACTTTTAAAATTTCGGATTCATGATCCTCCTGATTTAATCAATCAGAATACTTGGGTGTGACCTCAAAACCTTAATTTTGGGCATTCATTGCTTAATCTAGTTATTTTCCAAGTTTGGGACCAACAAGACTAGATGACGTTTCCAGATCCTTCCAAGATCTAAATTCTTATGATACCCTGATTTTGGAATTGTTATAAGCAAACTGAAGTCATTGTAAAGAAAACAAGCAGACATATGAAGGGAAATTTTAAATGGCTGTAAACCAGTGAACATTTCTCTCTCTTTTTTTTTTTGTACTGGAGAATGAGCTCTGCTTTACCATTGAACCACATCCCCAGTCCTTTTTTTTTTGAGACAGAATCTCATTAAGTTGCTAAGGCTGCCTAGAACTTTTAATCCTCTTGCTTCAACCTCCTGAGTTGCTGGGATTACAGGTGTGTGCCATGGTGCCTGGCAATATTCTTTTCAAATAAGGTAAATTTTGTGTCAAAAGAGCACTTTAAAATTACAACAGTTGTAGGTGTTGTACTTTTTATATGTATGTACTTCAATCAAAAGTTAAAAATTTTAAAGTGATGGAATCTGTTTTTGTCTTATTGCAGCTAATATTGTTGCTTTTAAGCTGTATTATAAAAGTGTTTTGTTGGCATCATGTACAGAAGGGTATTTTTTAAAAATTAAATTTATTTATTTTACAGTATAATGCATTTGGACATATAGTACACAAATGGAGCACAACTTCTCATTCCTGTGGCTGTACGTGGTTCAGTCATTCCAGTAGTGTAATCATACATGTATATAGGGTAATAATGCCTGTCTCTTTCTACTGTCCTTCCCATCCCCACAACCCCACCCCTCCCCTCTACACAAACCAAAGTTCCTTCATTAGAAGGGTATATTTTCCTTAAGCAAAAACTCAGAATAAATTATTTTGTGCATGTTGTAATCATTTGTTCATATTAAAACTTTATCAAAAATAGGAAAAGTTCAGTGGAAGAATATATAAATGGAAGATGTCCTTTATCTAGTTACACATTGTGAAAGGTTACAGGAATCATTCCACCATAAATCTTTAATAACTGATAATAAAGTATTTCCCCCTGCATACCCTTGCCCATTTCACATCAGTGGCAGTTCTCTCCCTGTCTGTTGAATCAATCTTGTCTTTAAGTCTCATTGAATTGGATAATATGATGCAAGTACAGTGCAAACTAATTGCAATGTCTAATTGTTAATTCTGCAAAAGAAGCAGGATTTCTTAAAGTTGGTGAAAGTGATGAAGGCAAAGCCTGACAAAGAGGATCTGGCAGTGAGGCCAGTTAACAAATGAAGAAAATGTAATCAAGGTTGATAGGCATCTCAAAGGAGAGCAAGTTGAATTCCAAGGATTAAGAGAAGCTTTTGAGAAAACTGATGCCTTTGGGTATGATTGCATAGAAGGGGATGTATTTCTTTGTTTTTTTTTTTAATATTTATTTTTTTTAAAAGTTTATTTTATCTTGTTTTTTTTAAAAAATTTTAATTGTAGATGGATACAATACCTTTATTTTATTTACTTATTTTTTAATGTGGTGCTGACGATCAAACCCAGGGCCTCACATGTGCTACACAAGCACTCTGCCACTGAGCTACAACCCCAGCTTGGGGGTGTATTTCTTTTCTTCCAGAAAGTGAAATTTAGTTTGGACTCAAGTTTTTTTTTTTTTTTTTTTTTTTTAGCTTTTTGCCAAGAGACACAAAAAAGTAAGCATGAATGTTTTGATGGAAGAAGAAATGGGTATAATGAACAGATTTCTTTTTTTCTATAGGCAGTGCTGCTGAGAGTTAATAGAAAATTCTGGCTTTTCTATTTGACTTTGAAATGAAGCTATTTAAAGGTCCAAGGTTAGCTTTTTAAGAGGTTGTATTGTTAAAGTAGTTCTTAGATGCCGAGAAAGTTCAGTCAGTGTCTGCCAACATTTCTGATCCCCATGGGTCTTTCCTTCCTAGGAGCACCAGTAATGCCTTAGCAAAATGTGCAGTTGATTCAGATCTGTACTGTTAGGCACAGTGACACTGCAGACTTTGTGGGAGAGATTAGGTAACATTGGAGTCTTCTTTGGGATGGTATGATCTAAACTAGAATCTCTAGCAGAAGGTCTTGACAGAACCATAGTTTATGACTGCTAGAACTGTATCTGCCCTGAATGTGCAGATATATGGATTCTCTCCAGCTCAGGATCTTGGAATAATTTTTTCTTGTTTAATCCTTGATTTATGCCACCACCCTTGACTGTTTTTATTTGACCAACATAATTTTTATTTTTCACTTTGATTTTCAAACAAGTTATTCAAACATTTTATTTGGATCATTCTGTATCTCTAGGATAAAGGTAGGCCTATATTTAAAGACCTAAAATGTACCTGTAAATCAGGAAATATAACAATACCCCCAAACATATGGCTTGGAAAGTAAATGCTACTACTTAATTTTCCCAAACTATAGAGAAATGTTTAAAATTTATTTATTTTTTTATACAGTTATTGATTTGTGGAGAGACTTGTCCCTCTGTTTCCCATACTGCTCTTGAACTCAGGTTATTCTCCTGCCTCAGCCTTTTAATTGCTGGGATGCTTGGCATATTTTTGATAGGAGAAAAGTGTGTCTTTTGTACTTGGTTTTGAGTTGACTGAAGACTAGATAGAGATGTTATGTTAATATCTTAAAAGGATTTTGAACTTGAGAAACCAGTTGGTACTATTCCAATTAAAACGTAGAACACCAATATCAAGAGTAAAATGGAGGACATTATTCATAGCCTATAGACATTGAAAGGACAAAAAGGGAATTTTATGAACAACTTTATGTCAGTGAATTTGATGACTTAAATGGGCAAATTCCTTGAGAGATGTAAATGACCAAACTAAAAAAGAAATCTGAATAGTGCCATATGTTTTGAAAAAATTGCCTTTGTAATTAAAAATGAAGATTCTAGATCCAGTTGGTACACTGATATATCCTATCATAGTTTAATTTATTTTGTCCCATCATCCGAGATGTGGAGTTCCTATAAAAACCTAAATTGAGCAACAAATATACCACTTATGGTAACTTAAAAATAATTATGTTTGCAGAATTGAAAACTTGGGACTTTAGTGGTTTAAAGAAGAAATGATACTACTACTATGCAAACTCAGAAAATGAACACAGAGGGAACACTTCTGACCTTATTTAATAAAGCCAGTATAAGTCTGGTGACAACCAGATGAGAACATCATAAGAAAAGGAACCTATACCAACAGCTGTCATGTTTGTAGATGTAAACAATCCTTAAGAAAATATCAGTGAGTCAAATCTAGCAATATAAGAAAAGGATAGTGTGTTATGACTACATTGGAGTCATCTCAGGAATGAAAATTAGTATCTCAGTGTAATTTACTGTTAGAATAACATAGAAAGTTTATATGATATCAGTAGATAAAGAAAAAGCATCTGACAAAATATAAGTCATTTGGCATCAAAACTCAGAAAATGGAATATAATGATACTTTCTCAGTTTGATAAAAATCATCTATGAAAAAAATCTACAGCTATTATACTTTGTTGAAATGTTGAACATTTTCCTGCTTAGATTGGAAATGGAGCAAGGATGTCTGCTTTCAACATTTCTGTTTAATATTATACTAGAGGCCCTACTTAATAAGTCAAGAAAAGGAAATAAATGAAGGAAAAACAAAATTGGAAGGAATATACAAAAAACAACATAAACAACCCAACTAGAATTAGGAAGTGAATTTTTCAAGGTCAGAGGTTGCAGGGTTACTATACAATTTTTCCTTCCTTCTACTGGGGATTGAACCCATGGGGTACTTTACCACTCAGCTACATTCTCTGTTCTTTTAACTTTTTAAAATTTCAAGACAGGGTCTGAGACTTTTGATCCTTCTGTAATCCTGGTCTCCAGAGTAGCTGGGGTTACAGGTGTGCACCACCATGTCCAGACGTTTTTTATTTCTATATATTAAAAACAAACAACTAGAAAATGGAAATTAATAGGAGTAGCATTATTTCAGTATTTTAATGAGGACCTAAATTGAGACTCATCTATAGATTACTTCATAGGACTCAATACCAATTAAAGATCTGGCAGGCTACTTTTTTCTTTTTTTCTTTGGTAGAAATCAACAAGATTTAGGTGAAATGCAAAGAACATAGAGGAGCCAGATCAATTTTGAATAAGAACAAAGGTGGAGGACTTACAGTACTGTTTTATAATACTTATTAAATGCCACAAAAATCAAGACAATGTAGAATTGGTGTACTGATTGACATATACAAGAAGCGAAGAAAATGGAGAGTTGGTCTTTTTTTTTTTTTGTTTTTGGTACTAGAGGTTGAACTCAGGGGCACTGAACCTCTAGGCCACATGCCCAGCCCTGTTTTGTATTTTATTTAGAGACAGGGTCTCACTGAGTTGTTTAGCACCTTACTAAGTTGCTGAGGCTGGCTTTGAATTCAAGATCCTTCTGTTTCAGCCTCCTGAGCCGCCAGGATTACAGGCGTGTACCAATGCACCTGGTTGAAAATGGAGAGTTGGGAAACCCATGTATTTCCATTTGAGCTTGGTGGTATTATGGAACAAATGGATAGTAATATGAAAAAAATGAATTTCCATCTTATATCACACAGAAAAGTTAACCCAAAATAGATCATTGATGTAAAAGCTGACTATAAAACTTCTACTGAAGAACAAAATAATATACATGGCTTTTGAGTAGACAAAGATTTCTGTGACAGGACACAAACAGCATTAACCAGGGAAAACAAAACAAAACAAAACAAAAGACCAGTTAGACTTCATCAAAATTAAAAACTTAGGCTTTTTGTAAAATACCTGTAAGAAAATGAAAAATCAGCTAGGTGCACTTGTGAATGCCTATAATCCCAGTGACTCAGAAAGCTAAGGCAGGAGGATGGGCAAGCTTGAGGCCAGCCTGGGTAGTTTATGGAGATCTTGTGTCAAAATAAAAAGGGCTGGGGCTATAGCTCAGTGGTAGAGCACCCCTGAATTCAATCCCCAGTACTTAAAAAGAAAACCAAACAAAACAGGGAGAAAAGATTCACAAAATATGTATCTGATCAAGGACTGGCTTCCAGAATATATAAAGAACTCTTATGACTCAATAGTAAGACAAACAACCCAGTTTTAAAAATGGGCAAAAGTTGAACTCCACACAAGATATGTGAATGACAAATAAGCACATGAATCTGTTCAACAACATTAATAATCAGGGGAAAATGCAAATTAAAACTACAACAAGATATCATTATGCACCGCTTAGAATCAAACTAAAATTAAGAATAAGTACCGTGTGTGTGTGTGTGTGTGTGTGTGTGTGTGTGTGTAAAATTGAACTCTCATACATTGCTTGATAGGAATGTTAAATGCCATGTAGTAAAACATTTTGGCAGTTTCTCCAAGAGTCAAACATACATCTACCATGTGGCTTACTTTTAACATCTCCAAGTTTAAACATCCCAAATGTCTATCAACAGATGAATGGAAAACAAATTATATTATATCCATGTAATGAAACACTGCTCAGCAATAAAAAAAGAATGAAGTAAGGATACACAACAACATGTGTGAATCTAAAAAATGTTGAGAAAAAGAAGCCAGACATGAAAGAGGCATAAAGGAACATGGTGCTGTGGAAATGCTCTGTATCTTAATTGTGTGGTAGAGTTGATTATATGTATTCATTTATCAGAATTCATGGAACTACACATTTAGAATGGATCCATTTTATTATTTGAGCCTCAGCAAAATTGATTTATAAGAAATAAAGATTGGCAATAGCAAATTTCAGTGAGGATGTAGAGCAGCTGAAGCTCTGATATATTGCTGATGAGAGTTTAAAATGGTACAACATTTTTTAAAAAGCCTTTGGCAGTTTCATGTATATGTGTTTGTATATACATATTAATTAATTGATTTTTTGGTGCCAGGGATTGAATACAAGGACACTTAACCACTTAGCTACATCCCTAGCTCATTTTTATTTTTGAGACAGGGTCTTCCTAGGTTGTTAAGGCTGGCTTTGAACTTGTGATCTTCTTGCCTCAGTCTCCTGAGCCATGGGGATTATAGACATGTGCCACCATGCCTGTTGGCAGTTTCTTGTAAAATTCACTGTATATCTACCTTAGGACACAGCATTTCCATCCCTAGATAATATCTTAAGAGAACTAAAACACATGTCCACCAAAAGATTTGTATAGGAGTGTTCATAGGGTTGACTGATGGTAATCTCAAAGTGGAGACAACTCAAATGTCCATTAACAGGAAACTGATAAAAATTGTAGTATATTCATACTGTAAAATATTTTTCAATAATAAAAAACAGCCTGGATGAATAGCAGAAACATGCTAAACAAAAGAAGAAGGAAGACAAAAGGGTATGTGCTATGTGATTTCATTCATAAAAAGTTTTAGAGCAGACAGAACTAATATATAGCAGTAGAAACCAAATGGTTGTCTTTACGGTGTGTCTAGGTGGGTACACAGGAAAACTTTCTGGAGGTCACAGAAATGTTCTATATCTTGATGTGGTTATGAGTTACTTATGGACTTGTAAGAGTTCATGAATTGTACACTTAAAATCTACATATTACACTGTAAATTAATATTTATACATCAGAACCCAAAAGATGAAATTAAAATGTAAAACATGGTGGAAAAAATTAAGAATATAAAAAAGTTAAAAGAGAAAAACTAAAACTGTTGGATAAGACACAGCACCTTGCCTAGTACTAAAAATATTAGATCTGTTCTCTTTCACTTTTGTATCCTCAATTTTTTTAAAGAAGAGAATCAGAATGTTTTTAATGTCTATGATTCTTAAGGTCTAATTTCACAACTTTAATAGAAAATTGCTTTCAGGTAGTTGAACTCTTAAACCCTGGACTTAATTTGTACCTCTAATATATTCAGTTACTCTTATCTTCCTAAGTCCTTCAACAAAATTGTAGTAGTTTTGTTTTTTTCTAGAGGAAAGTTTTAAAATTTTATTTCCTTAATTGTAGGTCATAGTAAAAAAATAAATAAAAATAGTGAAACTGAAAAACAATTGAGCATATATATTGCAACAAATTGTTAGGTTGCAAAAAGTTGATTTTTCTTTGAGTTTAATGAGACTGGTAAGCAAATACTAGTTGACTTCATAGAACCTTTGATTTGTTTTGGAAACGAAGATAAGTAAACTTCTCTGAATACACTTTGTAAAAAGTGATAACTAGTTTGTAAAGTATTGTTTTCTTTAGTAATGCCCAATGACTACATTTTGGTGTTTGTTCAGGAATTCTTGATTAACTGTTCTTTTTTTTAAAATACTGTAATAAAGTATACATGACATAAAATTTACAATTTTAACCTATTTTAATTGCCTAATTCAGTACATTAGGTATATGGTCGTAAGGTTGTATAATCATCATCTCTGTCTTTCCAGAACTTTTTTTATCATTCCAAACAGAAACTCTGTTAAGCAATAACTTCCTAGTCTCTCTACCTCCTAGTAACCTCTATTCTATTTCAGTTGTAGATTTGTCTATTTTAGATACCTTATATAAGTGGAATCATACAATATTTGTTCTTTTGTGTTGATTTACTTTACATAATGTTTTCAAGGTTTATTCAACTATTGGAGTTCTAGTTATTAGAGCTCCAATTTCCTTCTATGGATGAATAATGTACAATTGTATGAATATATCATGTTTTATTATCCATTCATCTGTTGATGGAAACTTCGGTTGTTTCCACCTTTGGCTATTGTGAATATGCTGCTATGAATGTTGGTGTACATGTGTCTTTTTGAATCTCTATTTTCGTCTTTTTTGAGAGTAGGATTGATGGCAGGATGCTTCAGGCAGAGAGAACCATGTGGGAAAGGCAAAATGTGAGAGAATGACTAAATACAAAAAATGCCAAAAAATTAAGAAAAGTCCTATTAAAATACTAAAATAATATAAACTTAAAAACCATATAAGATTTTCCTCTTCCGTTGCCTTTATGTAACATGAAATGCATACATTTTAGTGTTTGAAAAGTCTTTGCAATGCTTTTCTTTCTAGTTCAGAACTGTTTTTGGCACATGAGGGTGTACCACATAGGAAATCTCTGGTATGTTTTGTATCCAGCGTTAGATTCTTAAAAAAACAGAAACAAAAAACTGGGTTTGGCCAACTGTAATCCAGTGAGTAATTTTTTTTAAAAAAGTTAACCCGTAAAATCTGTTAATATTCACAATCAAACTGATTTGAGGACCCTGAGAAACAATAATTAGTGATAATATTTTTAAAGTTTTCTGTTTTGAGGAGTTACATCAGAGTTCTCTGTTTTAATAAATTCTGGTTTTGGGTGCTTCATCTGTCTAACCTTTGCTTCTCCTATTTTTTTTTTTTTCCTTGACCACTTTATAATCTGTAAACTGGTGGGGCAAGAAAAATGCTTTTTTTTCTTTTAGATTAACTGTATATTTCTAGAAGAATTTGTTTGTTAAGGTGGTCGTAGGGGCTGGGACTGTAGTTCAGTGGTAGAGCACTTGCCTAGCACATGAAAGGCACTGGGTTTGAGGCTCAGCACCACATAAAAACAAACAAACAAACAAATAAATAAATAAACAAATAGATATAGTGTCTACTACAACTAAAAAAAATTTTTTTTAAAAAGTTGGTTTTAAACTTTTGACAGGAAAACAGACTAGTTGGAACGCTTGCTCTCTCCCCCACCCACTTTTGAGAGATCATGAGAATAGATTCCCAATAGCTAGAGATAAGAGAGTTTTTGCACAGAGTAGTATAGTTGTTAAAGAGCCATATAGTTTCTTACTCTTTTTTTTCTTGGTCTATAAATATACAAATCAGGAAAAAGTTATTAGTAGTCCTTTTGATATTTGCTATACAGTAAGTAATTAAATCATTTGTCTTTGATTTTGAATGTTTTGCAACTTTTAATATTTTTTATTTCTGTTGCATGTTAGACATTTATGCTATTGACATTAATTAGCCTTAATATTTATTTAGTATTAAAGTACTGTTCAGTACTTTGTAAGTGCTAAACTGTAATGTCTGTTTTCTGGAAATACACAATGAGAGAAAGTAGATTTTAGATAATTTTACAGTTATTAAAGGAGAACATTTTAACTCATTAAGTACCTTAAATCATTTACCACAGTTAATCTTCACAACAACTCTGCAAGGTATGTACTATTGTATGCATTTTTAAATTATGGAAACTGGGGTTCAGAGTTAACTTCAAGATCACACAGATCTTCTGAATATCATTTCTTTTTTAAAAATTTTTTAATTTTTATTATTGGTTCAAAACATTACATAATTCTTGACTGAATATCATTTCTTGACAGTTGTAGATTGATCATATTCTTGATGAAAACCTATGGTTCATTTAAAGCTGACCTACTGTAACAGGATTTAAGGTACATAGACTTATTTCACGTATTGCCTTGTTTTCCAACCTCATCTCTTGCTGGAATCCATAGTACTCTGGATTATGAGAAGTCTGAAGTCTTTTCATGTCTGCTCATATTCCTTCTGTATGAAATACCTTTCCCATGTCTTGTCATTTATGTAAGTCCACACTTCCTTCAAAGTATTACTTGGTTTGTAAGCTTTTCTGACCTTATTAATCCCAGGTAGAAAGTATTTTCCCAGTCTTAAGGTAGATGGTCTTGCTTTCTATGGATTTCTTCCTACATGCTTTCTCTTCTTCTAAACTCTGTCTAGTTACCCTTATTTGTAGTGTTGTTTGTATAGATCTGTAATCTCTTATCTAAAAGGGTTGGGTATTTCAGAATTCATGAGTTTTCACATTTTAGAAATGTAAGATGATGCAGGTTCTAGGACAGCATTCAGCCATCAGAAGTAGCTGCTGTGAAATGTATGACTATTTACCCTGTAGGAAATGTATGACTGTTTACTCTGTAGGCTTGGAAAGGCTTACCATGAGCAGGACAGGTTTTTCTGTCAGTGAGTTACAAGAGATATTTTCACTTTCAGAGCTGTTTGAAATTTAAAAGCATCAATGTGGGGTTATAGATTAATTACTTTTTGTGAAGTATAGACTGTATTTTCTAAAAAATCTTGTAATTGTATGAAATTTTATAATATTTTTGCTTCTTTCCCTTTATTTGTGGAAATGAATTGGTTTTTAATCACCTTTCAAAGTTTGTGTGTTCGTGTCTATTAATTTATCTATACCTGTCTGGTAGATGCAAATGTATATCATGTATTTCAAAGGTCATTGTACCTTGAAGTTGTCCCATTTTTGGCCAGTGGACTTCTTTTATTTTGTTCCTGAATCCTTTTAGACATGAGCCTCATTGTCTTTGGTGGCTTCCTAATTATCTGGTATGATTTTCTAGTTCATCTTTTATGTAGTTTTTCACTCCAGGACCTAGAATCAGCCATGTCTTCAAGAAAATCCTAGGTTCTTCCAGTGGGAATGATATTTCAAGACCATGTGTGGTTGCTAGGGATGCTCATTGCTACTGAGTTACACTTGACTGTAGGTCTTTACACACACACACACATGGAGTTTGACTTTTTATTTTGAAACAACTGAAAAATAGTACTGAGAGTTTCCTTATATCCTTTACCTAGAATTCCGTAACATAAATGTCTTATATAATGATAGTATAATTATCAAAAGTAGGAAATTAGTAATAATATTGTTATAGTATTACTGATACACTGTGGGTCTTTTTTGTCATGTTAATTTGTTTTTGAGATAATGAGTCATAATGATATTTCTTTTCAAATTCAGGACTAGAAGTTTTTATTTTTTGGCATTAGATCTGGTTCTTTATCCTTCCACATTAAAAATGAGGACAAAATGAGGCATTAGTATACATATTGCCAAATTACTCATGTGATTTTATTCCAAATATCACATACAACAATCTAGAAAAATAGTGCAAAAGTAGTACCTTATCGGGGCTGGGGATGTGGCTCAAGCGGTAGCGCGCTCACCTGGCATGCGTCCGGCCCGGGTTCGATCCTCAGCATCACATACAAACAAAGATGTTGTGCCCGCCGATAACTAAAAAATAAATACTAAAAAATTCTCTCTTTAAAAAAAAAAGTAGTACCTTATCAATATGATTACTGAAAACAGTATATTTCTTTCCTGGGCTTTCCCAATTCTCTTATTAAGTTGTACTATATCTGCTTTATCAAACTATATAGGCATTATGTATATACTCTCTCCTCCCCCCCCCCCCCTTTTTTTTTCTGGTACCAGGGATTGAACTCGGAGATGCATAACTACTAAGCCACTTCCCAAGCCTTTTTTATTTTTTGTTTTGAGACAGAGTCTTGCCAAGTTGCTGAGGGCTTTACTAAGCTTCTGATTGGCTTTGAACTTGTGATCCTCCTGCCTCCTGAGCTGCTGGGATTACAGGTGTGCGCCACTGTGCTTGCCTGGCTACTCTCTCTCTTTTAATGCTTTTACTTTTGGTACAGATAGCTATATTTAATGCTCTAGATCTTATGCCCATGTTTGTATATCCATGTAGATGATCTGGAGCTCATTCTGTGATAAATTCGTTAGGAGGAGGTATGGACACAAAATTCCCAGAGTTCTCACAAGTAGATAAGTTTGTCTGTGACCTTTGTAACTGGAAGTGTTTGGCTGGGCACGTTATCCTTGATCACGTTTTCTTTCTTGTGATGTCTTCAGTATGATGCTGCATTTTGTTGTTTAAAAAAAAATTTTTGCTGTTTAAAACTCTGATGGTCATCTAATTTTTATTTCCATGATAAATCACTTGGTGTTTCTGCTTAGACACATAAAGGATTTATTTATTTATTTTTTTGGTCTTTCAAGTATGCAATTTTGCTAGATTATATGTTCATGATGATCATTTTGGGTTCATAGTCTCAGGTATCCTTAGTTCCCTTCAATGTACATTTTAGTATCTGTTCTATTTTCTGCTTGGCTGTTTGGTTTTCTTCTTAAGGGATTTTCTTGTACACATATTGAAATCTCCTTGTCTATCTTTACTTGTTAGATTCACCTGTATCTCTTCTAGTTTAGTTTTTTATTTCTGAATTAATGTCTTCTGATTTCTTTCCTGAGTTCCATCAGCTCATTTTTGAGTTTGTGCAATTGCAAAATAATTAAGTTCTTTCATATATATATATATATATATATATATATATATATATATATATTTAAAATTTTTTTTTTAACTTGTACTACTCAGTTTGAGTTTTGTTTCTAGTAGTGTCTCCTCAAATATGCAGCTTTTTCTTGGGAAGGAGATTTGCTTCTCCCATTTTGTAGTCTTGAGTTTGGATTTTCTAACTAACTCTGTCTCCTTCAGACATGACCATAGATTCATATTTATACACCTCCTGTCGAGTGGGTAAAACTATCCTAGTTTTAGTTGTTTTCTCATATTGGCTATTGTTCTTTCCAGTGAGTACCTCTTGGCTGTTTGGGCCTACCATGATAAATTACATAAATTTGTTGGCCTAAAACAACAGAAATCGTATTCTCTTACACTTCTGGTAGCTCCAGGTATTTCTTAGTCTGTGGCAGCATAACTCTAGTCTCTACCTTTGTCTTTATGTGGCCTTCTTCACCCGATGTTCAGTCTTCCTCTGCCTTTTTCTTGTAAGGTCACACGTCATTGTCCCATCTAAGTAATTCAGGATAATCTCAAGATCCTTACCTTAATTATATCTACAAGACTCTTTTCCTGAATAAGGTCCATTCTTTGGTTCCAGATGGACGTATCTTTTTTTCAGGGTTGATGCATTATGGGAGATCTGTTCAGTCACATGCCCTGCTGTTTCCCTTTGACTTTTTCTCTGCAGATCCTGATGTTGTGTAAAATTTGTTGTTATTAGTGATTTGTCTGTCCTCACTTTTATTTTGGGGTTCGTAGGGATACCTTTTCAACTTAGTTTGTTTTTTTTAGTCCTGGGAATTGAACCCAGGGCCTTGTGCATGCGAGGCTCGCACTCTAACAACTGAGGTATACCCCCAGCCTGTCAACTTAAGTTTTGTTGTTAATATTGCCCATGTGATATTTTATTTTATTGGCTTGCTCTCTGTCTATATTTTCTTTTTTCTGGGGAGGAGAGAATTTAGGGAAGATTTCCATATCACTTTTAAATAAGGAAGAGTTGGATAGTCATTTAAATTTTTCCTTCATGAGTTTTCTAAAGGATTTTTCAGGTGGAGGTTCCCCATGGGAACCATGAAAGTGTAAAAATCATACTGTGTGTTTAGGAATGGTTTGTAAAATCTTGATCTCATTAGGCCACTAGTCCTTGAGATTTTGTTTTGTTTTGTTTTTTTGATATGAAGTTTTGTTTACTGAATCTTAACTAGTAAGGTCTACCAGAATTACCTGAGAACTGGTGAAAATCAGATGCCTGGAATCCTTCCCTCCCCACCCCCAGATTTTTTTTTTTTTTTTTAAAGAGAGAGAGAGAGAATTTTTTTTTTAAAATATTTATTTTTTATTTTTCGGCAGACATAACATCTTTGTATGTGGTGCTGAGGATCGAACCCGGGCAGCAGGCATGCCAGGTGAGCTCCTCAGCACCACATACAAAGATGTTGTATCTGCCGAAAACTAAAAAAATAAATATTTAAAAAAAAATTAAAAAAAAAAGATTTTAGATGTGCATGGAGCTATGAAAACATACAATAAAAAAGCTCATCTAGTGTAGGACACAGAGAAAGTTTTCTGGGAAGATTGTGTTCAAGCAGTTCCAGAACAAGTTAGCAGGGTAAAAAGAGAAGAATGTCCTGGAAGAAAGAACAGACTTAGTTTTGAAATATGCTACAGTTGAATGTAGCTATACCCAGGGAGAATTTCTCTCATTGGAGACAAAAAAGGACGAAACCAAGGGAAGGGAAAAATATAGAAGAGAATAACAGCCTTTATTGAGTCTTTCCAAAATATTCAAGTTAGTTTTTATAGAAGGAGCAACTCTCATTTTTGTTCACATTTCATCAGTTTCCATTATATTCTATAATTATAGTAACACAAACTGCACAAAAAAGGAGCTTTGTGCTTAAATACAACTGACTTGTGTTAAACTTGACTGTCACTTGATGGGAGCAGAAATGAGTGGCTAGAGTGTCTTCCCACATATAAGAGTTGATCTGGCATTGTGACCAGACAGAACTCATACAGAGGGAATCAAGAATTTTTGTTTATTAGGCAAGGTCAAGTTGGCCAACATCTACCATAATTATAATTTTGACTTATTGAGGGAGATGAGGATGGAAGGAGGTCAAGGTCAGAATTTCAGGGGACACCACCAATGAAGGGACAGGTGATTTCAAGAAGAGCTAGTTAGAAATTATTTCTTTTTAGGAACCTCAGTTTTCAGATTTGAAGACCTTGAATTTGATTTTCATATTTATACTTTGAGCAGCCTTGCAATTTTGTTTCTCTTATGTTTAACCTGAATTTTTTCAAATTTATTTGGCCACTGCTGACCTTTTTCATCTAACTCTAATTCATATTCTACATCTTTTGGAACAAGTGGGAATGTACTTGGAGAAGCCCTGCTGTGCAGGCAGAAAGGAGCAAGGAAACGGATTTAGGCAGGGTAAGTCAGATGATTAGCTTTAGGTTTAAATTTATATATACGTTGCTTTTCAGCCTTTTGGCTAAGATCAAGTGTAAATTTATATATAAATGCTGGATAGGAAAGATTCCAGAAAGGAGTGAGATGGGATGATTGGGGGACCAACTAGAGACTCCTCTAATAGTCTAGGAGAAAGTTGATGGAGATCTGAATTCAGGTCATGGTAGAAGAATAGAAAAGTGACAGTTCAATGTGTATTTTAGGAGAAGTGACAGGATTTGGTAGCTGGATACGAGAAGAAAGGAAGAGAGAGTCTGGGAAGACTCTAGTTTCTCTGTTTTGGTGACCAAGGGGATGAGTTGTGCTGTCATCATGCAGATTAGGGGATTACAGTGGTAGGTGAGGTTGTGAGAGGGAAGATAATGAGTTTGGTTTTGGACGTGTAAAGTAAGGTGTTTAGGTGTGTGTGATTATTAGCAAGAGCTTAGTCATACAAATTTGGATCTTGGGATAATGGGTAGCACTGAAAAGAGGTTTGGAAGTAATACATAGTTAAAATCAATTCTGGAGGATGACCTCATCTAGGTATAGTATAAGAAAGGAGAAAGTGGGTCAAGGAGAGAATTCTAATTTAGATAAGGGAAGCCAGTCTTAAGAATATTGTATCAGGTGTCTGTTAGATAACTGTCTTAAGCATGTTATAGATGTTATTTTATTTCATACAGCAACAACAAAAAAACTTCTATGAGGGCAAGTGTTACTATTCCTATTTTATGAATGAATGATTTGAAGTTCAAAGGTAAGGTCATTAGCGCCTTGTCCTACATGTAGTAGGTGGTTATTGAGACAGTGGAGTCTTACTAGGACCTACACTGCCTCTTGTAAAGAAGACAAAAGAATTAAAGAAATAAGACAAAAAAAGAGAGTGATAATATGGTATTCAGGACGAGGAATATTAAAGGAACTATTAGCAATGTGAGATGCTATTGAGAGATTAAGAAAGGACTGAGTATTCTTTGGTACCCTTGGATTGAGTCAGAGTAAGGGTTGTTGATGGTGCCACAGGCTTGTGTCAGAATTTTTCATTGTGGAACGTAGTTCGCATGATTGATTATGTCACTTTTCCAAGTTGTGTTTTCATTGAATAAATAAATCCTAGCCTGTGATACCTAAAAAGAAAAAAAAAGTGACAATTTTCTAAAAACGAAATAGTTTTAATTATTGGATAAGACTTATGAGAAAGGCTTTTCTTCATAATGTAAATAATTTAAGTGTACCAGTGATTGGGAAGATGATGTAGTTCTGCCAGTTAGCTGTAGTGGCTTAGACAGGAAAGGGAGGGGAAAGAGCCTATGTGCAGATCATATCACTGCAGAGCTCTGGTGGCAGGCTGCTGTGCTGACAAAAGCTGAGTCAGAGAAGAGAGGAAGACTGTATAGGCAGTCATGGCCCAATTCAGGCTTCTAGACTGCATGATCAACCATAATTGGAGTTTATTGTGCAATCTGTATTGTGCATGGAGTGGTCAGGTTTGTTTAATAAATATGTGATTTTGCTTTTGAATTTAGAACTGCTGTAATGTATAGAGCAAAGTGAAAATGCTAGCTAAGAAAGCATTCTTCTTTTAACAGTACAAATGTAACTTTTAAACTACTACTTTTTGTTGGAATGCTTCCTTAACATGCCATAATATAAATCTAATGATCTGAATTACTCTAAAAGAATTAACTGAAGTAGCACAGATGAGACTATTTGTAGAGTGTTAAGTTGTGGGGGAAGGGAGTTGGAATAAATTACTTAAATAATAAAACTAGCAAATAATAAAGTAATACAATTACAAACATGTTAATATCTTTGGAAGTGTTTAATATTTTGTTTATAAGATGGTAGGCAAGATTTTGGAATGTCTTGTTTTTTATCTGGTTTTTCATTTATAATGAAAAAAAAATGGTTCTTGATTTCTTTCACAATGGGATCAAACTGAAGTTCTTTTTTGAACTTTTTCTGTTATTAGCCAAGCTTTTGAGAAAATACTTACTTTGCAATGGAAAAAATTTGCTGGGTATATTTTTACAATAGGTATCTGCTTTTGAGTGTTCTTCTCTAAGGAGCAAAACCCATATTTCTCTTTACAATGTTGTTATCAGGAGCAGACTGCCTTTGTAAATCATAAATAATATTGTACATATTTATCATAATAGCCTTTCTTACATAATACAAAGAAACATGGATGATAGCTTTTGTTCCTCTCAATATTGAATATTTTAAAGTTATGAATTAGTTCCTTCATGGGTTATTAACCATTTTGTGGGCATTATCTTCCTTATTAAAAACATTGTATTTTTTGAAATTTAGAATAAAAACTTAATTTTAAAATATTATTCAAAGCAATGAATGATAAATGAAACATATGAATCCACACTTTGCTTCTTCCCCCATTGTCAGTTCTTCCACAGCCATGACAAACTTCTTAGTATATGAGACTTGAAATTAGTTCCAAGTGGACCTTTGGCTCTCTAAAAGTTTTCTGTATGTCTTATTCTTTCTGTTATGGAATTGTTAAAAATAAGTTTCATAGTTGAGCCTGGGGAAATTAGAGATGGAGAAGATCATTGGGTCTGTATTTCTTCCAATGTAAGATTGATCCTTTAGTGCACTTTATTTATATAGTCTTCTCCTTAATGGATTTACATTACTGTAAAACTATGGATTTTTGAATAGCTACTAAGACAATAAAAAAGGTAGATACTGCAGTTAATCTTACAATTTAGAATGCATATATCAGAATTCCAACAGAGCTGAAACAACAACAACAAAATTTTTGTATGTTTTGTAACTGCTTTGCAGCTATTACTAAGCTCATTAGTCTCCTCATCAGAAAACTTTCTACTAAACCCTTCCTCATTCTGGCTAATGCTAAAGGAATATATGAGTTTCAGTGGATCCAAGAGATGAATTGATCCAGTGAGCCAGCTAATAGCAAGTGCTTTGGGATATGCCTTTGCTTGGGGTTTTGCCATTATTGCTATTGCTGCCTGCCTTGTGGTTTAGATCTGACATTAGGCCTTTTAGCTCTTAGCATCTTTCAGAAGAATTTGCAGAACTTAGCAGAAAGTAAAAAATATCATGTGACAGTATGTCCCAGGACTTTGGTGTCACTACTTAAAATTATTTGGTGGGGGTCATAAATTCAGTACCTTTGGGACTAGATATTGGAGAGGATATTGGAGATATTGGGGATCATAAAAAGGAAACTTGAAAAAAGTCAGTTGTCATAGATTAGGGGCTGGTGGGGACTGCAGATAATGGGAGATTAATCTTTAGGAGAAAAGTCCAGTTTCACCTCTGTTGTCATACATATATATGTGTGTGTGTGTGTGTGTGTGTGTGTGTATGTATGTATATATATATATATAAAGCTAAATAAATATAAATATATATAAAGCTATATATATATAAAGCTAAAATTTTAGATTTTTATGTGAACTTGTCTTAATTTTTAAGTGAAGACTAATTCAAAACAGTCGGTCCTAAAGCAAAACACATCTGATAGTCAGGCGTGGTCTAGGCTTCCAGTGTATAATTTCCGATTTATAATAAGACTTTTAATAGCAGTTGATTCCTTTGAGTTTCACCAGTGAAACTAATCAATGCCCAAGAATGCTGCTAGTTAAAAGCTGATGGTATAGGTAGGGACGAAGTATGGGAGAGAAGGAAAAGGAATAAATAAAAAGGTGGATGAGGAAAGAGGGAGGCAGACTGAAGGAAATAAATGAAATGATAAGGGAAGTATGAGAGTGCTACCATACTGAGAATGCTGATCAGTATGGTATGCTGAGGACTCTGATCAAGGTTACCTTACTTGTTACATTGTTGTAGGGAGGCAGGATAGTGCTATAGTTGAGTGCACATTTTAGTGCCTAAGAACTAAATTCAGGGCCCAGAGATGACCCTAGCTCTGTGGTGGCTGTGTGACTGGAGCATTGCTTCCTCATCTCTGATAGTACTGCCATTAGGGATTACTGTGAAGATTAAAGTGAGATAGCCAGGAGTCAGCATTTAGCACAATGTCTGGTATATATTATTAGCATATTCTAGATTGATATAGTATGTAGAGAAGTGATGTTATATGAGATGTATATTAGAAATAAAAACAATGTTAAATTGTAAATAAAATGCTTGATCACTTGTAAACATTGGAAAATATAAATTAAAATTGGTTTACATAATTTAGTCTTTCAAATATGACTCCTGTTAATATTTTATCGTGTATACTTCTAGTTTTTTCTTGGTACTTTTATATTTTCTAGTTTTTGTGTTTGTATTTTACAAATATAAAAATCGTATTATGAACATTTTTCCAGTTTTGAGGCAGTCATTTTTATTGGTTACATAATTGAGAAGATTTTCATATTTTAATCACATAGTTGTTGGATATTTAAATTGTCTAGTTTTGCTTTTTTTGTGTTTTGCTTTTATAAAGTGGAGATATTTTTGTGGTGAAATTTGTTTCTTCTTTATGATTATTTTCACTGGATATTGTCTCAAATGAAATTACTGGGTCAGAGTGATAAAATTTTTAATTTTTAAAATTTTTAAATTTTTTTTAGTTGTAGTTGGACACATTATATTTTATTTATTTATTTATTTTTATGTGGTGCTGAGGAATTTCAAATGTTCTTACCAGTATTTAGAGCTAGTGGCTGAAAGTTGGGAGTGGAGTTAGATACGAGAAGTTGAGCATCAATATTTCATATGTATGATTTATCCCATCACACCAGTCCTTGGTTTTCTTTCAGATTCAAATGACAGTTGTTTCTATGTGTGTATAGTAGCCATATGTAAAAAGAACTCATAAGGAATACTGGGGGCCATTGCGTTACCATTCTTTGTGTATATTTCTATATGTAACAGCCTAAAGTCTGTTTTCAGTTTAGCAGCCAGTGTAATCCTTTAAATATCAGAGCAGGTTATTCTACTCAGAGCCCCTGGAAAGACTGCCAGTATTACTTGCATAAAAGCCAAGGGCCTTCCTTCCTTATCTCCCTTACCTTGTGGACACTTATGTTTCCCCTACTCATTCTTCGACACACTGGCCTCCTTGTTGCAGTCTCAGGGCCTTTGCACTTTCCCTCTTGAAACACTGTCCTCCCAGATCTCGGGTTGGCATGCTTCCTCACTTTCTTCTGTTTTTTATTCACATGTCCCCTTTTCAGAAAAGAGTTTTGTTCAAGTTTGTTTTAAAATGTTAAGAATGGAAAAATAACTGTATCATCATTTTCTTTCTTTTAAAGAAGGTAGTAAAATGATTGGAAATTTTTATTTAACAGAAATGGTCATTCTGTATAAGTTCATTTCTGCTTTTCTTTTGTAGGGAAACCACACGGAAAATTGAAAGAGCTTCTTCATAGACTTTGTTGTTCTTATGATCATAATAATGATGAGTTTCCTTCTACAAACTATTTTTTTCCCCTTCTTTCTTTTTGTTAAGAGAGAGTTGTTATCCTTGGGTTCAGTTTGTTACTGAGAGCTGTTAAAATGCTCTTGCTTCTAATACCAGTGGAAAGGGCATTAAATTCAAAAGTTAGGAAGTTGGGAGTAGGCCTTTTGACATTTAGGGAAACTTTTTTTCTTGCTATTCTTAGTGTGATCTGGGGAACAGCATTACGTGCATACTTGGGAGCCTCTAAGACATGCAGACTTTCAGGTCCCACCCCAGACTTTCATAATCACAACTGCATTTTAACCAGATCCACAGTTGATTGTACTGCATGTTAAAGCTTGGCCTTCAAAAATGGAAAGAGTTTTAAATATTTTCTATTAAAAAAAAAAGTTAAAGGAGATACTTAGATTTACTTCTTGTTTAAATATTACTTTACATTATAATTTTAATTTAAAAATTAAGGTAAGCATAAAAGTATTATGTTATCACTTACCATATTATTTACAAATTATATTTATAGAAAAACTTTTTTAAGTGGCCAAATTTTCCTCCTCCTATCTATCTCTTTCTCTTTTTCCCAATGACTGGAGAAGAGCTCAACTTAATCCAGAATACTTGAACACATAGAAAAAGATCTCAACTTTTGATGTTTTACAATATTTCATTGTCAACGGAGAGAGTGTTTAATTATTGTTATTTTAATCAGTTAGGAGCCTAAAATGACTTCAGGCTAAGGACCCTGAGGGTTTTGAGCTTTTCCCTTAACTTGATCTCCAGGATGGCCTTTGGGTAGCTTCATGGATGTGATTCTGTAGTCCTCTCTTCTGGGCTCCTTGTGTTCACTCTTCCTTTCTCTGTGGACAGGAGATAGGTAGGTGATATCAGCTGGAAGCAGCATGGGAAAAACTTGCTGGTGGTGAATACAGTATTAACAAAAACAATTTTCCACAGGTAAGGTTTGCAGGTGACAGTGGGTACATGAGAATTAAAGGTCTACTCATCATTGTTAGGAGAAACCCAACCAGACCACTTGTGATTTCACCAGTGATACTTGGGAATTATTAACAGAAAGCTTTAGAATTACCGCTGTCAGAAATACTGGCCTTCAGCATAGGAGGAGAAAATACCTACAATTGACCCCATCATGCTAAGTCTCTAAGACAATGATGAAAAAGGCCCCAAGGAGCGCTAGTTCAATATTTTGTGAGATATTCAAAATAGGTCACATTTAGTGAGTACTGTTAACCTCCTTTAGTGTTTTATGATAATTATGTGGAGATGATTTTATTGATACATTCCGGTTCTACACAAGAGGAGACTGATGAAGTGGGCTAAGTAATTTGCCCAAGTCACACAGCTCAGAAGTTGCAGAACAGGATGCTGACCCAGCTGTTTGAACTTCTGAGTCCTGCTCTTAAAGCCCATACTGTTCTGTCTCTATACTTAGTATAGTATTTTAAAATATTATATATAGTCATCAGCTTTTAAAACTAGTAGTTCTAAAGCTATGTTAGAAATGAGTAAATATTAAAAAATTTTCTATGTAAATATGTAATTAATTATATGTTTATATAAATTATGTATCCTCACCCCCATTGATGGCCAATTTAGAGAGTAGTAGTGAACAGTAGACTGAAAGGGATAAGAGTAGGAACAAGGGAAAGATATGGTGGGAATGTCTGGAATGATAGACACATGCAAAAGAGAGAAGGTTTTCTCTTTTATTGTAAAAGAGAAAAGGTTAAAGAGTAGTCTAAGAAAAGTGGAAAAACAAAGGGAAATTAGTAATTATGGAATGATTAGTAATAGCTGAGTTTTAGGTGCCTTTTATAATGTTAATTTGTTAATGAGTTACTTACTTGCTTAGCTTCTTCTGTTACTGAAACCTTAGCATTGCTAATATATATGCATAAACATATTTGAGTTGTTGAGCATGATATAAGTAATATAAACATGGAGCAAAAAATTCAGTGTTAAAGTTTTAAAAATGGTGTCATTAATGACATTTAACAATATGCATAATTGCTTTTGAGCTGAAATGTAGTTATTATTGCATTCTAAGCGGTTTGCTCATCTAGTTCATATTAAAATGGTTAACACCAAGCTAGCTGCCTCTGCATCTATAATGTTGAGGACCCACTAGCCACCTTTGTTGTTCGTATTTGGCCTATTCATTTTCCCTGAAAACTCTGATTGATGGCTGAAATCAGGTTTAAATGAATAAGGAAGACAGAAGTGGAAATATATGAGGGGGAAAAAAAAGTAGATTTCAAGGAGACAGTCTAAATGGTGTGTTGATGAATGGAATGGCAGGCCCGCCTGGATTTCTTGCAGAGAATTGAACTTTACTGCAAGGAGAAAGGCACTTAAAAACATTAACTTTTGAATGTTACCTTCTTCCCAACTCTGGGAAAAACAGTTTGCTTAAGAAGTCACAAAGTTTAGTGGAAAGAGTCCTGGGATAAGAGTAAAAACACCTATATATTTCCTGTTTTGCCACTACTTAATTGATTGATTCTGACCAAATCTTAACTGTCTGGATTTTAGGGTGGTTTTTTTTTTTTTTTTCCTTTAATGTATAAACTGATTTGATGATTTCTAGGCTTAATTCCAATTCTAACAAAAAGTAATTCTCAGGAAAGCAGGCTATACACACGCACACAAATACACACTAACACACACATATACTCACACACTATATATATGTACTATATATAGTATGCTATGGTATAGGACATGAAATTTTAACTGGATCTTGTACAAAGTTAGTCATGATTGCTTACATAGGGGTACCATTCTTAGTGACTTTCAGTTCAGAGGATGAATGGGAGAATTCTTCACTTCATACAACTTCACAGTAGGTATGTTAAAAAGTGGCATGCATGGGCTGGAGTTGTTGTTCAGTGGTAGAGTGCTTGCCTAGCACGCATGAAGCACTGGGTTCCATCCTCAGCACCACATAAAAATAAAAATAAAAAAAGGTCATTGTGTTCACCTACAACTAAAACAAATATTAAAAAAAATTGGCATGCCTGATTTTTCAATGGTATTGAAACATAAACAAATGTAGGACCTATATAATTTACTTGTTTTTATCAGCAAAGTGGCTTAGAACGCTTTCCCCTAAATGTGATAACTTTTACTCTCTGTACCACCTCTTAGAAGAAGATAGGGATCAACTTATTAGGCTTTAAAGTAGGGACTAACACATCAAAGTGATAACTAGTATAAAGCTAGGGATTATCAAAAGATGCTGACTGAAAGGGAATGATAAGAACAGGAAGAAGAAAAAATAGCATAGGAAAAAAAGAGAGTGTGGGTTAGTCAAAAAGTAGGGGGTGTGTGGCTCAATGGTAGAGCGCTTGCCCCTAGCGCATGTGAGGCCCTGGGGTTTGATCCTCAGCACCACATAAAAATAAATAAATAAAATTAAGGTATTGACAAGTATAACTAAAAAATAAATATTAAAAAAAAAAAAAGCTAAGGAAAGCAAGAAAGTGGAAGCCTGGTCTCACTTTTCTTTTGCCGGAAAGCATGTCTTTATTTTCCATATTCCAAACCTCATCTTTGTCCCTTCACCACAATCCCCTGTACAAGACCTTTCACACATCTCTCAATAGCTAATAACTTCCAACTACCCTGCTTCTCTGCACAGTTTGTGATTTGCCTCCCCTGGGACATTTCCCCCCAGGCAGATGAGAACTAATAATGATGGGTTGCCCCTAGAAACAGTATGTTTTATTACCTAGCTTCAGACCCCTGGGAGTCATTCTGATTTTGATATTCATTCCTAAATTTCAACTGTCTCTGAAGAGTAAATGCTGCTGCTTGACTTCTGCTGTTCTGTAATCCTCACATCCTCATTGCTCCTTAAGATGGTTCTGTCAGTAGTAGTGCTTTCCACTCTCAGCATTGGCCTGAAAAGGACAGTCAACACTGACCATCTCAGAGGACCCAGTGCTGCCTTGGTAAATAGAGTGTCTTCTTACCCCTCTGGAAGATCATTGTTAACTGGTTGATTTTGGGGTCAAATATACAGACCCTCTCTAGCATGTCCAATTCTTTGAGTCTTTAAATCCCTTCTACCATACTCTACCTTAGCAGTTCTGCCATCTATTTAATCCATTATGCTCTGTTGTCCTATATATGGGACACCTATGAAAACTTTAAAAAAATTTGTAGGACACCTATAAAATTGCTCAATTTAAATTTTTATAGGTGTTTTATATAGGATGATGGTACATAATGGATTAATATGGAATCTTACTTTTTCAGGTTTCTTAGAGTCGTTGCAGTAGTGTATTTGAGCTTCCATCAAACCTTTGCCTTAGTATTGAATCCTGTGACATGTTAGGGTGTCTCATCTTAACCTTAACTCAGCTTTGTAGTCTATCTTTTTTTTCTTTTTTTTTTTTAATTGGAATTAGGGATTGAACTTTCTACTTCTAATCTATGTCCCCAGCTCTTTCCTTTTTTAAATTTTATTTTGAGATAGGATCTTACTAAGTCTCCCAGGCAGGCCTCCAGTCTGCCTCCCTCGGCTGTGTATCACTGTGCCTAGCCTAGTTTTTTGTTCCCTTGTTCTACTATTCTCAGAACCACCCCTGGGCATACTCTCTCATATACCTGTGTATATTAGCTAGGTCCTTTTGGGATAGAATCCTTTTTTTGTTTGTTTGTTTGTTTGGTCTTGTTTTTAAGCCTTTTTAGGTGGGACCAGATCAACTTCAGGCTAATTTTGCCTCATTATTACCTGATGCCCCATGAATTAATGAGGGTTTCCCATTCTCATGGTGGGAGTAGGCACCATTCCTGGCCCTAAGTGAGTTTCAAGGATGGTCCTTCTCATTCTTTCAGGGATTCTTTCCTTTTAGGCAGTTTTCACACAGGCTTGCTGGTATGGAACCCCTGCCTGTTCCCAGTGCTCCCCTTGCTTCTGCGCTCTCTCTGTGTCTCTGTCTTGTCTGTCTGTCTGTCTGTCTGTCTCTCTCTCTCTGGAACTCTTTATTCTCTAGTACTCTGCCCTGGGAACTCAGGCTTCTCCGCCTGATTTGCCTTTCCCTGAAGCAAGGGCTTGAACTTTTGGAATAGTAAGCTAGGACAGTTAGCCTAGCTCACTTCACTATTTTCAGGGTTCTCTGTCATCTGTTGCCTGATGTCCATCATCTGGAAGCTGTTGCGTAATAGATATTATCTTGACTTTAGGTTGTTTTATGTGGCAGAGTATGTTAGTTATCTGTTGCTGAGTAACAGATTAACTCTCAAGCTAAGTGACTAAAACATTAACATTTATTATCTCAGTTTCTCTGTGGGTCAGAAATCCAGGCTCACCCATGTAGCTGATGGTAGGGTTGAGATCCTCTGAGACTGTTGAGCCGAGGGCCTCTGTTCTTAAACTGGCTGTTGGGTGGAGGCCCTCTTAATTTTTTGCCACTGTCCTCTCCTGAGGGTAGCCTACAACATGGCAGCTTTCATAAGAAGAAACAAGGGAGAATAACCAGATAGAGAATATAAGCAAGACAAAAGTCACAGTGTTTTGGAATAAAGTGGCATCTCATCACTTTTATAGAATTTCATTCTTATAAGTAAGTCACTAGGTCCAGCCCACATTCTGGGGGAGAAGATTGCACATAGGCATGAATGCCAGAAGGCAAGAATCATGGTTGCCTTCTTCTTTTGTTTTCCTATAGTTGTGATTGATTATAATACATTTTAGAATTGAGAGATGTGTTGGGAATCTCCCCAAATAAGCTTTGGTTCATTGATTTGCCAGAAGGCTTACCAGATTCAGCATATAGTAGTGCTAAGCTATGATTTATTACAGTGAAAGACACAATGCAAAATCAGCAAAAGGAAAAAGCAGATGGGACAAAGTTCAGAGGAAACCACACACGAGTCCTTTCCCAGTGGAGGCACACAGGATGTACTTAATTCCTCCCAGCAACAAATAAGTATAATAGTGTGAAGCATTGTGTAACAGTGAAGCTTATTCAAGAAAAGATTTTTAACTGAGGACTGATTTTTAACTGAGGTATCTTCTGCTTAGCACACACCAAAATTGTAGACTCTCTGGAGGAAAGCAGGTGTCCAGCATAAACTACGTTGTTTTCACACACAAGTTAGGCAAAATAAGCTACTTTTATCAATTAGAAAATGGTGGGAACATTCTTAAAACCCAAACTGCAAGACATTAACCTTCCTTTGTTCTAAGTAGAAAAACCACATGTGCTATGTTAACATTTTTGTGTATAAGATGGAAGGGGATTTATGTTCAGCTTATAATTAATAATAGTGATCAGATAAAATATTTTGCTAAATTTGTTCATTCTGAGTCTAGGTGTAATGGTGTGCGTAGGGGAAATGATAATTTCTAGGTCTTGGAGAGTAAAAGAACTTAATTCTTGAAGTAATCCCAACATTGAGATCCTAATTTGGGTGTTAACAACACATACTTGAGCTTAGGAGGAAAAAAGATGTTTCAGTGGTGAATTGATGTACACTATTTGTTATACAAATATTTATTCACCATTTGGGTTGGGCCTAGTTGCTATGCTAGGGAAGTATGGACTATAGAATGGTGAGTATATCTGTCTGCCATTTTGAGGATTATAATCTAGTGAGGGAGGCAGATATTAAACAAATGAACACAGAAGTATATAATTACATAAACACTTTCTTTATTAAATTCATTTTCTGTTTATTCAATACTGCTTTTTATTTAAAAAAAATTTTTTAGTTGTTGATGAACCTTTATTTTGTTTATTTATTTATATGTGGTGCTGAGAATTGAACCCAGTGCCTCATACATATGAGGCAAGTGCTCTACCACTGAGCCAAGACCCCAGCTCTCAATACTGCTTTTTACATACCTGCTTTGTGTTATTTTTCTGGCATCAACAAAACAAAGCCCTCACCCTTGAGGACCCTAGCTTTTAATTAGGGCTTGGTAGGTGCCCAGATAACAAATGAATAAATGCATAATAAATAAATGTATAGTATTTCACACAATCCTGGATGAATTAAGGAAGAAAGGCTGTTTAAACACCTGCATTTTATTTAGAGGGGATTATAAAGTAAAATTCCTAAAATGGGGTAGGTTGGTGTGGTGAACTTTGAGAATTATGTGGCAGGGGCCTGTGAACAGGGGGAAGGTAATGAATGTGCTCATGGGGGCTAGTGAGTTTAGGACCTAAAGACGAAAAGGGTTTGGCTATACCTTCCAGTGTATTGGGAAGCCTATTGTGGAGTTTTTATCATGACAATTAGATTCATGTTTGGTTTCTTGCATGTTTTAAATAGAAATATACCAATGCAAAACATTTGTAAATTATGAATTTTTTTTTATTTTTTATATTTATTTTTAAGGTGTAGATGGACACAACACAATGCCTTTATTTTTATGTGGTGCTGAGGATTGAACCTAAGGATTGAACCTGTGCTAGGCGAGCGCTCTACTGCTGAGCCACAATCCCAGCCCATGAATTTTAAAGAGTGAAACACCTGGGTAATCATTGTCTACATTAAAAATTCAGAACATTAACAGCACCTTGGAAAGCCTCTGCCGTTCCCCTTATAGTAATTATTTCTCCTCTACAGATGATCACTATATATTGGCTTTGTATTTAGTCAGAATTGGAATGACTGACATTTCATATTTCTAGCTTATAAATTTCTAGTAAAATTTATAATATATTGGATTTGTATTTTTTGTGTTGTACATACTTTATAATACTTTAAGATAGTCCTTGCATAATATTTCAACTTTTTTGTATTTATAGTTATCTAAAAGTTGTTAACAGTTTTACCTTGTAAATGGTTTTTGAAGTTTCTAATTGCTCAATCTTTGCTTTACTAATTGTTGGGTCATTACTCTTTTAATTGGAGCATTTTTTAATATGTAAAAATATCTGTTAAACTGATTCATTTTTTACTTGCAGTTTCTGGAAATAAATTATTACATTAAAAGGCAGTTGTATTTATAGGACATAAATTATGAAATTTTAAAAATAATGCTTTCCAAAAGATTTGTATAAATATTCCTTTAAATATTAAACTCCAACAATGTCCCTAAAATGTGTCTAAAATATTTTTTTTTTTGATATTATGACTTTTCATGATTATAAAATGAATACTGTGCATTTGGAATATTTTACTTAGCTGGGATTTGAAAGAAAACATAATTGAGTACAACCTTGAAACAACTGTGTACTTGAAAGGGATATTAAGGAACTGTGCATTACCACATTAGAAATTGTCTTGAGGTAGCCTCTTGACTTTTCTCAAGGCCTGTCTTCCCTACAGGGAACTAGAGGATACTCTTAGCTCAGCTTTATGTCATTTGCAGTTTTAGACTTAAAACATCTCAATGCTGAATCCACTGTGATGTTTCCATAAAAAGTTAGGGAACATCCCAGTGCTCAGACTAATCAGATTGTAAGATAGTTATATCTTCATCCTGTGGGAGACTTGCTATCTCTTCTCCGAGACCTGGAGTCCATCCACCACCTTGGGTGATAAACCTCTAGGATATTTTATATTTTTAGTTTCCTTCCCAGTCCCCAGGGATTGTTGTTGGGGGGTGGGGGTTCTACTAAGGTATTTTGAGACATTCCTGTCAATCCCCATTCATTAATTTTACATAGGAACTGTTCTGAATTCTAGTGGTACCATATAGTTTATTGTTTTCTTTTAAAGAACCTGAAGACTGTATATTTTCCATGTTGTTTATATTAAAGGACCCTAGGAATAGGATGTTACATACAAAGATGTTTAGCCTTACTAATAATGAAGGAAACAAAAATTAAAACTAAGAAGCATTTTCATTTTATCACTTGAAAAAAAATTAAAATAACCTTGTTTTAACTGGAATATGGTTATAACGGTCTTATGCTGTCCTTGGGTTTATGATTTTGTTCTTCATTTATGGACAGCTCTTTGAAATTTTGTATCTAAAACTAGACAAAAAGTTACAATTGGAGCTAGAAACTCTGTTTTTAGGAATTTATCCTAATGTAATTATAGTTTTTCACAAGACACTGGTCTACAAAGTGGTTGTAGGAGTAATAATAATAGGCGTATTATGATAATGAATAGTACATAATTATAAAGAGAAGATTGAATAAAATAGTTTGTTTATATGATTAAATACCATATGTTAAATACCACACATATAGGTATATATATTTTTATGGGGAAAGACAATTGTAAAATATTAAGTAGTTGAGAAGAAAAAAATTCCAAAGTGTACATTTGTGCATATTTCCATATGAAAAAAGTCTGGAAGGATGTATACACATGTATATATAGTTATATAAAAATATGGACCTCATTTTCACTAAAGGGGAATGGTAAATAAGTTATTTCCTTTTTGCTTATATTATATATCTCATGAATATAAATTATAAAAGCAAAAAAATGAAATGTTACCCATTAGCTGTTGAAAAATGAGATGTTACCCATTAGCTGTTGTCTTCAAATTACTAAAATAATCTGTTAATGGTGTGGTGTAGTGGAAAAGTTCCAGATTAGAGACTGGAAAATTCAGTTGTAGTCTACCTGTGTCACTAATTAGCTGTGAGACCATCAGCAAGTCTCTCTGGTCCTCAATGTCTGTATTTGTAAAATAAATTGGTTGAACTAGGTCTATGATTTTTAAATTCTTTAACAGACTGTTCAAATTTCCAAGGAAGTATCAGGATAGAGCAGGTTTCTATGTAAACTCCTCTGCCTCTATCTCCAAACAGAGCAGCTCTGTGTAATGGATATTTTATATATTGAGTTTCTGTTTTTATCAGTCTTTCATAGATTTGGGATAGGGGGAAGGAAAAGAAAAAGAAAACCTCATCTTTAAGATTCAGCAATTCAGGGCTGAGATTGTGACTCAACAGTAGAATGCTCGCCTAGCACGTGGGAGGCGCTGGGTTCCATCCTCAGCACCACATAAAAATCTATAAATAAAGGTATTGTGTCCAACAAGAACTAAAATAAATTTTATGTATATGTGTATGTGTGTGTGTGTGTATATATATATATATATATATATATATATATATATATATATATATATATATAAAAGAAAGCCAAAAACATTAAAAAAAAAAGATTTAGCAATTCTAGGCCCATTTGGTGCTATTCTTTTTACGCTTCCTACTCAACAGTTTCATCTTATGTATCAGCATGCATTCCTGGAAATATCAGACTATGATGATCTACATTCATTGACAGCTAATTAACAGAATGCTTTTACCCTAGCAGACATAAAGAACTGTATTTTTACACATGTGCAAATCATTTCAGCATCTTTTATGAGTTGTTTTTCCACTTAACCCTGAATCATTGGAGTACTCTTGTCTTCCTGACCTATCCTATTCTAATTTGGACTTTAGTGAATAGCTTGGATCACTAATTTTTGTGTAATTTTAGGCCAGTTACTTAGCCTCTTGGAGTTTCAGTATTGTTTTATAAGATGGTGAATGACCAAATTGGATTGTTATCTTCAAGTTTCCTTTAGCAGTAAATTTCTGTGAAATTATATAGTCTGAGGTGGTAACTAATGAAGTTTAGTTCACTGTTAACATTAGTTGCTGTTATTGTTGATGCTACACTTGGAATTATATTTGGAAAACATGTATTTTTAACAAGATGAGTCTCTAATGCTCTAGATCATCATGGTGCTGTTGAACCAGATATGGATCTGATCATTTGCTTGATACTACTTGTATATGTTCAGAGGGGATTTTATTATTAATAGCTAGGATAAACTGAAATTTAAGCCTGACATTAAAGCTTGATTCCTGTCTACCCAATGGATAAGGAGATAATTGTTTTAAATTTGAGGATACAGTCTGTTCTTTTACTCAGAGTAAACAAGATTTTATTCACATCACAAAAAATACCTTTGAAAATATCTCCACTGTATTACCTGTGATATATAACTTCAAGAAAATATGTATAAGAATAGACATATTTACCAATTTCTGTACCTTCGCCTTTTTAATGTGAAACAGTGCTATATGCATTTACCATCTCAGGAGAAAAATGAGGAAATATGTAAATAGGAGCAATTCCTCAAAAAAAAGTTTTACAGTGATCATTTTCTTTTTTTTGTTTATTTTATGTAAACCTTACTCATTTAATTCGTATAAATTTAATCCTTTTTTTTTCTTTTTTCTTTTGGTATCAGGGATTGAACTCAGGGGCACTCAACCACTGAGCCACATCTTAGGCCCTATTTTTAATTTTATTTTAAACACAGGATCTCACTGAATTGCTTATTAGCACCTCACTTTTGCTGAGGCTGGCTTTGAACTCGCAATCCTCCTGCTTCAGCTTCCTGAGCCACTGGGATTATAGGTGTGCACCACCATGGCTGGCAAATTTAATCCATTTTTGAGGGTCTCCTTTCTGTTAAGGTTTTGTGTTAGGCACTGGAATAAAACTTGGATGTCTTCAGGAAATTGTTTTGTGATTAAAAATATTGTTATAGAAATGAGTAATTATAATATGGTAAAAAGTTGTATAACAAAGGCATTCTTTTTAATAATTGACTGGGAAAGTGTTTCTAAGTATCAGAGTACAATGGTTGGGAAGTTTTTGGCACTGAGAAAAATATTAGCTCAGAAAAAAATGTCAAAACTGATACAACTTCTTAGCAGGCATATGCTATACAACATTGCAGCCTGATGTGGAAAGTTGCTGCTGCTTGAATGCATGTTCACTATGGGAAATACATGAGTTGTTTAGGAAAAAAATAAAAAGCTCCTATTTCCAAAATTCTGTGTGTATGGGTATGTGAGATTAAAATAACTTGGATCATATTGTGAAGTTTTATATCTTCTTTTTTCTTTAGCATTGTACCTTGTGCATTTTCCCATGCCATTGAAAAATTTTCAGTAGCTATATTGTAATTAACAATTCCTCTTTGTTCTTGTTGGACATTTAAATAGCTTCCAATTAGAGTTTTATTGTACCTTGGGATGAATATCTTATGATTTTTGCCCTGTTAGTATTTAGTTAACTTGCTTAAACAGTGTAAAATTTATGTTTTTGAATAGATAGTGCCAAGGAGGTCTACAGAAAGATTGTACTCCTAGTAGGAATGTAGGAGATTGCCATTTGATTTCATCTTGAATGATACTGTGGGGACCCCCCCCCCCCCCCCAATTAATTTTAGTGTAGTGTCTTTTCTTCGATGTACTCTCATACAATGATACTTTAGAAAAAAATTAATGTCATATTGAATAAGATAGTTCTATTGGTAGGTACATTATTATATCTGGAAAAGGAGGTTTGCATGTTTAGCTCTCTTCTTGCCTTTAGGATGTTACATATTTACAAAAAGATAAGAAGGGAAAAAGCAATTGAACAGAAATTTTAATCTTGTTAATATAGAACTACTACATGATTTGTTGAGGAAGAAATATGTGAATGGATAAAGTTACATTATTAAATTTCTTCTTTTTAAACATACATTGGATTTAGTCATTCTAGTGTGCTCTTTTATGAAAAAAAAAAGTCAACTAAAGTTTATATATTCCTGGAAAATTTTGGTTTTGGCAGGTATTTAGTTTGCAGCTTTCGTTTAAGTTCCTTAAACCTTCATTAAAAAAGAAAATGCTTGAAATATATATTTTTCTGAGACTCATTTTTTAAATGCCAAAATATGCCTCTCAAAATTAATAGTTAAATATGGCAGTTGTTAATTGAACTTTTGGGATCTTGTATCCTCATATTTAATCGTAATTAATATTTGAAGAATTTTTATTATAGTCACAAATATTAAATAGAAATATTTATTAAATATAAATATATTAAATAGAAATATTCTTTATAAAGTAGAATTTGAACTTTCTGTTCTTTAGGAAACAACTCTGCAAGTTACTTAATATATACTAAATATCTTACAAAATACTTTTCTTTAAAAAAATTTGTTTCTAGTTGTTGATGAACCTTTATTTTATTTATTTATATGTGGTGCTGAGAATCGAACCTAGTGCCTCACACCTCCTAGGCAAGCGCTCTACCGCTGAGCCACAACCCTAGCCCCTAAAATATTTTTCATTTGATTTGTTTTTCTCTAAAGTCAAAGCCGGAAATCACTACTTAAAAGTAGGAGGTGGATGATTTCTAATTTCTTTGAGGATAGTACTAAGGGGGCATGAATGAAACTTTGGGGGCAAAATATTGAGCAAAGCCTGTGCATGTCCAAAGGGCAGGTGATTTCCTAACCTTGTTCTCTTATCTTTGAGAGGTGACAGGGCTAGACAAAAGTGGTGACTGCTTTGGCTAGAGTCCAGATCATACATTTCAAACTCACTGTATATTAACAAGCTGTCTTCTGGCATTATACTATAAAAACACACCCTATTTTAAAGAAACCACCTAAACACTGCATGTGTGTATAAAACAAAGAAATCATATAAATAACTGAGTAACTACCTTGAAGAAACTGTGGTATAAAGTATATCTTTACAATAAGAAGATTTTCTTAGCAACATTAAAAAAATTGTACAAGCAAAATAACTAGGGAAAAACCCTATTTCCATTTATTTGAGAAGGGATAAATAAGATGTGATATATTTACAAGAACTGTATACATCAGTGAAAATAAATGAAAGCAAACAGTGACTAGCTCTTCATCGAACTCTTTCCTTTTCTTTCTGGCAGGCATCTAGATCTCACACCTCTCAGGCATCCCTACTTTGTTTGATGAGTACTTTTAATAACAGAATTAGAAATTAATGTCAGAGACTACTAAAGAAGAAACAATGACTGTAGAAAATATGCTAGTTAAAAGTCATTTAATCTTCTGGAATAAAATGTAAGATTATAAGAAAAGTTATACAAATGTCAGACGAAAAAGTGAGGATTCTCATTCCAGGCATAGTTTTGAAAATGATTTTTTTTTAAACTTTAGAAAATTAACTCAAAACTTTCCCTGTTATCATGAAGATAACAGTCCCTAGGAGGACCAAGGGAGAGAATTAGATAAGCATATACTAAACATGTCATTAAACAATGGAAAATACGCTTAGGAAATGGGTCTGAATGGATCAGTGGTTATGAAGAGAAGTGCATTGTAATTATTTAAGACTGATAATATTGTTACCAGATTATACGTCTCATAAATATATCAGAAATAACTTTGTAAGTCATCATAGCAGTCAAAAGGAAACTATTTGTGAAACATTTCTAGATGATTCACAACATTTTTTCCAACTTAAAAATAGCTATGAATTTGAAGTTTTTAAAGTGAGGATTTAAGAGCTTTGAAATGTTGGGATCTGAAATAAAGTAAATCAGAAAAATGTAAAAGTGATATTTAGGTTAAAATTACAGTAAAAAGTCAGAAACCTGAATAAATAAGGAAATCATATCATGAAAATACTAGCAATTCAAAATAATCCATAAACAAAACAGTATAGAAACAACTGCAGAAAGGACCTATGTCAACAATCAACTTATAAAAGTCAGCTATATAAAAGGTATTATAAATGAATGTCCAAGTGAATAATAGTTTTAAAAATTGACAGTTTTTATATTTCAAAAAATTCATTCTAACTGTTTAATTTGAAATATTATGGGCAAAAGTCTCCTAGATCTTTAACCTTCTAGTTGTGAGAGCGTTATGGTTTCTTTAGTCATATTAAATATCTCCCAAAATTACTTTTTGAATAATACAAGATATAGCTAGATATTTAGCATCAAAACAGTTTCCATCATTTTCAACATGGATTGGCAAAAACAAAACAACAAAAACCTTTATAAAAAGTCTTCATCTTAAGAGTTGTGAGGACTGGGGACAGTGACATACACCTATAATTCAAGCTCCTGGGTAAGAAGCTGAGGTAGGACCATCGAAGTTCAAAGCTAGCCTGGGCAATTTAGAAAAAAGGGCTGGGGATGTTGCTCAGTGATAGAGAACCCCTGGGTTCAATCCTCAGTACTTGAGGAGTAGTGTGTGTGGTGGCCATCACCACACATAATTAGCATGTACAAATTGTATTTAAGAGTCTTTTAACTAAATTGAAATTTAAACAAATAAAATTCTTTAATTCAAAACATTAGGTTTCCACATACATGGAAACATTTTGCAGAGAAATATCCTATCAGTCCTGGTATGTGAGGGATTATTTGCTGTAAGATTAATTCTCCCTAGCATTAGGACTGTGGGAAAAGTGGGTTAAAGACAAGCAATATCTAAATTGTTTCTGAGCATGTCATTACTCCCTTTCTACATGTGGCATATTCTGGAAAGAGTAGACTAACTCCATCACTTACTAGCTGTCTGTTTTTAGCAAGTTACTGAAACACTGTGAGTCCATTTCTCCAATATATTTGTGATGTATGTAAAGATCTAGTAAAAGTTTTGACTGGGGGGTATTGCTCAATGGTGGTGTGCCTGCCTACTGCGCATGAGTAGATGTTAGGAATTTGGGGGATGGGGAGTACTGGAAATTGAACCCAGGGGTGCTTTACCGGTGAACTACATCATCACCCCTTTAATTTTGAGGTAGCGTCTTGCTAAGTTGCTTCAGGCCTTCCTAAATTGCTGAGGCTGGTCTTGAATTTGCAATCCTTCTGCTTCAGCCTCCTGAGTCGCTGGGGTTACAGGTGTGTGCCATTGTGCCTGATTTAAGATGAGCACAATATAACATACTTTCTTATGCTTTATCATGAATAATTTCTGGAATGTACTAGGAAGCTGACCTAATTCTACATTAAGTACAAATAATTACAGAAGATAGCTTAAGACATATATTTGTTATGTATACCAATATTCTTTCATAACTCTGTTATATTTACTTGTGTGACAGCCCTCTCTCTTTTATCTCTGACAAAATTTAGACTTTGTACAATTTGATTTAAGGTTTCTTTTCCCCCCTCAAGATCTATCTTTATTGAAGTATAATTTACAAACAAAAATTCTTACCCATTTTAAGTATACATTTCATTGTTTGTGGAAGATTTATATAGTTGTGAAATTTTCATCACAATATTTTAGAACATTCCCACTGTCATGCCTGTTTGTATTCTCTATGTGAGGCTTATATAACTTGTATTGTTATACCATGGGTATTTTCCCCTTACACTTTCTCTCACCCTTCATTTAGTTTGCTTTGTCTAGTTGTTATATCTAATTTTTACAGTTAATTTTTATCCTTTATTTTGGCTTCTTTTAACCTTGAGTATTATTCAATCAAATGACCTTGTTATGAAGTCTTTTAAGGGAATCAAATGACAGTTCTCAGTCCACAGGAATTTAACTGCTATTACTGTAGTCATTCCTTGGCTTCTTGCCCTTTCATGCCATTTGTGTACATGACTTGGTTGCTCATCATGGGGAAAAGAGATGTATGTAGAGGAATAGTATTAGAGGTCTTCTTAAGTGGAGGGTCTATGACTGCTGGGTCCTTCCCTGTGTGTTCCCACAGCTTGCCCTTTTTGTATAATCCAAGAGATCAGAGGCACTGTGGGTATGAAGAAGAAGTGAAGAAGGCACATATGCATATTTCTTTGCTGCTGTTGCTACTTTTTGTTTGTTTGTTTGTTTACAGGCCCATGAAAATGTAACCCTCCCTTCTTTCTTGCAGGGAAAAGGTAGGAGATTAGAGGAACTTCAATGTGATGTTCTGGATGGGTTGAATAATTGCAACAACTGAGCTGTACCATTAAAAAAAAATCTTAGTTTTCAGACAGCAAAAATGACATTGCCTCCTCTTCATCCCACCTTTTCTTTTTGAATAAATAGTTCAGTGAAACAAGATATAGCAATCAAAATCCCCGTGACATCTTCATAGATATAGAAAAAGCAATTATGAAATTCATCTGGAAAAACAAGAGACCCAGAATAGCCAAAGCAATGCTTAGCAAGAAGAGTGAAGCAGGTGGCATCACTACACCAGATCTTAAACCATACTACAGAGCAATAGTAACAAAAATGGCATGGTATTGGCACCAAAATAGACTTGTAGACCAGTGGTACAGAATAGAGGACACAGAGACACACCCTCATAAATACAGTTATCTCATATTAGACAAGGTGCCAAAAACATAAATTGGAGAAAAGATAGCCTCTTCCAACAAATGGTGCTGGAAGAACTGGAAATCCACATGCAGCAAAATGAAATTAAATCCCTATCTTTCACCATGCACAAAGCTCAATTCAAAGTAGATCAAGGACCTAGGAATTAGACCAGAGACCCTGCACCTAATAGAAGAAAAAATAGGCCCAAATTTCCATCATGTTGGATTAGACCCCGACTTCCTTAACAAGACTCCCATAGTGCGAGAAATAAATCAAGAATCAATAAATGGGATGGATTCAAACTGAAAAGCTTCTCAGCAAAAGAAATCAGTGAGGTGAAGAGAGAGCTTACAAAATAGTAACAATTTTTTACCACACACACATTTGATAGAACACTAATCTCTAGGATGTATAAAGAACTCAAAAAACTTAACCCCCAAAGCCCCCCAAAAACCCAATCAATAAATGGGCCAAGGAAATGACAGACACTTCTCAGAAGATGATACAAAATCAATCAACAAATATATGGGAAAATGTTTCAACATCTCTAGCAATTAGAGAAATGCAAATCAAAACTAAGATTTCATCTCATGCCAGTCAGAATGGCAGCTATTAAGAATACAAAGAACAATAAGTATTGACAAGGATGTGGGGGAAAAGGCACACTCATACATTTGTTGGTGGGACTGCAAATTGGTGCAATTAATATGGAAAGCAGGATGGAGATTCTTTGGAGAACTTGGAATGGAACCATCATTTTGACCCAGCTATTCCACTCCTTGGTCTATACCCAAAGGACTTAAAAACAGGATACTACAGTGACACAGCCACCATCAATGTTTATAGCAGCATGATTCACAATAGCTAAATTGTGGAAGCAACTTATATGCCCTTCAATAGATGAATGGGTAAAGAAACTGTGGTATATATACACAGTGGAATATTACTCTGCACCAAAAGATAATAAAATCATGGCATTTGCAGGTAAATGGATGGAGTTGGAGAGTGTCATGCTAAGTGAAGTAAGCCAGTCCCCCAAAACTAAAGGCCGAATATTTTCTCTGATATGTGGATGCTGATCCATAATGGGGTGGGGCATGGGAGAAATGGAGGACCTTTTTAGATAGGGCAAAGGAGAGGGAGGGGAAGGAAGGGGGCATGGGGTAGGAAAGATGGTGGAATGAGATGGACATCAGTACCCTTAGTACATGTATGTGGACATGAATGGTGTGACTCTATTTTGTGTATAGCCAGAAACATGAAAAAATTGTGCTCTATATGTGTACTATGAATTGAAAAATTCATTCTGCTGTCATGTATGACAAATTAGAATAAATTTAAAATGTTAGTTTGCAGACAGCAAAAATGACATTGCTTCCTCTTCATCCCATCTTTTCTTTTTGTATAAATAGTCCAGTGAAATAAGACATAGCAAGTCCAGTTCAGAAACTTGTAGCATGAAACCATGATCCAAGTTTGCTATATAATTTAAAAGAAAACTTGAATATATTTGGGAGCTGTGAGGCCAAGTAATAATGATATACTAGAAATGAATTTAATACACATAGTTTTAAAAGTATTAGAGTCCTGCAGAAAAAGAAAATGAAAAAAAAGACAGTAAGTTAGATCAAAGAGCTATTGGGGCAAGAATCTATGCAGGTTATAAGTTAGGAAGAGACAATGAAAAATAATGTAATAGCAAATATTCTAGCCTCAGATTCAGGAAACCATGATTTTACTTTTTTCCCTGATTGTAGTCAGCCATGATCTTGGATATATCACTTAACAAATCTGTATCTCGGTTTACTCCTATTATGGTGTAGTAGGAAAGGGCTCACTTAGATTAAATCTCAGTCTTTTGTGCTTTTAAATTATGTAATCAAGGTGGCAACATGAACATGAGCACATGAACAGAAATTCATCTTCATTAGCTGTTAGGAAAATGTAAATTAAGATCACAGGATATCATGTACCTATCACAGTGACTAAAAAAATAGTAGTACCAAATGTTGTGGAGGATGTGGAGAAACAGAAGCATTCATGGATTGCTGGTGGGCAATATAAAATTGCCAAAGAATTGGGCAGTTTCTTATAAAGCATGCAGTTACTATATGCTGTAGTATGAATGTTTGTGTCCTCCCAAAATGCATATGCTGAAATCCTAAGCCTCACATTGATGGTTTTAGGAGGTGAAGACTTTGGAAGGTGATTAGGTTATGAAGGCAGAGTCCTGATGAATGGATCTGTGCCTTTTAAAAAGAGACCCTGAGAACTTCCTTCTACTTCCATCATGTGAGAATACCACAAGAAGGGGCCATCTCTGAGGAAGAAGATACTCACCAAACACCAGGTCTACTATTGCTTTGAACTTAAAGTTCCCATCTTTTAGAACTGTAAGAAATAAATTTCCATTGTTTATAAGCCACCTAGTCTATGCTTTCTATTATAGTAGTCCAAATATACATAAAACAGTAATTGTACTCTGGATATTTATTCCAGAGAAATTGAAATTTGTCACATGAAAATAAGCACATGAGTATTCATAGTACATTTATTTAAAAAGAGGCCCAAATCAGAAACAACTTAGATGTTCTTTTTTTTCCTTTTGTGGGGATCAACCCCAGGGCTTTATACATGGTAGGCAAATATTCTGCCACTGAGCTACAGTCACAGCCCTTATATGTCCTTTTACAGGTTAATAATTAAATACATTACGTGTAGTATATTCATACCAAGGACTACTACTAAGCAAGCAATAAAAAGCAATGAAGTATTGAGACACTCAACAACCTAAATGAATCTCCAGAGAATTATGGCCAATAGAAAAAAGCCAATCCCACATAGTTGCTGACTATAATATGAATCCATTTTTATAACATTCTTGAATTTACAAAAATGATGGAAAGGTAGAATAGATTGGTGGTTGCCCAGGGTTAGGGACTGGGTGAGGAGGGAGAGTGAGTGTAGTTATGAAAGAGTATAGGAAAGATCCTGTGGTAATGGAACTAACGGTTCCATATCTTGGTTGGGGGTGGATCCACAAACCTATCCATGTGGTAAAACTGCACAGAACCCCCAACCCCAAAAAGAAAAAAGAAAACATGAGTACTAGTAAAGCTGGGGAAATCTGAAGAAGATAGGCAGATTATATATGTCAATATTTGGGTGTAATATGATGCTATTGTTTTCCTATTACTGTTGAGGGAAACTGCGCAAAGGTTACATGAGCTCTCTCTTTCTCTATTATTTCTTACAACTGTCTGTGACTCTAAAATTGTCTCAAAATGAAATGCTTAATTTAAAAAAATAAATTAAAAATTTAGTGCATATTTTGTTCATCCTGGTAGCTGTGCTGTGTGAAACTGTGTTGTATACAAAGTACATTTTCTGTGACTATTTACTTTATGAACAAGGAGAGTGAGTGCTTGAGCTAAGAGCATTAGCTGCATATACAAAATGATGCTTTCATTTGGATCAAAAAAGGAGAAGCCAGTCACTGCTTAAAGCTTAACCAAACTGTTTGGGTAATTAAGCCTAGAATAATCTTTAGCTTCCAGACTCTACCTAGTAATCATCTGATTACTTTTGCAGTCACTTGGGACGCTGCTTGAATTCTCCATGTTGATCAGTTTGGTGTTGTCCAAAGACAAAATTACAACAAATTATTATCTTATTAATTGGCTTTATTTGTGATTCTGGAATAGGGCAAAACCTTACTCAAAAAAACAGAATAAATACTCCCATGATATGAGCAGAAGGGGTTGGTTTTGTAGACAGAAGATCTGAAGAAAGCAGAAACAGTTAGCAGATCGGTCATTTCAAAGTTGCGTTCCTTGTAGGGAGGGCACAGGTGCAGGTGGGGAGCATGGGCACAATAGAAGATAACTCACTAGTTAACATCAGGTTACTTCAAGTGTCTTTCTTTAGTAAGGGTTACAGCAGAGGGAACTTCATTATAATGCTGATTGAAACTGGCCTGTTTGGAAATTTGGTTGTTATCTCCCTCTCCTGGTTTCTCAGAATGTCAGTCAACAAGGTAGTTTCAGTTTGATTTGGAACTTTAGTATGAGTGACTCCATTTTGGTTTTTAGTCTCGTTTGTTGGGGCCCAGTGTAAGAGCTTATTTTATGTAGTGGCCTCGTATAATTTTATTTGACAGTGTTATAACAAACCCAAAATCTGAGAAGGGGACATATATGATAAGTTTATCAATAATTAGTTTCTAACATACAAAATTTCTTTTTTGAGGGGTGGGTATTGGGAATTAAACCCAGGGTGCTTTGTCTCTGAGTTACAGCCCTTTAAAAAATTTTTATTTTCCTACAGGTCTTATTAAGTTGCTGAGGCTGACTTAGAACTTGTGATCTGAAATTTCTATAGTTGACTGTAGAATTCTTGTTCATCCAAAGAGCTAAAAATAGGGAGGAAAAAATTATCTGCTATCTAAGATCCAGTTTCTTCTCATCTATTGATTGCTTAATCCAACTTTTTAAAAACATATTTTTTAGTGTTGGATCTTTATTTTATTTATTTATATGTGGTGCTGAGAATTGAACCCAGTGCCTCACCCATACACTCTTCCACTGAGCCACATCTTCAGCCTGCTTAAACCAGCTTTGTTTCTATAGTCTCTATTATTTGCCGAAGTTCAGAAAATTTGCTTTGATGCATCTTTCCAACTGCATTTTGCACATTAGTTATGTTAAAATATTGTGAAATATTGTGACTTAAAGGACTACCAGGAAAAATAAATTTAAAAAGAGAACTAGAGAAGATGGTATATATTTTGTGTGCAGAGAAAGAACAAGGAGCTAATATTTATTAAATGTTTCTATGCTCAGTATTTTACATATGTTTCTCACTGAGTATACATTAATTCTTTGAGAGAGTGCTTTATTATTATTTTATGGGTGAAAAAACTGAGGCTTAAGAGAAGTAATTGTTCACTATTATAAAATCAGCAAATGGCAGAGCCAGGATTAGTGACTGATACCAAGTTCTTTTTTTAAAAAAATATTTATATACAGACACAATATTTTTATTTTGTTTATTTTTTTAATGTGGTGCTGAGGATTGAATCCAGTGCCTCACATATGTGAGGCAAGCGCTCTGCCACTGAGCCACAACCCCAGCCCACTGAGCCACAATCCCAACCCAAATTCTTAATCACAGTGCTAAAACTGAAAATTAAAATGTTGAGTTACATAAAAAGAGACAGAATCAAAATAGAATCTTCTATTCAAAGTAGTATCTTATAGACATAAAATGATTATTAATTTTTGCAATGTTAAATAGAATTACTTTTAAGAATGTTTATGTGTATATTTGATAAATACAAAATAATATATGTAATATATATTGACATCATATGGCATAATAAAATGAACCCTTAGAAACTCTTCATAGATTTCAACATCACAATGCTGTTGAAGAAACTTCTGTATTTCTTCCAGATTTCAGACCCTTTCTTTCGTATGCACTTTATTTTGCCACCTCCGATAGCCTCTTCCTGAGTTTCCTGGTAGTTATTTCATTGCCTCTATTTTAGTTTGAATATCTTTATTAAGGTATGCTAGACATATAATCAATTGTATGTATTTAAACCATATAATTTGACCTTACACATATATGCACCCTTGAAAACATTACCACAGTCAAGGTAATGAACATATTTATCACTCACCCACCCCAATTTCTTCATGCTGCTTTGTGGTATCTCCCTCCCTACCACCTACCTGAGCAACCACTAATCTACTTTCAGTCAGTATAGAATAGATTTTAGCATTTTTTTCTAGGATTTTATACAAATGGAATCATATAGTAGTATGTACTAGTTTTTGCTTTGGGTTCTTTAAATCAGCATAATTAACACATATCTACCTATATCCATAGTTCATTTCATTTCATTGCTAAGTAATCTTGTGTTGTTTATATTTATCAGTTTATTTGTCTATTCATCTATTGATAAAGCATTTAGGATATTTTCCAGTTTGTGGCTATCATAGAGAATGCTGCTATGAACATTTCTGTATTCATCTTTATATTAACATGTACTTTCAAATTTCTCTTAGGTATTTACCTAGGAACAGAATGGCTTCTTCATATGGTAGATAAAATATATTTAACTTTTTAAAAAACTATCAGGCTATTTTCCAGTGTTTGTACCATTTTAGGTTCTTACTAGCAGTATCTGAAAGTTTCAGATGCTTCTCATCCTGACCAGCACTTCGTTTAGTTAGGTCTTTATAATTTTAGTACTTCTAAGGGAATGTAGTGATATTTCATTGTGGTTTTAGTTTGTATTTCCCTATTGACTATATGTTGGTTATCTCTTCATAATACTTATTTGCATCCATGTAGGCTTCTTTGGTAAAGTATGCTCATCTTCTGCCCCCTTTTGCACGGGTAGAGGGTTGAGGATTCTTTTTACAATTGAATTTTTATTTTTGGGTACCAAGGATTAAACTCAGGGGCACTTAATCACTGAGCCGATCCCTCGCCCTTTTTATTTTTTATTTTGAGACAGGGTCTCACTAAGTTGCTTAGGGCCTTGCTAAGTTTTTGAGGCTAGTTTTGAACTTGTGATCCTCCTGCCTCTGCCTCCCTAGTCTCTGGGATTACAGGCATGCACCACCGCACCTGCTCTTTGATGTCATATCTGAGAAATCTCAGCTTAACCTTAAGTTCTAAAGATTTTTGTCTGCTTTTTTCCCCAGTAGTTTTAAGTGTATAATCATTTGAGTTAATTTTTGTATGTGATATGAATTAGAGATAAAAGTTGTATATATTTTGTATGTGGATAGCTGTTGTATCAGGACTGTTGTGTTCTAGTATTTGTGTTGTACGAAGTTGACAGATGTTCATGTTTCTAAGTTGTTTAAGCTATTTTAGGTTCTTTGCATTTTAAAGTGAATTTTAGAAATAGCAGCTTCTTTGCAAAAGTTTCCTGGATTTTGATTGGGGTTGCACTGAATCTATAGATGAATTTTGGAAGAGGTATGGGTCTTTTGAACCATGAACATGGTATATCTCTTCATTTATTTAAGTATTCTTTAATATGTCTCAGTAGCCTTTCAGAGTTTTAGTTTATAGGTCTTGCAAGTCTTTTTTCAGACTTATCTCTAAATATTTCACATTTTAGTGCCATTTTTAAATTTATTTTTATAATTTTTTAAAAATGTCTTTCTCTTTTTACCAATTTTTTTTCTTTATTTTGTTTATTTATTTTTATGTGGTGCTGAGGATGGAACCCAGGGCCTCGCACATGCTAGGCGAGCGCTCTACCGCTGAGCCACAACCCCAACCCCCATTTTTTTATTATAAATCTTTTAAATTTTCAATTACTCATTGCTGGTCTGTAGAAATACTGTTGACTTTGTATATTACACCTTACTTTTATTCACATTCTAATCATGTAGTTACCCCTACTGCAAATTCAACTGGGTAATATTATTATCTAGTTATCTTCCCATCTTCATATGAAGCAAATCTTTGTGGAAGAAAAGATAAATTTACTGGTAAGAGATAATAAAAAATACAGTAGAATCAAGCGTATTCAAGTATTTTCTGTTTGATAAAGGTGACATTTCAAAAAGGCTGGCTTGAAATTGAAGGCTTATCAGCAGTATAGACAGGTAAACTTTGAGTTACCTATCTGTGGTGATGTCTGGGCTAGAGATAAATATTTGGGAGTCATCCACATACATGGTGTTTAATGCATAAAACTGAATGAAATCTCCAGATGACAAGAGTATGGTAGAGAAGTACATGGACTGAGTCTTAGGTACTTCCAAGTTCAGAAATTTAGTAGACAAAGTAGCAAAGGAGACCGAGAAAAAAATAGCCCATGAGTTGGGAGGAAAATCAGTGTGGAAAGTAAAGTGGAGAAATTTTTCAAGGAGGAAGTAATCTCCATGTTAACTGATAGATAACATAAGATATGAACTAAGAATTGACCATTTAGTATATCAATGTAGAAGCCATTGGTGATATTGACAAGATCAGTTTTAAAGAGTTATGAAGGTAAGAGCCCAGTTTAATGAGATTTAAGAGAAAATGAGAGGGGAAACATGGCAAATATAGCTTTCAAGAGTTTTGCTCTAGCTAGTGGTGCATACCTGTAATCCCAGTGGCTTGGGACAAATAGGCAAGAGGATCGTGAGTTCAAAGCCAGCCTCAGCATCTTAGGGAGGCCCAAAGCCACTCAGTAAGAACTTATCTTTAAATGACATTCAAAAAAGGGGAGGCATGTGGCTCAGTGTTCAAGTGCCTTGGGTTCAATCCTCAGGTCCCCCCCCCCCCCAAAAAAAAAAAAAAAAAAAGCTTTTCTCTAAGGAGAAACTGACAAACAAGCTGTTTACTGGAGAGGTTATATGAATTTTGTAGTTAAGATGAAAGAAGTTGCAAAACATGTGGATGCATATGGGAATGATAGAGTGATGATGCCGAACAGAGAGGGGAGAATTACTGGAACCATATTTTTGAATAGTACAGTGATGGGATCTAGAATGCAAGTGGCAGGGCCTTAGGAGACTGGACAGTATCCATTGTTTTCTAGAGAAAAGACAGGATCGTGGGCACAATTGCAGACAGGTGGGTAGGTGTGGCAGAAGATTAAGTTCTCTCTTCTTTGCTGCTACTTTCTCAATGTAATAGAAAGTAGGGTCATCTGCTACAAGGGAGGAGGGGAGAAGGGATGAAACATTTAGCTGAATGGACCAGAGAGAATGTATTATCATTGACTTGACAGCATTATGGGGTCTATTGAGGTTAATGATCATGACTTTAAGTGAAAATATTTTTGTTTTTCTCCACTCATGTTCGTCTGCATAGGTACAGGTCTAAAGTAGGCAGTATTGGTTTATCTGAGGTTAGGTTTTGTCAGGTAACTGAGCAAGTAAGAATGTGTCAGAAGATGAAGAAATGAGTTGAAGTTGGCTTAAGAGGGAATTAAGGACCTAGGGTTGGTGAGGAACTTGCAAAGGGTGGTAGGGTCCCCAGATTAAATAATTGTAACGGCTGAGGTAAGAGGGGGAAGCAGGTGATGGGTCTAAGTAGGGTTCTTGATTTTGAGTAAAAGGGTTTCACTCATGACCAGGCCAAAGCCAAGAATGGTTGGAGAGTTGAAAGGCCAGGATATGTTGGAAGGATTATCTATGTGGATTCTAAGTTTGTGCTCAGAACCTGAAGTCCTTTTCTATTATTTTAAAATTATTTTTGTTGCCATTGGACTAATAAGGTTAGGACTTAATTTGTGAGAGTTCCATATCTCTTTCATAATTTTTTTTTAGTTCTTTGTGCACTGTGAGATTTTATTATCTTTTATTCCTTTGTGGATTTTAAATCTTAGTGATTGTATTTCTAATTTCCAAGAGTTCCTTTTTGCTTTTGATTAATTTTTCATAACATCATAATTTTCTAGAAAAAAATTAGTTTTTGATGATCACATGATTTGTTTCAATACATCTAATTTATGAATTAGAATATAATTTTTTGTTTCCATTAAGTTCATATCTGTATTCAGGTATTATATGTCACATGTAATTTTTTTCTACGTGAGCACGTATAATGTACTCTCTAGTTAACTTTTACATATCTTTTAACTTTAGGTATCAAAAAATAAAGATGGAAAAGAACAAAGTGAAACTGTATCACCATCCGAAGATGAAACATTCTCCTGGCCAGGTCCCAAAACAGTTATGCTGAAAAGAACATCTCAAGGCTTTGGTTTTACATTAAGGCATTTTATTGTTTATCCCCCAGAGTCTGCAATTCAGTTTTCATATAAGGTAAGATAAATAAACTTGGAAAAAACACAAGTCCATTTCTGTTTCCTTTTGGTCTCCCAGTCGTACTTGCTTTCCCCACTGTCTTTTCTTTTTTTCCCTATCTTATTGTTGTATTTGCATTTTGATTATCTTTTTTAAAAGATTTTTTTCATTTTCTAGAACAAAAACTTTAATCTTCTCTGAAAGATCCAACTAATTCTAAACTCCAGATTTATTTTTCAAGGTCTTCTAGACTGCATTCTACTTTTTCTAATATGTAACATTTCCCTAATATCTAGAAAAGTGGTAAGTGTTCTGGGCAAAGTATACAGCAGAGATTATTCATGAGAATATTTTGATAGTTATAGAAAATTAAAAAGATTAGAACAATACTTTCAGGTATGTAATATGATGGTGCGTTATGATTTTAAAACAGCTTCTTGTCAGAGTACATGAAATGAATATACTGTTCCAGATAGCAATACAGTCTCAAAAGGGGCAACATATACTAATTATGATTGTAGTTGACACATTGAATACTTGCTCTGTTCTTTACTACTCTTTATGTCCATTATCTCACTTCATCCACACCAAAATCCTGTGGAGCAGTCTTATATAACAGATGTGAAAACTGATCTGGGTCATATAATGGGTAAGTGTACTAGACCTAGGGTTTGATTATGGCTAATAAATATGTATTCAAGGAACTAAATCTGTTTTTAAAAGGTAGTATCTAATTGTATCTGGAAACCATCTCTTTCATATTCTATTTTTATTAACTACATCTTTCTAGTAAAATATTTTATTCTTTTTAAAATCAGAATAGCTTTTACGGATTATAAATAATTGTTAACTTAGAAGTAAAATTTACCAGCATGGGTTTCCTGAAATATTGTAATTCTGCTGGCTAAGATTCTTCTTTACCTTAAAAAGGTCTAAAATAATATTACTAATATATTAGGTTACATATCAGAGTACTTGATAATTATATTTTAGGGTTGAGTATTTTTGTCTTTTTATTTTGTTTTGAATAAAAGCTTTGGGTCATGACAAATAGGTAGTTACAGTTTTTATAAAATAATTTTACCAAGCTTAGATTAAAAGTGTATATATTTTTTAAATTTTTAATTTGTTTTTAGTTGTTGATGGACCTTTATTTTATTTGCTTATTTATATGTGGTTCTGGGAATCGAACGCAGTGATTCACACGTATGAGGCAAGCATTCTACGTCTGAGCTACAACTCCAGCCCCAAAAGTAATGAGAAATATTAATGAGAAATATTTCTAGAAATTTCAGTAGCTAATATAATTGTTAATAGCATAGTCATTGGAGTCAAAAGAGCCTAGGTTTGAGTCCCATCTCTTTTTTAACTCTGTGACCTCACTGATTGTGTGTTTAAATGATATAGTACATACAAAACACTTAGAACAGGAATTGACATATACTAATTGTCCAGTAAATTTTAGCTATTAATACTATTATTTTGAACAGATAATCTTGCAAATAGGTCTCAGTCTTGTACATTTTTCATGAAAAATAAACATTGAACCCCCCCCCCCCATTTTTGTTGCAATGGTAATTGAACCAAGACCTTATGCATTTTGAGGTAAACATACACCCACTCAGCTACGTCCCCAGCCCCAAAAGACTTTTTTTTTTTAAATTAATATTGTATAGCTTTTAGAAAGCATGTAATTAATATAACAATGTCTTTATTATGTCACTTAGCTGGCAGCATTACTGGTCTTAGAACAGAGCTTATAACCAGAAGAAGAAGAAAACAACATTTGAGCAGCCAAAGTAAAGGTCAAAAATTATGTAATAAATTATCAGTCCTTAATCAAATGTCTTGTTTTTCTTTCTACAGTACATGGTAACTTCCATATGGTAGAGGCTCAGCAAGGGTTTGAATAAATATTTTTTTTAACTAGTTTTTTAAAGGTTGTTTCTAATTTTTCAGCTAGATATAGGTAACAGGGCATGAAAGCAGCAACCAAGTTGATAAACTTTCAGACTGAGTCCAAGAATTTAAATATGTAGCAAATTAGAACCAATTCATTTATGTAAACAGTTTTGGGTCCTATAGTAGCTTCTAAAGGCACCACATTTAAGTACAAGGTAGTACAGTAAGTAATGACCAGTCAGCCTTCTGTCCCAGACTCAGCTTCATTTGTTCTACTGCTGACTTGATGGCTCCTCTTGAATATCTTCATTAGATAGCTCATAATCAACATGTCAAAAACTAAACTCCTAATATCCTCAGTTGGCTTTATCTACAGCTTTCTCTTCTCTATTTGTGATTCTACCTTCTGACAAAAGACACTTTTAGTGAGATTATAATTGGGAGGTTAGTTTGGATTAAATTGAGCCTTGCTATGATTTAAAAAGGGTTTATAAATGTGTATTCATAAATGTTTTTTTTTGTAGGATGAAGAAAATGGAAACAGAGGAGGTATGCTGTAAAATTATTAATTTTTCTCTGAATGTTTTTCTACCCATGTTGTTCTGTTTTTAAGTAATATTAACTGAGATAATATGTGTTTGGAAGTTCAAACATGTAAGAGTTTTCATATGTAAGATCATAGAAATTAAATATTTTTTACTGTAGTCTTCAAAGTTTTATGAATTCTATTGTTACAGCTTGATAATTATTTTATTATTGATAACATGGTTCTCAGGAATGTATCTGAGATTTTTATTTTAATTAATAACTTTTCTCAATTTAGTGATCCTTTTGGGAAAGAATGTTTTGTGTTTTGTCACATAGGTTTATTGACTCAGATATTGAAGAGAAGAAGATTTGGAATCTTCTTTTAGTTAATCTTATTTAAAAATTATTTAAGGAGCTTAAAAAGAGAATTATGCTGAGGTTAAGATTATTTCTTAATAACATTTATTTTTTTAATTTTATATTTTAGATCATCTTTAATTAGTTAAAGCTTATATACAACAACAAATGAACCCATTAAAAACTATTCATTTGCATAAAATTTTAAGACTTAAGTTGCAAAAATAGTATAGAACATTTCCAGATAGCTTTCATTTAGCTTTCCCTGTGTTAAAAACTTACATAACACATGATATAGTTAACAAAAGTAAGAAATTAGCATAGGTATGATATTATTGCTTTAACTTACAAACTTTATTTGAATTTTATCAGTTTTTCCACTAGTGTCTTTCTGTTCCAGAATCTTACACTGCATTCAGTTGACATACCCCCTTAGTCTCCTCCAGTCTGTGACCATTCCTTGTGTTTTTTTCTATTTTCTTTTTTTTTAATTTTTAAAACTTTGTGACCTTGACTTTTGAAAAGTATTGGTCAGTTGTTATTTTATACAATATCCTTGAATTTGGATTTATTGAATATTTTCTCGTTGTTAGTTCAAGTTCATGTATTTCTAGCAAGAATACTACGTTTGTACCTATTTTAAGTATACAGTTTGGTGAGTTTTAATAAATGTTTTATGAAACCACTGTCCCAATTGAGATATGATATAAAAAATGACCTTTCTATCATTCCGTAAATCTCCTTGTATTCCTTTGTTACTCTCTGACCTTAACCAATCACTAATTTGCTTTCTGTTACTATAGATTAATTTTGCCTTTTTCAGAGTTTCTCAAAAATGGGTCAGTACAATTTATTCTCGTTGTGTCTTTTGCAACATGCATATTTTTGAAGTTCATGATATTGTATGTTTGAGTATTAACAGTATTACTTTTTTTGTTGTTGGTGGTTAATTTTCTTCTTTATGAATTTACCACAAATTGTTTATCCATCAGTGTACTTTTATAATATCCACATCTTACAAATCTGAATTGAGGTCTTGGAAAGATTATAAGGGTTAAAATGAAGAGGAAAATGGTTTCTTTCAGCACTATCAAAAGTAATCTGAGGATGTAAAACCAGGTAGGATACTTCATAGTTGTCATTTGTGCAGGACGGGCCACTCCTCTGTCACCATCTATCATGCACTAGGATTTGGTTTGAATTCCAAATACTGTTCAGCATGGGTTATAAATAGGCTTTTATTAGGAAAAGGAAAACTTTCTGCAAACCAGCTTCAGTAAGAGCACAGAGAATGTGTGTCTGTCTTCCCAGCATCCTCCAGGTTGATAGTCTGATGCCAGGGCAACCACTGGACATTCAACATCTAGAATTTTGTGCCTATCATGGGATAAATACATATCTAATAAATATATAAAGACATGAAACTATGTTTATCATTATGTATCTGACATAGCTTACTTAAGTGATTCAATTTAGTTAATTATTTGTTTTGACAGGAGGATAAACATTTGCTAAAGAAAACTGAAGGATCTTTGTCTAGCAAAAAGATTTAGAGAGGAATGATAATGTGGCAGCAAAGGGTATGATGTGCTGGGGAAGATTATAATTTACCTATTTGTTAATTTATCCCTAATCTCATTCAAAAAAAAGTTTTGTGCCAATATGCAAAAACACATGCATTATATAATAAAATAAATAAGGTTAAAAATAGATTTAGGGTTGAAGAATGAATTGGCATTCAGGAGATTTATTACTCATAAATTCATGCACCTTTATCAAAGATAGACTGTGAATTTGTTTTTGAGCTCTCCAGTGGTCAAAGAAAAAGTGAGAGTATAATTAGTTAAGGATACTCAGTTATCCATAAGAAAGCATGCTGTTTACATCAAGATCTGAGATAGTTGTCTCCTGTAGATATTCATAATGGAAAACAGTAATACAGTAGATAATATCTTTACCAGCATTCCTTCATATGTCTATCTTTAAAGTGATTGTTCAATGTAAGCTGACTTCAAAGCCCTGATTCAATTTAGTTTAAAGTGCTTCTCAGCTGGGGAGAGTATTGCTTACCAGGGTATATATGGAAATATATGTCTATGTCTAGACATCTTTGGTTGTCATAAGTGAAGAAGAGTGGGATTGTGCTACTGGCATCTAATAGATAGAGACCAGAGATACTGTTGAACATTCTTCACTGTTAAGTAAGAAATTTATGAAGCCTAGAATGTCTTTATTTCTTTTCTTAGAAGAATAATATGAAAAGGTTGGAGGGTATGTAAGAAAATTGGGTTATAAAATACTTCTAATATATTGGAAAGGAGAACTGCTTGATTTGGGTGAGGGGAGAAAAAAAGGAACTGTGGCATAAATTAGCATAAGATCAAGGACTTACCCAGTACCTGACATTATAATACATGTTATTATCCTACTTCAAATTAGCTATTCTAACTCTTCTTTTAACTCTACCATTTTATTTCTGTTGACCTATGTTTAAAATCCTCCATCATTTAATTTTGTTTTAAAAATAATTATCATTTAAAAAATGGTCTGACTTACGTACAGTCAAGATTAGTAGATAATGTAGAATATACTTAGTATATTATGAGAGTAAATCTATGAATCCTTCACTGAGAAAGTTAAAATCAAGGAAACTTATTCAATATTTCTGAGTATACTTTTAAAGACAGTTCACATAAAAGCCAGGGAGATCTCAAGTATAGAGGCCCTAAGTACTTTTTAGAAGTAACCATCACTTCTCATTCAGTTCTGACTGCCTGGAAAATTTCTTGAGTTAAAGAGTTAGTTATTTGTGATAGGCCTACCTGGTTGTGTCTCACTCCTTCAGATGTAGGTTTGCTTTTGTTATCCTAAGTGGGGCCCCAGCCTAATCCACAAGATCTATTTAACTTAACATAATAATCATATATCATTTCAACTAAACTGATCAACCATTGGACCATAGTCTATGTGTGGAAAAAAAATTCTTCTGATTTCCACGTAATTATTTATAGATTAGTTTTTTAGAATATAGCCTATTTAGAGGCAGACTCAAAATTATTTTTATTCAGTGGAATTTAACCATTTTTGTTTTATAATCTCATTTCCTTTAAAACGTATTTCTAAGCCTATGGAGATTTTGAAATCCTCTCATTTAGAGTTTTGTTTTAATGTAATAGAATCCTATCCTCCAGTGTAATGATCAGAGTCAAAGCCTAGAAACACTGGAGAGAATATAATTGCAGAATTTTGTTCACACTCCTAAGAGATCTTGTTATAATGCCAAAATTCTGTTTAAAAAGTTTAAAGGTTTTGTTTTGGCAATTTAACAAAATCTCTTGTACCACTTAAATTTCTAATTATTTTACTTACCCAGTTTTCCCATTGTATTGTTTCTTATATTTTATATGTGTGTATTTTTTTATGTTTTTAAAATAATTTTTCTTTCGTTGGTTAGTTTCCTGTAACTATGATGAAATAATATTTACAGGAAAAGGTGATTTTAGGAAGAAAAATATTTTTCAGTTTTGATAATAGTTACTAATGGCTAATTGATATCTTGTTAACATCCTGTTGTCCTTTAAAATCTTTAGAGAAAATATTCATATGTAATCAAAATAAGAATAAGGTCATTAATTACTTTCTACTTATTCCATGAGTAAACATTCTATCCTGGTTTCCACTGCTCTTATATTTGTGCAACATTTTGTTAAGGAACTTAAATAACTTTTGATGTTAAAATTTATATTCATTCTAATTGTGATGGTGCATGCCTGTTATCCCAGAGGCATGCAGAAGCTGAGGCAACAGAATTGAATCTTCACAGGTTCAAGGCCAGCCTCAATAACTTAGCAAGACTCTCAGCAACTTAGCAAGACCCTGTCTCAAAATAAAAAGGATTGGGAATGTAGCCCAGTGGTAAAGTGTACATGGGTTCAGTCCCTAGTACCAAAAAAAGAAAAAAATATGTAGGGGGAAAAAACCAAGTGGGTATTATATAAATTTTCTTATTAGTAAAAATTTGTATTGTGTTTGCAGTTGATTCTGAATGTATAGTTGGGTAGTCTGTATGGAAGTATTTGAATAGTGACAAGAAATAGAAATTTCTTCATGTAACCTAAGGACAGTTGTGTTAATTCTACAAAACAACTGAGTATCTCTGTATTTAAAGACAGGAGCTATGGTCGTGGGTCCAGGGTCCTGGAAATTGGGACTTGGAAAGCAACTAAATGCTAAGTAACAATAATAATATCTTAAAATTTGAGCTTCCAAAGCCTAACTCTGACATTTTAAGGATGATTTAAAGGATGTTCATAGTGAGTATCATGAACTGACCTCTGTATGAGATACAACCCTCACTATACCTTATTTCTAACTTCTCTCTCATAATACTTCCAAATCCCTGAGAGAGAAGTCTAATTGGCCCTGTTGGTATTTAATATCAGTAATATTACAATCCACACTGTTCACAGATCAATGTTCTTTGGTTTGCTTATGAGAAAAATTTGTAACATTGAGTAAATGTAGTACATGTTATGCCACTGATTTCAATTAATATATTGAAAACCTGTTCTTTCATAATACTATAGCATTAAAATATGGACCTGAGAATGTTGTTGGAGGAAGGTTTGCTATGGGTAGGTCAATGGTGTAAGGTTTGGTGGTGAGATGTCAGAAGCATGTTTTCATTGCTTTTAGTGTAGCAGTACTAAGCAGCTCCATGGATCTCTTTTCTGATGTCTTTGGGGTGGCTGAATCCCTCAGGATACATATTTTAATCTGTGTTGTCAGTTTATTTGAATTTCTCTGGTAGTTAGGTAAATATACTAACTGGTTATATAATTTTATTTAATGCTGCTCAGTAGAACAACTGCAGGTATCTTACTAGGCTTTGAGGGTATTTTAAGAAGTAAGAAGTAAAAAGGATGTTGATGACGATGACAGTGGCAATGTTTTGTGTTACGACATGTCACGTGCTATTCTCAGATTGCAGGAATGAAGTCATTCACTATTCACAACAGCTTTCTGGAGTGGATCTGATTATCACCTTTGCTTTTTAGACGATGAAACTGAGGCATAAAATATTTAACTATCAAGAGGTGGGGTTGGACTAAACCTCAGGCAGTCTGGTTCTGGGTTTTCTTCTATAAATTCCTACTGTGGCCCCTCAGAAAGATCTTTATTCTTACATAATTCATTCTTGGAAATGTATAAGAAAGAGAGTTATTTTCTCTTTAGAGGTAAACAGTATTAAAAGAGCTATAGTCCCAATTTTGGCTAACATAGTACTAGAATTTCATAATTTTCTTTAATTTTTATCCTTTATCTTCACAGTTTGACATGTTTAATTGGCTTAAGTTTTTTGAGCCCTTAGTTAAGAATACAGGATTGGGCTGGGGATGTGGCTCAAGGGGTAGCACGCTCGCCTGGCATGCGTGCGGCCTGGGTTCCATCCTCAGCACCACATACAAACAAAGATGTTGTGTCTGCCGAAAACTTAAAAAAATTAAAATTCTCTCTCTCTCTTAAAAAAAATACAGCATTGGTTTTGATATCTGAAATTGCTTCCATTTTTTGAGTTTTTAGTTATATTTTTGATACCTATGCATTTTAAGACTGATGACACATTTTTGGGTTTTTTTTCCACTTTTATGAAAAGGTGAGGGTAGTCCTAGTACATCCCCAAAAAAAAAGATTTTGAGAGAAGACTTGGAGATTGCCTGAAGTTTTAAAAACAACTAGAGAGAACTATGGAACCAAGGTTCTGAAGAAAGCTTATGACTAAATCCTTATCTGTGATAGGACAATGGGGAAGAAAATTGAGGACAGAAAACTTAGTGTGAAGTAGGAGATAAGGATATCCAAATAGTATTAGGAAATCAGAATGGAAAAAGTTAGCATATGTTTGGAATTCTCCACAGTTGGAGATTGGCAAATTGAATGTTTTGAAAGGTCCATCCAGGGTAAAAAGAAGTTGAGGTTCCTGGTGAATTTTAATTTGTGGTTGATCTTAGAAAGAAAGTAATGCGGGCTGGGAGGGGCAGCTGATAGTCTTTTTTTAAAAAAAAAAAAAAACCAAAAAACAAAACACACCACTGAGTTGAAGAGCAAGTTTAATTGGTTAGGATTGGGTGGTGGTGAAGTCAAAGATGGAAAGACAGTTGCTTGTGATTACAGCATTGTAATAAATTTCTCTGGAGATCTAAACCTAGTATAACAGAAATATCAGGGCTGTGGATCTAGAAATTATGCATGACTTGTGAAATTCCTAAAATTTTGAGAAACAACAGTGCTGCATAAACTTCAGATACTCCAGAAAGCAGATCTGAGGACTGTTGTGTTCATTTAGGAGAATTAGTGCCTGGCTCAAAGAGCTCAGTAAATATTTGTTAATGAATAACATGCTTCTGTAGTCTTGCTTCCTTTGTACTGCCAGAAAATTTCGACTCATGTCTGACACCTAGTGGCATTACAGTTAAACTACTATTAAATGGCAACATGTCCCCTTATCAGGGAAATATTACAGGTCATTTGTAGTACAATAGCTTTGTTTCTGAAACAAATCTCTGAAATGCTTTTGGACTTTTTTTTATTGGCATTTTACAAGGTGATAATTTAAATCAGGTAATATTTGAGTATGTACTATGTGCCAAGCACTGTTGTATGCTAGAAATTTTTATGTAGCATTCTCGTGCTCATATAAACTCAGTGAATTTGAATACAGAGAGTTCTTTCACTGGGAATTGGCAGCTTGTTCAAAAACTTAATTGAGGGCTTTGTTGTGATTTTTTACATGTGAAATAATCACTTTGGATGCTGTCATTTCTGTCAGGACACTGCCTTCATTAATGTTGAGTAAGCATTTAGGAAGATGAAAGTAGAAAGATTGGGTGTGTTGTCAGCTTATATTAGAAACCTACATTGTGCAGAATACTACATACTATAGAGAATCACTGAAACATTTGTTGTTTTTCCTTTAAGAAAAAACTAAATTTTTATATCTTAGTGAATCATACTCTGAAGTATTTGTAAATGAGTTGACATATAATCTGGGATTTGTTTTCAAATGTTTTAGAAAAAAAGTGGATAGGTTTTAATGAAACAAAACTGACAGTTTTTTAAAAAAATCATTAAAATGGATTCATGACTTTATTCTATTGTCTTCTCTATTTTTGTGTATGCTGAACATTTTCCACAATAAAAAATTTTTTAAAAATTACATAGGTGTAGGTTGAAATAACATTTAACACCAGAATTTTTTGTTTTTAATAGTAACTTAGTACCCATTGATCAACCTTTCCTCATCCTTTCCTCTCCCCTTATTCCCCAGCCTCTAGTAGTCACCATTCTAGGTCATGCAGTACTTGTCTTTTTATGTCTGGTTTATTTCACTTAACATAATGATCTCCAATTCTGTCCATGTTGTTTCAGATAAGATTTCATTCTTTGGCCTAACAGTATTTCCTTGTGTATATGTACCACATACTCTTTATTTCTTCATCAGTTGATGGATACTTTGGTCGTTTCCACTTCTTGGCTATTGTGAATAGTGTCATGGTGAACATGAGATTGCAGATTTCTCTTTAATTGATTTCATTTCCTTTGGCTATATACATACTAGTGGGATTGCTGGATTATGTGTTGGTTCTATTTTAATTTTTCAAAGAATCTCCATATGATTTTTCACATGGCTGTATCAATTTGCATTTCCATCAACAGAGCATAAGGGTTCCTTTTTTTCCAGGTTTATGCCAGCACTTGGGCTTTAGTCTTTTTTAGAGTAGTCAATTACTGGGGTAAAATGATAGTTCATTGTGTTTTTGATTTGCATTTCTCTGATAATTAGTGAAATTGAACATTTTTTCCTATATCAATTTGATATCTGCATGTCTTCTTTTGAGATATGTCTGTTAAGGTTTATTGCCTATTTTTTTTTTTTTGCTATTGAGTTTTTTGAGTTCTTCATATGTTCTAGATATCAATCCCTTGTCATAAGTATAGTTTGTAAATGTTTTCCCTTATTCTGAATTGTCTCTTCAATCTGATAATTATTTCCTTTGCTGTGCAGAAGCTTTTTAGTTTGATGTTCTTTCTCCAATGCGTGCTCTTAGTGACTTTGTTGAAAATCAATTGGCCATAGATGCAGCAATTTACTTCTAGGCTCTCTGTTCTGTTCCATTGATTTGTATGTTTGTTTTTATGCCAGTACCATGCTGCTTTGCTTTGTGTACCGTATTTTAAATTCAGGTAGTATAATGCTTCCTACTTTGGTTTTCTGATTTTCCTCAACATAGTTTTGTCTATTTGGAGTTTTTTGTAATTCCATGAAAATTTTAGGATTGTTTTTCCTAGTTATATGAAGAATGTCATTTTATTTTAACAGGATTGCATTGAATCTGTAGATTGCTTTGGAGAGTATGGACAACTTTAACAGTATTTATCCCTCCAATTCATGCACATGGGATATATTTCCATTTTTGTGTGTCCTCCTCAGTTTCTTTCATTAATATTTATATATTCATTATAGCTCTGTCACCTCATTGGTTACTTTTATTCCTAAGTATTTTTTTGTAGCTGCTGTAAGTGGGATTGCCTTTTTTAATTTCTACTTTAGATAATTTAGTATTGGTTTATAGTAATGCTACTAATTTTTGTATGTGATTTTGTATCTTGCAACTTTGTTGAATGTATTCAAATACATAATAATGGGTCTCATTATGCCATATTTGTACATACACATAATTTGCTCAGTTTCCTTCCACAGGACCTTCTCTTCATGATTCAATTTTGATAAGGTTTATGTGTCCAGGACATTTATCATCCATTTCTCCTGGTTATCAAATTTGTTGGTATATAGTTGTTCATAATCTCTAATGATTTTTTTTACAAATTTCTGTGGTGTCATTTGTAATGTCTTCCTTTTCGTCTTTTATTTTTTGTTTTTCTTAGTCTAGCTAAGAGTTTGTCTATTTTATCTTTTCTGCTGAACTTTTGTGTTGTGTTTTAGTCCCTTTTTCATTTGTTTCTACTCTGATCTTTATTATTTTTTTTCTTCTATTAATTTTGAATTTGGTTCTTTTCTCGTTTCTTAACATGCAGTGATAGGATGTTTAAGATGTTTTACTTTTTTTGAGGTAGATATTGATTGTTGTAAATTTCCTTTAGTACTGCTTTTATTCTATTTTGATTATTTTGTGTCTGAAGCATGTTTTCAAAAACAAAATAATAGTTATGAAATAGTTCAGGCAAACTATAGGGAAAAAATTTAACTTTTGAATGCTTGATGCCTTTCTTTATCGTCTTAACATTTTAATACAAATTGAACATCCCCACATCCAAAATCCAAATTCTGAAATGCTCCAAAATCAGATCACAGGCTCAAAAAGTTTCAGATTTTGGATTTTAAGATTAGGAGTGCTCAACTGATAGTTTGTGCAAATATTTTAAAATATGAAAAACTTTGAAATCCAAAACATTTTAGGCTTTTAGTACCTAGCACTTTAGATAAGGCATACTCAGTTTGTATCTCCTCAATATCCCCTTTCTCCTCCATTCCTTCCTATTTCTTTCTCCCTCCCCTACATAAATGTATCCCTTAGGCCTTTTACACTATTCCTTCCCTATTATCTTCCCCCAGAAGTAACCACTCGCATGAATTTGGTGTTTATTACTTCTTCTGTTTGCTTTTTGCCTTAACAGTTTGTAATTTCTAATGATAGCTCAACAAAATATTCTACACGATAATCTGTTCTCCATCAAAGAAAAATGAAGTTTTTTTTTTAAAATCATTTAGACTTAACTTGGATATTTATTTCAGTCTACATTGAGATTTTAGCCTTTTTTTTTTTTTTTCACTTTTTGATTTTTTGCAGTGCTGGGGATATAACCCAGGGCCTTGGACATGCTAGGCAAGGGCTTTATCATAGAGTTACCCATTCCCAGCCCCTTATTGTTATTGAAGATTTCATCTGAAAAATATATATTAATTTCAACAAGCTATTTAATTAGGTTTTTAAAAATAATTGGTGCCTGGTGCTTTGATATTCCATTATGTCATGTACATTTTTGGCTTTTAACCTTTATGGAGGGGCATTTTTTCACAGGCTTATCTGACGTTCATAAAATTCTTTCTCATTTCAGTAGCCTCTTTTTATGTATAGAGCTGTTTAAAAAAATATAGCGGGAGACTATTTTTTAAACAACAAAGAAATCAATGAAAAGAATACTTTAAAAAATAACTGTCATTATATAAGCAGAGGAGATTTTGTTCCATTAGAAAAAATTCTTTGGTAGTATGTTTGAGAACTCAGAAGAAGGAAAAAAGCTTAACCTTGATGACATTCGTTATTTTTCATTGCTTTGCTTTTGGTTAAGATGTAGAATGATTTTCTTGTATAAAGCACCCACCCTAGTTTGTCCCGTAAACTAGAATGATCTCTGTCTTTATGGATTTTCCTTTCAGGGTTTGTAACAGTTATACTTCAAATTTTGTTGCTTTGTAATCTGTTTGCTTTATATACTTAAAACTTCAAATTTGCAAATATTTTAAATGTTACAAGTGACTTTAGCCTTCTCTAAAAAAGGGAGGTAATTAAAGATTTAAATCATTCTCTTTTTTTCATTTTTTAAAAATTTATATACGGCAACAGAATGCATTACAATTCTTACTACGTATATGGAGCTCAATTTTTCATATCTCTAGTTGTATATATAGTATATTCATACCAATTTGAGTCTTCATACCTGTACTTTGGATAATAATGATCATCACATTCTGCCATCATTAATAACCCCATTTCCCCTCCCTTCCCCTCCAACCCCTCTGCCCTATCTAGAGCACGTCTATTCCTCCCATGCTCCCTCTCCCTATCCCACTATGAATCAGCTTCCTTATATCAAAGAAAATATTTGGCATTTGTTTTTTTGGGATTGGCTAACTTCACTTAGCATTATCTTCTCTAATGCCATCCATTTACCTGCAGATGCCATGATTTTATTCTCTTTTATTGCTGAGTAAAATTCCATTGTGAATACATGCCACTTTTTTTTTTTTATCCATTCACCCTATTGAAGGGCATCTAGGTTGGTTCCACAGTTTAGCTATTGTGAATTGTGCTGCTGTAAACATTGATGTGGCTATGTCCCTCTATTATGCTGTTTTTAAGTTCTTTGGGTATAGACCGAGGAGAGGGACAGCTGGGTCAAATGGTAGTTTCATTTCCAATTTTCCAAGAAATCTCCATACTGCTTTCCATATTGGCTGCACCAATTTGCATTCCTACCAGCAGTGTATGAGTGTACCTTTTTCCCGTATCCTCACCAACACTTATTGTTGTTTGTATGCGTAAGAGCTGCCATTTGACTGGAATGAGATGAAATCATAAAGTGGTTTTGATTTGCATTTCTCTAATTGTTAGTGATGATGAACATTTTTTCAGGTATTTATTGATTGATTGTACATCATCTTCTGAGAAGTGTCTCTTCAGTTCCTTGGCCCATTTATTGATTGGGTTATTTTTTTTTATTATTATTTTTTTTGGTGTTTAGCTTTTTGAGTTTTTTATATACCCTGGTGATTAGTGCTCTATCTGATGTATGAGGGGTAAAAATCTGCTCCCAAGATGTAGGCTCTCTAATCACCTCACAATTTCTGTTGCTGAGAAGAAACTTTTTAGTTTGAGTCCATCCCATTTATTGATTCTTGATTTTAATTCTTGTGCCACAGGAGTCTTATTAAGGAAGTTGGGGCCTCATCCCACATGATGGATTAGGGCCTACTTTTTCTTCTATTAGATGCAGGGTCTCTGGTTGTATTCCTAAGTCCTTGATCCATTTTGAGTTGAGTTTTGTGCATGGTGAGAGATAGGGGTTTAATTTCATTTTGTTGCATATGGATTTCCAGTTTTCCCAGCACCATTTGTTGAAGATGCTATCTTTTCTCCAATGCATATTCTTAGCACCTTTGTCTAATATAAGATAATTGTAGTTTTGTGGGTTAGTCTGTGTGTCCTCTATTCTGTACCATTGGTCTACCAGTCTGTTTTGGTGCCAATACCATGCTGGTTTTGTTACTGTTGCTCTATAGTATAGTTTAAGTTCTGGTATAGTGATTCCACCTGTTTCACTCTTCCTGCTAAGGATTGCTTTAGCTATTCTGGGTCTCTTATTTTTCCAGATGGATTTCATGATTGCTTTGTCTGTTTCTATGAGGAATGCCATTGGGATTTTGATCAGAATTGCATTAAATCTGTATACTGCATTTGGAAGTATGGTCATTTTGATAAAATTAATTCTGCCTATCCAAGAGCAAGGTAGATCTTTCCATCTTCTAAGATCTTCTTTGATTTCTTTCTTTGGGGTTCTGTAATTTTTATTATATAGATCTTTCACCTCTTTCATTAAATTGATTCCCAAGTATTTTATTTATTTGTTTGTTTGTTTATTTGTTTGCTATTGAGAATGGGGTAGTTTCCCTTTCTGAGGATTTGTCACTGATATACCGAAATGTCTTTGATTTATGGGTGTTGATTTTATGTCCTGCTACTTTGCTTCACATTTACTAGTTCTAGGAGTTTTCTGGTGGAACTTTTTGAGTCTTCTGGGTATAGAATCATATCATCAACAAATAGTGCCAATTTGAATTTTTCTTTTCCTATGTGAATTCTTTTAATTTCTTTCATCTGTCTAATTGCTCTGGCCAGTGTTTCAATAACTATGTTAAATAGAAGTGGTGAAAGAGGGCAGCCCTGTCTTGTTCCAGTTTTTAGAGGGAATGCCTTCAATTTTTCTCCATTTAGAATGATGTTGGCCTGGGGCTTAGCATAGATAGCCTTTACGATGTTGAGATATATTTCTGTTATCCCAAATTTTTCTAGTATTTTGAACATAAAAGGGTGCTATAATTTGTCAAATGCTTTTTCTGCATCTATTGAGATGATCATATGATTCTTATCTTTAAGTCTACTGATGTGATGAATTACATTTATTGATTTCCGTATGTTGAACCAAGCTTGCATCCCTGGGATGAATTTCACTTGATCATGGTGCACGATCTTTTTGATATGTTTTTGTATTCAATTTGCCAGAATTTTATTGAGAATTTCTGCATCTATGTTTATTAGAGATATTGGTCTGAAATTTTCTTTCTGTGATGTGTCTTTGCCTGGTTTTGGGATCAGGGTGATATTGAACTCATAGAATGAGTTTGGAAGTGTTGCCTCTTTATTTCCTGAAATAAATTGGAGAGTATTGGTATTAGTTCTTCCTTAAAGGTCTTGTGGAACTCAGCTGTGTATCCATCCGGTCCTGGGCTTGTCTTGGTTGGTAAGCTTCTGATGACGTCTTCTGTTTCATCACTTGATATTGGTCTGTTTAAATTGTCTGTATCCTCCTAATTCAATCTGGACAAATTATAAGACTTAAGAAATTTGTTGATGCCTTCTATTTTATTGGAGTATAAGTTTTCAAAATAATTTCTAATTATCTTCTGTATTTCTGTAGTGTCTGTTGTGATACAACCTTTTTCATCGCATATGCTGGTAATTTGAGTTTTGTCTCTCCTTCTCTTCATTAGCATAGCTAAGGATCTGTCTATTTTATTTATTTATTCAAAGAACCAACTTTTTGTTTTGTCAATTTTTTCAATTGTATCTTTTATTTTGATTTCATTAATTTCAGCTCTAATTTTAATTATTTCTTGCCTTCTACTGCTTTTGCTGTTGATTTTTTTCTTTTTTTTTAGGGCTTTGAGATGTAGTGTGAGGTCATTTATTTGTTGACTTTTTATTATTTTAAGGAATGAACTCTATGCAATGAATTTTCCTCTTAGTACTGCTTTCATGGGTCCCAGAGATTCAGATATGTTTTGTCTATTTTCTCATTTATCTCTAAGATTTTTTTAATCTCCTCCTTGATGTCTTCTGTAATTCATTGTTCATTCAGTAGCATAGTGTTTAGTCTCCAGGTGTTGAAGAAATTTTTCTTCTTTATTTTGTCATTGATTTCCAATTTTATTCCATTATGATCTGATAAAATGCATGGTAGTATCTCTACTTTTTTTATATTTGCTAAAAGTTGCTTTGTGGCATATTATATGGTCTATTTTAGAGAAGAATCCATGTTTTGCTGAGAAGAAAGTGTATCTGCTTGACGCAGGTTGAAATATTCTATATATGTCAGTTAAGTCTGTTATTAATTGTATTATTGAGTTCTACAGTTTCTTTATTCAACTTTTGTTTCGAAGATCTATCCAGAGGTGAGAGAGGTATGTTAAAGTCATCCAATATTATTTTGTTGTGTTCTGTTTGACTCTTGAGCTTTAGAAGAATTTGTTTGATGAACATAGCTGCACCATTGTTTGGGGAATATATATTTATGATTGTTATGTCTTGTTGGTATATGGTTCCCTTGAGCAGTATGTAGTGTCCATCTTTATCCCTTTTGATTAAATTTGGCTTGAAGTTTACTTTATTTGATATGAGGATGGAAACCCCTGCTTGCTTCCGCAGTCCATGTGAGTGGTATGATTTTTCCCAATCCTTCACCTTCAGTCTGTGGATGTCTTTTCCTATCAGATGAGTCTCCTATGGGCAGCAAATGGTTGAGTCTCTCTCTCTTTTTTTTTAATCCAGTCTGCTAACCTGTGTCTTTTGATTGGTCAGTTTAAGCCATTAACATTCAGGGTTATTATTGAGACGTGGTTTGTATTTCCAGCCAAATTTTTAAATTTTTGTTATTTAACTTGAATTGATTGTCTTCTTTGATTTAGTTTTTCTTTTAGGATACTACCTCCCTTTGCTGATTTTCATTGTTGTTTTTCGTTTCCTTTTCATAGAATATTTTGCCAAGGATGTTTTGTACTGCTGGTTTTCTAGCTATAAGTTCTTTTAACTTTTGTTTATCATGGAAGGTTTTTATTTCATCTTCAAATCTGAAGCTTAATTTTGCTGGATACAAGATTCTTGGTTGGCACCCATTTTCTTTCAGAGCTTGATATATGTTGTTCCAGGATCTTCTAGCTTTCAGGGTCTGTGTTGAAAAATCTGCTGTTATCCTAATTGGTTTTCCTCTACATGTAATCTGATTCCTTTCTCTCATGACTTTTAAAATTCTCTTCTTTTTCTGTATGTTGGGCATTTTTATTATAATGTGCCTTGGCGTGGATCTGTTGTGATTTTGTACATTTGGCGTCCTGTAGGCTTATTGAATTTGGATTTCCAATTCATTCTTCATGTTTAGAAAGTTTTCTGATATTATTTCATTGAATAAATTATTCATTCCTTTGGTTTGGACCTCTATGCCTTCCTCTATACCAATAACTCTTAAATTTGGTCTCTTTATGCTGTCCCATATTTCTTGAATGTTCTGCTCATGGTTTCTTATCATTATCGCTGTGTGGTCTATGTTGTTTTCAAGATTATATATTTTATCTTCATTGTCTGATGTCCTATCTTGTAAGTGGTGTATTCTGTTGGTGATGCTTTCATTTGAGCTTTTAATTTGGTTTATTGTTTCTTTCATTTCAAGGATTTCTGTTTTTTTTTTTTTTTTTTTTTTAAGAACCTCTATTTCCCTGTTGAGGTGATCTTTTGCTTCTTGGATTTGTTTATGTAGCTCTTTGTCGAAGTGACCTTTCACTGCTTGTATTTGCTCTTGTATCTTCCTTGAGTTCACAGAACATTTTAACCATGTATACCCTGAACTCCTCTCTGTAATTTTTTATGCTGTGGCTGCCAATGATTCTGATGATGTGGTGTCTTGATTTATTGGTGGTACTTTCTTCCCTTGTCTTCTCATGTTGCTCATGTGTCTTCCTTTCCAGCTCTGTGGGTCTGGGGTGTTATTACTCTATAGGTTTGTAGTGCTCTTGTAGGGTTCCAAGATTCCTCCTTTGTGGGGAAGGAAAATATTAACTGATCCCAATATCCACAAGATATTACCTATGAACAATTTGTTGTTTATAGTTTAGTCTCAATGTACAAAAATGTTGGATTCAATTATTATCTAAAATATAATCAGTAGTTTCGTAAAGGTTTACAGTTTCTGACAGTGGACAATGAACTGGGGGTGGGGAGTAGGACAATATGCTGAGGGGGAAAGATGTGAGAGTATAGAGTTAGTATATCTTAAGGAAATGTGAAAGAGAAATCTAATGAAGAGGGTAGCAAGAGAATAGACAGGAAGTAATTTAGGGTAGACAAGTACGTGGGAAGATAGTAGAGTACATAAAACAAACACACATATGTATTTAGAGAAATACAGGATGTTAAAATAGTAAAATTTGGTGGGGGAAAGAAAAATGAAAAAAGAAAAAAGAGGGGAAAAAAGGGCATAAACAACACCTCTATATTATATTATTCATATGACTCAGTTCTCAAAATCCTATTTCATGCAAAGTTCTTTGTTTCACATATGTTGGGTATATGAGGGCCGGAGGATCGAGGGGTAGAAGAGAAAGAGGAAAAAAAAAAATACTCAAAAGAAGAAACCAGGGTTGTTGCTAGTTTTAGAGATCCATTTCATTTCTGTTTCTCTTCTCATCCAATAGGTGGGGCTGTCTGTTTTAAGCTGGTGCCTCTGCCCTCAGGGTGGTGTAGGGAACCAGGGTGGGAGGACTGATCCCAGTGTAGGGCATCTGGAAGCGGGGAGTGCCACCCGCCAGTCTCTGCAGGGAGATTGCACCACACGGGTAGCCTTTGGTTTTAGACACCAGTCTCTTTGAAGACAGATAAGTGGTTTATGTCAGAGATACCTCATTATTTATTAATTTATTTATTTGTTTATTTTTGGTGTAGTCTTTTACCTTTCTACCTTTTTTTCTTTTTCCATTGGCCTGTATTTCTCAACTTCCTTATGACAGTTGAATTTTATGGATATTCTTTCAGCCAGTATGTTTTGATTACTTGCACTACAATGTGCTTTATGTCATCTTTTGAAGGCTTACAATTAGACTAGCATAATAAGTTTTATTAAATAACTACTTATACTATGTATTACATAAACACTTAATCGATTACCTCTTTGAATCCTTACAACATTTTTGCCAGGCATGAGTAATGGTCATCATTTCCATTTTTCAGATGAGTGAATTGGGGCACATATAAATAATTTGTGTAAAATCAATAATTTGTGTAAAATCCAGGTAAAGAATGCCTAGTTAAATTTGAATTTAAGATTATTAACTAATTAGTTTAAATATGTATCCAGCAACTTCAAAATGTTATAGCCCTACATTGAAAAGAAATGGTAGAGTTGAGGTTTTAAACCATGTTAATCTGGTTATAGGGCCTAAGGTCTTAATTACTACTGCATCATACTAGACACTGAGAGTAATAACTCATCCGGACATTCAGTGTTTGGATGACAGCTCCTCCCTATATATTGTTAGTTTTTTACTCATATTCCCCAACTGATCTTATTAATATAATGTAGAAGTATATGCATTCTTTCTGATTTCACATATAATATTCAACTTCAAATAAATTTATATGAGCTTTTTCATGTATTCTTATTGAATCTGGTCACTTTAGCCTTTTTTATCCTTTTGAGATCATTATCTCTTTTACTGCAAATACAGAAATATTTAATTACATGTTTATGCTAAAAAGACACATTTTTCTTTCTTTTGATAAGGTCAAGGGAATGGCACTTGAATAAAGTACTTAATAGATTTTGAAACATGTCTCATATGTTTTTATAAAATTGAGAAACTATGAGGTATAGATGTGAAAAATCAAAAAGGCTTTTACTAAGAATGGAAGCTGTTGGGCTCTGCTAAATATTCATACAGAGAAGTAAAAAAGTAATTTTTCCTGTTTGGGTTTTCATAATTCAGGATCAGGCTTTTAGTTTTGCATGTCCCAGAAATATACTTGAAAAAACTAAAGACCCAGGAGCCAGGTGTGGTGTCACATACCTAATCCCAGTGACTTTAGAGGCTAAGGCAGGAGGATCACAAGTTTGAGGCCAGCTTAACTAAGCAAGACCCTGTCTCAAAATATATATTTAAAAAAGAGCTGGGGATGAGGCTCAGTGGTAAAACACCTCTTGATTCAATCCCCAGTACCAACCCCCACTCATCCCCCAAACAACTAAAGACCCAGGAGATTGAATGACACATTTTAAATTTGATATTTTTTATCAAGTTCCAGCAGAATTGAAATCCACCTATGTTAAAGAGGACACTATTAATGTTACTATGTCCTGTTTAACTCAAGACTTAAGTGAAAAGAAGTATATTTCTTAGTGAAACTGGTTTATATTTGAGGGATACTTGGGGACAATTTCCTCTTGTGTAGCGGAATTAGGTATCTTGGTAGAATTAATAAAATCCAGAAAAGAAAATGAACAAAAACCAAAAGTGCAACTCTCAGGAGATGTAATGGTGCTTACAATAGGATTGGCTTCTCTTTTAATCTATTCCATCTTCATATGTTTTCAGGCATAGTGTATTGAGAGATTTATCAATGGCAAAGTATCTCTGAATTTACAACGGCAGTCATTGCAAAATTAGTATTTCCTTTATAGACATTAGCACACCAAATTATTTTGGACCACCTCTGTTCTGTGTAAGTGAACTTTTCTATCAGAATTTCCAGAAGTCACCCCATTGCTACCCAGCCAATTTTTTATTATTTTGTAGACTTCATTACTAGTCACTTACATTTTGTATTTTTAAATATAAGTATGGTATAATCACCTTTGAGACACAGTGGACTAGAAGACAGCAGTTTTAAAAAAAAGTCTCATTTGTTATATAACTCTTTCCATCAAAGCAGTGTCTTGATATGGTAAATCTTATTGAATCCTCAAATCTCTAGCCAAGGAGATAGATGAATTTCCTCTAATGCCACCTGTTGTAAATGTTGGGTTGGCCACAGAAGGGCCTAGCCTGATTAATTACCACTTGATTAGAAGTCAGTGTTTGCATTTAAATTGAAAAGAACTTTTTTCCTTTTAAATTATAGTCATCTGTCACATAACAACAATATATTCTGAGAAGCTAAGTGCTTCATTAGGTGATTTTGTTGTGTGAATGAAAATAGTTTGTACTTACGTAAACCTAGATGTTGTAGCCTGCTACACACCTATAATAGTATAGCCTATATGTGGCCTATTCCTTGACCAAAACTCATGATGCATCTCATGACTATAATTGTTAATGGACTACTGGTAATCAACACAGCTCAACAAATGGATTACTTTCAATTACTTTTGAAGCAACATGGAATGTCATATGTAAATTTAGACCTAGGTTCAAGTCCCTACTTGTCCTCTTTGCAAGTTACTTAGTCTTTTTTCTTGTGAGACAAATGGCAATTTTTGTTGTCAGACAAATGCCCATCTTGAAGGCTCATATGAATTAAATAATACATTTATTTAGTAATTACTTAAATGCCTGCTATATGTCAGGCATTGTTTTAGGTGCTACGGATATCAGTGAGCTTGCAAACTTCCTGCACTTCATGTTAGTGGGAATGCTGTACAACAAATCTGTAAGTGAATACAAATGTAATTTTAGGCAGTAAGTAAGAAGTTATATGAAGAAAATAAACCTGGCACACAGAAAATTTCAAGTGGCAAAGCAGGGATTTGAACCCATGTCTACTGACTTCTGAAACAAAAACAATTTGTAGTTTAATTAGCTGAGTGTGATTAGAGGTACTGATAGATATTTCATCACTAAGAAACTTCTTCAGAGCTACCTTTGTGTATACACTGTGATAAAATTTAGTTTTGTATGCAATAGCTATGAATTCTTTATATTCACAATCATTTTCTGCCCAGCATTGCTATTTAACAACAATCATTTTCTGCCCAGCTTTGCTATTGTATTACTCTACACATGTATATACCTCATTTTTGTGGTTATATTCTTTAAGTGTCCAGACTGAATGTGTCTTCTACTTCAGTGGTTCTCAAACTTGAGTGTGCATCACAATCACCTCAGAGTGACTAATTCAGTAGATGTGGGGAGGGGTCCACAGATTTGCATTTCTAACACATTTCCCAGGTGATACTAATGCTGCTGGTCTGGGGACCACACTTTTAGAACTCTTATCTACCTTTTTTGTCCTCCCACAGTAGTTATGATAGTATTTATCAATTAGCCAAAGTGTCCTCTCATCTCTCAATCTTCTATTGACTTCTATTTTACTGAAACGGGTTTTGCTCAAATTTTAGCAAGTATAAATAAAGATCACCTGGGAAACTTGTTAACAACGCAGATTTCTGTTCGGACTCCAGAACATTCATTTTTAGCAAACACCTTAGTTGTTAATGCAGATGATCCATGGACAACAGCTTGTGAAATCCTGACTGTACTACAGAGTTGATCATGTTCTCATTTCCATGACTGTGTTTTGTGTTTGTCTGTTTTTTATAGTATACCGATATTTATATGTATGTCTTTCCTCTCCCAGTATCCTTGAAGGGAAGAAATCTCTTGTTCATCATATTTTAATACTTAGCACAATGCAGTAATTAAAAAGCAGTAGCCTGGCACTTCCTGTATAATGAACTTTGCCACTTGTTAGCTGTGTGTCTTTGGAGAACTTACTTAATCCCTCTGACCCTCAGTTTTCTTTTTTATGCAATAGTGGTTGTAAGACTTACTTGCTATGAACATTAGCAGTTTTAAGGTATGTATAGTATATAGTGTAGTAATTGACATACAGAATGTACTTAGTAAATGGAAACCATCAAATGTAGCTTTCACTGTATTATGGAAGAAGCAAAATAAATGTTAGAGTTAATGAAAAGCCCTATTTTGTGACTTTATCATCCAGATTCAAAAATATGCTTTTATTGCTTCCTCAGAAATCTCTGCTTGTCTGAATTAATATTTTGGTATTTTGATAAAATATTATGAAGTAAAATCATGCCTTGGGCTTTTTCTTTCCCATAGGAAAACAAAGAAACCGCTTGGAACCAATGGATACCATATTTGTTAAACAAGTTAAAGAAGGAGGACCTGCCTTTGAAGCTGGATTATGCACAGGTGCTGATAATTTGCTTTAAACAAAACCTTTTACTTTTATTTTTACTTCATTTCTTCCTTCTTCCACTTTTTTTTTTTTTTTTTATAGTTTGGTGGTGCTGAGGATTAACCCAGGGCCTTGTGCGTGAGAGGCAAGCACTCTACCAACTGAGCTATATCCCCAGTCCCTTCTTTCACCTTTTTGTGTTCCACATTTTTTCTTTTTCTTTTATGAGTTTGTCCCTTTTTCTTTGTATCTAGTTATATGTTTGATACTCAAATAAATGGGTTCAAAGAAAACTAATAAATTGATAAATTGTTAGTTACCCCACAGATAACAGGCTAAATGGCTCTTATAAAGATCTATTTTTCATATATTGAAATCATATATATTGAATTCTACAAAGGATTACCAAATAGCAAACTGAGGGAAGATATTTATTTGACATAATTGAAATAATTTCAGATATCCAAGTTCTGGAAGTTGCCTGATCAGCCAGAGGTGAATTAATTCATTTTCAGCATAATAGGTTTCCATGTAGCCTCCCTTGATTTACAGGTATCAGTGGATGTGATCTAATTAGTTGGATCTAGTAGCTGTTTCCTCTAAAATATTTTGCGATTTCTGGTTTTAATAAACTAAATAAAGATGTCATAGATGAGTGAATGCTTTAAGATAGTTATTCTTTTCTCCCTTGTGTAAAAACATGAAATAATTTAAAATGGGAATCAATGAAAAATTTACTGTCTTGAATAAAATGTATTTTTAGCTACATATAATATTGCTAAGATTTATTAAGATACAGTGTTAATGTAAATCTTAATTATCCTTCTCATCATACTTAAAGTAAGCCTAATTAATATGTATGTTAGTGTTTATATGGTATTCCATTATATAGAATGCAATGTCTATGATATTGTCAGTGTCACAAGAGAGAGAAGATGAAGTGAGATCCTTGAGAAACAAAGTAATTTTTTCCCCTATTTTCCTCTGTCCTTTATCTCTCTTTCCTTTTTTGTTCCTTTGAGTTTTTCTAAATAATCCAGTCTTTTTTGCCATTAAAATGAAGAACAAATTAATATATAGAGTCAAAAAGCATGTGAATACCCATATTTTAGTTTTATAGTACAGACAAATCAATAAATCATATAGATCAAAAGAATACTAAAAGAAAATAAGCTGTACTAAAATTTGAGGACACTGATGAAATAAAAATCATCAATTTTTTGAAACTGTTGAATATCGTTCTCTATCAGATATGACAGTGTAAATGGAGAGATAACTAGTAGTTCTATAACTCCAAAACAACCTACAGGGATGTTAGTAGTGTAGCTGTGATACGTGGTGACTATACCTTTTGAATTTTCTAAATTCATCAGTGTCGAGAACTCTTATTAGAATGTGGCTGTATTTCATAAGTATCTGAATATGTTTAAATTCATTTTTGTAAAAGGTACTTTAAAATATATGAACAAAGATATATGAAAAATAAGGACATTTTCAGGGCTGGGATGCAGCCCTGGAAGAGCTGGGTAGAACACTTGCCTAGCATGAGCAAGGTCCTGAGTTTAGTCCTCAGCACTCAGAGGGGTGGGAAAGAGATAGAAATATTTTAAAATAATTCTAAAGTGACTTTCTTTAAGACTTCCTCATGTGTCATTTTATTCCTCTTTGAAGGTGACCGAATTATAAAAGTCAATGGAGAAAGTGTTATTGGAAAGACCTATTCCCAAGTAATTGCTCTAATTCAGAACAGGTAAGATTCTTGAAACATGATTTATTTTGGCCAAAGACGGGTTTTATAAATCAGTAGCAAGCAGATTTAATAGCCTCATATTCCTGTAAGGAATTAGATGACGTGGCAATTGGAACTTTGCTTTGTAGTAGATAATGTGTTTGAAAATTGTCAAGTATCACCTACCTAAGGATAACTTAATAGGTGGCTTTGCTTTGGCAAATTTGTCAGATTTGTGATTAAAATCCTTTTAGATTCTGACAGGGCTGGGATTGTGGCTCAGAGGTAGAGTGCTTGCCTAGTGCAGATGAGACACTGGGTTCGATCCTCAGCACCACATAAAAATAAATGAATAAAAATAAAGGCATTGTGTCCACCTACAACTAAAAAACAAAAAACAAAAAAAATTTAAAAATCCTTTTAGATTCTGAGAGGCACACATTTTAGATTTACTGTAAATTTCCAATTTTTTTTGAAGTGTCAAATATATAATTTGTTTAAAGTAACTGTAAAGAAATATCTAGTTGATTTTAAAACCTTATTTACTAAGATACTTTACTTTTCATATGTTTTATTAAAATTAATATATCTTGGGCTGGGGTTTTAGTTCAGCGGTAGAGCACTTGCCTAGCATGTGTGAGGTACTGGGTTCTATCCTTAGCACTACATAAAAATAAATAAAATAAAGGTATTGTGTCCAACTACAACTAAAAAGATATTTAAAAAAAATTGTCTTACTGATATCTTTTTGAATAATCTTTTTGGCTTAAATTTATTCATTTGTTGTAACCAACAGAGCAAGACATTCCTTTTTTAGTTCGTTTGCCTATAATCTGTAGAATGATAGAATTTTGAGTTATAAAGGTAAATACATATTTTTAGGTCTCAAAAATAATTGAGTTGAATGTACTCTGTTTCTTTTACCCACCAAATTTTGAATTACAAGTGAAGAAATGAAAAGCCAAAAAGGTCGTTTATATTAAGTTTCTGTCAGTACTAGGTCATGAGGGGCTAGGACTGTCGCTCAGTGGTAGAGCACTTGCTTAGCATGCATGAGGCACTGGGTTCTATACTTAGCACCACAGAAAAATAAACAGAATTTGTTTATCTACAACCACAAAATAAATAAAAATTTTTAAAATAAGAATAAGCCATGAATTTGGGTTCAATTTCCAGATCACCACTCTATTCTAAGAGGTCTTTCCATATTCAAATACCATAACTTTTGGATATTTAATGTTTCTTGTCAGTTAGACTCAACTGTCTACAGCTTGATTGCAGGTTTTATTTTCTAAATTTTTGTCAAGCTCCTCTAGCCATGTCTAAAGCAGTTCATGTTATAATCTAAATTATTTATGGTAATGCCCTAATAAATTGTCATTTTTTAATTTAAAATTAAATGACATGATCATGATTAATTGATCTCAGAGTATTCTCTTTTATGTTTTTAATATTTAATGAGATTCTTAGAGAAAACAACTCTTTAAATCTTGCCTCTTAATGTTGGTGGTGAATTTAAGGCCTCAATGAGAGGCATTTTCTTTTCCTCATAATTGAGATCATTCATAAATACAATAATATTTTGTCAGTCTATAATTTAAGGATTTTAAGTGTATTTGTTAATATCTCTTCTTTAAAAATATTATTTTCCCAAGTAACCATACTTAATCTTTGTTTTCTTTAAAATGCACATAATTCCATTGTTACTGGTACAGATCTTTCAGAGTAATAATACTTTGGAATGATAGTCTTTTAATTTTTTTGCAATAAAATTAATTTGAAAATTAGAGAAACACTTTTTCATGATCTTATTTTCTTTTAAAAAGTTTCATTTCTTTGTCTACAGTTGGTAGCAAATCTTCTTGCAGAAGAATTTTTTAAAATAGTGGTGTGTATTTTCTGCCAACTCTGAATATTGAAATACATGTACCTCCATCTTTTACTAGTTAAGTTTATTAGAACTTGTGGTTCTCATTGTTATACCATTCTCCCAACATTTATGATCCTAAAAATAATGGTTCAAATCTATCCAAAAGAGATGGATTAATTTTAGATTTGCTGTGTTCCCCCCCCCCCCTTAATCTTCCAATTATATTGGGGGAAAATATGATTTTATTAGATTAGCTATTGAAGCACTTGGTGGAGATAGCACCACTGTCCTTGCTGTATCTAAATGTAATTTTGGATCATGGGATTCCATTTAATTTATCCCTTTTGTGGTGCTGGGATAAAACCCAGAGTCTTGCACATGCTAGGCAAGTGCACTACCACTGAGCTACAATTTCATCCTCTTTTCAGCCTTTTTAAATCTAGAGAAACTTCTCTATCGTGTTTAACAGGAATTTTATAGCACAAAAATAAGTAAGGCTTTGAGCTTTTCCTGAAAAGATTCTAAAATTAAATCACAGCATGAAAGCAAATAGTTGAGATGATATTGTTATAATTATTAAAAATGAATCATTTCAGTAGTTGTAATGGTGAACTGATTTGTTTCATCTATGAAGCCAGAGGCAATATTTAAAATCAGAATGTTTAGTATTGCTTAAAGTGTTACATTTGAAAGCCTAGAGCTGGTAGAGCGTATGCTTCGCTTGCTGAAGGTCCTTGGTTCAGTCCACAGGACCACACATACACACAAATAGTTAAATTTGAGGGTTCTTTAGTTATTTTATTTTAACAAGTTTTTTTTTTTTTAGTTGTTGACGGACATTCATTCATTCATTCATTCATTCATTCATTTATGGTGCTGAGAATCAAACCCAGTTCCTCACACTTGCAAGGCAAGTTTTCTACCACCGAGCCACAATCCCAGCCCCTATTTTAATAAGTTTTAACTTGATAGACTGTGTGATAAAAAATCTCTTGATTTCTTTGTGACTTGAATAAAACAATAAATAATAAGTAACACTATATTTCTAAATTTGAAGCACACAATAAAGAAGACTTAATGAGTAGTACAGACATATGGCAGTGTCCCCTTTTTTTGTACATTATTTTTCCTACATAGAAAAGACTTATTTTTGTTCTAGTGATACAATCTGGAAAAGTAAAAATTTAAAAATAATTAAACTCTGAAACAATTTAAAAAATATTTCTGAGTTAACTCTTTTTTCTTTAAGTCTTTTGTATACATTTCCACCTCCCCTAAAATAGTATTTGTATATATTCAATTTCAGTGATACAACATTGGAACTTAGTGTTATGCCAAAAGATGAAGATATTCTCCAAGTGGTAAGTTTTTATTCAAGTATGAATTGTTTATAGTCAGAAATTTTAATAAAATAGTTTTGAGATGAGGTGGATTACATTTAAAAAAAAAGATTATAGAAAAAAGTCTTCATTTACATTTTGTAAAAACAAAAAACAAAAAATACTTGTCAATTACTTGCAATTAAGTGACATGAGAATTGAGTGATATTGATTTCACAGTGAGCTCTCAATGTTGTCCTTCAGGGTGAGACCAGCGTTACATCTAGGTAATGCTTTGAACAAAAGCCAAATATCAGAGTGCAGGTGCATATCCATAGGAATTAGATTTTTTAAAAACATACAAGCACAGAAATTTTATGAAAGCCATTTCCTAATGTTCTAATAACTATCACTGTTTAAAATTACCAAGCAGTTTTGTTAAGGGTATCAATTCATTCCATTAGAAGTATTGGCCACAGTGAATTGGATATATAACTTAAGGAAAATATATGCTGTGCTAGGAGAAATGAAATTATGTACGTGAAACATGTTTTTTTTATTTTTATGAAAGGAAGAAATGTATTGGAATACTTAACGCCTTTATTTAGCTTCAGTATATCTGAAAGTAAAATTTAAGGTGATAAAAATATAAATTTCATGCAAAACATATTTTCTTTTGATTCACTTTGTAGTTCAGTAGATAAAGTACACTGAGGAAAGCACTTTAAATAACATACTGATCTCCAATAGATCTAGGAAATAGGAATGGACACTGAAGTATTTTTTTTTTCAGTTATACAATTTATTCATTCAAAGTGTACAATCCATTGGTTCTTTATACTGAAGTATTTTTTAAAATTCTTTTTGTTTGTGTGTGTGAATAATTGAGTTTTTTCTTATTACTTATTTCTATTGTAACTTATTATTATTGCTTACTTTTCTTACTACTAAATTAAGGAATAAATCTATCAAAATAGATTCTACTATCATGTGTAACTAAAAAGAACAAATAAAACAAAAACAGGGAACTTAGTTTGAACTTAGCTTAACTAAAATCCTAAATAATCTTCTGTATACTTTAATTTTTTGTTTACAAAAAAGTTGCTAAAGTGGATCCTTGATTCTCATTATTCACTGACATGTAAAATATAATAAATTGAAATCTCTGGAGATCAATGCAGTGTTTTCAAGGGGTGTTAATTTTACATAGAAATGACTTATTGCTGGTAACACATTACCTTTCTGAAGTACACAGTTCTGTGGGATTGGGGAGGCTCAAGAAGGAAGGTGCATGGGATTGCAGTTGTAGCTCAGTAGTAGAGTGCTTCCCTAGCATGTGTAAGGCATTGGGTTCCATCCTCAGCACCACATAAAAAAATAAAATAGTGGAGCTGGAGTTGGTAAGTGGTAAGAGCACTTGCCTGGCATGTGTGAGGCCCTGGGTTCGTTTCTCAGTACCACATATAAATAAATGAATAAAATAAAGGTTCATCAGCATCTAAAGAAATATATAAATAAACAAACAAATAAAATAGCAATATTGTGCCCATCGGAAGGAAGGAAGGAAGTTGGTTGCAGCTGTCTGCAGCAATTTTCTTTTTTTCTTTTTTAAAGAGAGAGAGAGAGATAATTTTTAATGTTTATTTTTTAGTTTTCGGCGGACACAACATCTTTTGTTTGTATGTGGTGCTAAGGATCGAACCCGGGCCGCACACCTGCCAGGCGAGCGCGCTACCGCTTGAGCCACATCCCCAGCCCTGCAGCAATTTTCTTAGGCACATAGATAGTTACAGATTACCCACCCTAATAATTCAGTATGGTGTTAGAGCAGCAGCCATTGAAACCAATGGGCCTCGCTACGTTGCTGAGGCTGGCTTAGCACTCGCAGTCCTCCTGCTTCAGCCTTCCCAGGTGCTAGAATTACAGGTGTGAGCCACTGTGCCTGGCCCCAAAAGTCTGTTTTTAAACCTTGCCTTAATTCACATTTCATTAGGAAGCCAAAGGAGTGTGTGTGTGTATTAATTACATATACATATGTAATTAATATGTATAAATATATATAATTAATACATAACATACATTGTTCTACAAAGGACATTAGGCTATGTCAACTTCTTCTCTCCATAAACTGTTTTTCACCAGAATAACTACAAGTGTCAATTTTTAGAGCTATTATATAACAGAGTTTGGGATTTTAAAAAACCATATGTAGAAGTACTGTGTCTCTAGCCCAGATCCTTGAGCTAAAATATTTTATTAGGAACCTTCAGGAGTACTTCAGGACACTGATCTTAAATTGATACTCAAAAAATGCACTTTAAAATATGTGCCTATCCCTGTAAGGTTAAATATTCATTGTAAAGGGAAAAAAATAACATGGATATTTTTAAGCCACTGTAAAAATCATTCACCCATGGAAAAACCCATAGTAGTTTATATATGCTTACCTGGATAACAGCAGGGTTGGGTAGTATGTGGTGTTTGTTTCCTGAAATGAGGTATGAACCAAATTATTCTAGAAGTGCTCAACTCATCTTTGAGAGGTGGCATAGAAAATTTTATTTGGTTTAATGTCTGATTTAGATAAATAGTTATATAGTGATAGATTGATAGAAGGTTGAAAGTATGAAATAAAATTAAGAATAATTTATGTTTTTAAATTAATGCTGGTTATAGTACTTCTGTGTGTAGCAGCTTTTTTAAACCAATATACTTTCTAGATTAAAAGAATGAACAGTATTACAATCTAGTCATTTGATAATATTTTATAATATTATGTTAAACTAGGATAAAAATATATATTCATGTTTTAAGGAATTACTACATAATAAAAGATATTTCTTGTTTCATTTCCAAAAGAACAAAAAGGTTTTGTTTTGCTATCAAGTGCACATGAATGAAATAGCCACTACCCTTCAAGTAACCTAAAGAATGGGGTTGTCTTAATCCAGGCTGCTATAACAGAACATCTTTGATGGGCTGGGTGGCTTATAAACAACAGAGATTTATTTTCCACAGTTCTGGAGCTGGGAAATTCAAAGCTCAAGTTTTCTAGTAAGGGTATATTTCCTCAGAGATGGTGTCTTACTTAATGGTAAGTAAGGCCAAGGCAGCTGTGTGGGGCCTCTTTCATAAGAGTACTAATCTCATGTATAAGGGCTCCATCCTCATGACCTGATCACCTCCCAAAGGCCTCATCTCCTAACACTTATCACTCAGGTGATAACCTTTCAAAATATGAAATGTGGGGCCACACAAACAGACCACAGCACTGACTGCAGCAATCCTTTCTTGAATGGCCAGTACAGGTTTGGTCAGAAATCCAATGCGCTATCCATTGCATCACAAGAAACCATTAGCAAATCCTTCCTTAAATGAGATAGTGATAGGAGAATGAGATTTGGGCATTTTTCTTGATGTGTGACACAAGATATTTTGTTAAGCATTGGGTTTATTGGGCTCAGAGTTTAAATTAATCAGTTCTGTTAACTCTGGAGATTCTTGGGTAGGTTTGTTGTTTGACCAGAGCATTTTTAGCCTGCTCTGTGCTGTTCTTTGTTAATAACACTGTTAAATACCTTGTCTAATAGAATAAGGAAGAAAGCATTGGTCCTAGGATTTGAACTCAGGTGAGCGTGAGACTGAATCCTGTTCCGAACAACAAACAGTGTTGTGCTGCCATGAAGTACAGATTTGTTTCTGGGTTGGGGGCTTACCTTAAGTCACACTGCTAGTTAGTGTCAGGGCCGTTACTGTAACTCAACATCTCTGGACTGCATCCAAGGCTCTATTTGTCCCTTCCTACCTGTACCATTCCTTTCTCCTGTACTTCACTGTAGCATGACCAGCTTGCATTTTAGTATATCAACAGGCAGATGGTTATTCTCATTTATTTTTCATAATAATGACATTAAATTAATAAATTTTTAAAGATGAACTATAGCCAAGAATTTTAAAAATCTCATCAGCCTCTTTGTTCTGTAGGGCATTTTGCTGAGGTTTTTGTTGTTATTTATTTGTTTACCATATAGATATGATAATAGTGATTTTGATGTGACTCTTAAAATTGAACTGAAAGATTATTTTAGGATTATTTAGTTTCTGTTTGGCAGGGTACGTATACTTAAGACTCGGACTATTAATATAAAAGTTTATTTAATATGCTCTTTACAATTCTGATTCCAAATGAAGAATTCTGTGGGTCATCTTTCTTATTTTTCCCTCACCTTTTTGCTTTTATTTCAGAGATTTTTGGATGCAATAAGCACAACAAAGTCTCTGCTATTTTATTTTCATTAGGGATGATTTCAGTTTTAAAATGTAAGCTGTAAACTCCAAAATATAGAACTTAAGTGCAAGGCTAAAGGAAATTCATGACAGGGTATGGAGTGGTAAGTGGTATGAAAAGGGGGTTAAATGACAAGAACTGGCTTTTTTTTTTTTTTTTAACCATATTGGGGAAAAACTTAAGTGTTAATCTTTTAAACACATGTACATATTGTACATTTGGGTTTAAAAAAGTAAAAACCAAAATTTGTTAATAGTTGAATATACAATTCTTTTTTTTTTTTTTTTTTGTGCTGGGGATTAAACCCAGAGCCTTATGCATACAAGGCAAGCATTGTACCAACTGAGCTATATCCCCAGCCCTGAATATTCAATTCTTAATGACACTGGTTTCATCATACCATTTCAGACAACTTATTAACACAGTATGGTTTTGACATCATTATATAAAAATAAAATTACTTTGGGGCTGGGGTTGTAGCTCAGTGGTAGAGTGGTTGCCTAGCATATGAAGCACTGGGTTTGATCCTCAGCACCACACTAAAAAAATAAAGATATTGTGACCATCCACAACTAAAGAAATACTTTTAAAAAAGAATATAATTATTTTGTTTAAATGATATTTTGTGCCATTTAATTGGTACTTAATGACAAGTCAAAGATTCTCAATGGGTAGTTAAAACATTGACCGTCAGACCATGATGACTCAATGAAAGATTTGCTACTTTGTAAGCAAGGACACAGAGAACACCTGACAGCTGTTAGCAAGTTACAGAGTTTTCAAATCTGTTCCCAGAATATGAAACTATTTGCATTTAATATTCACCTCAAAGAGCCGCATGCTGTGTTCTATTCCAGATGACCCACCCAGTATTTGTCTAAGCCCCTATGATGCTTTCTTCCTAGAAAGAGCCTACAGCAGGCCAGTGGTTTTCTAGGGGAACACTTAAAGGCGAAAAGGATTCATTAAGATGCTTATTGTATAGGCCTGATTTACTTCTCTAATATGATTTGGGAAATAATTTGTATCATATACCATACCTCTCAGAATAGCCATACATGTTCCAGAATTTTCTCAGGAATGTCTATGACCTGCCAGTCACCATATGCCAGTGTAACACATAATAATCCACAGTGACCTGATGGGCACTGTTATTTCTCCATGGATAGTAATTTGGAGTAGTATTTTCCCAAAATATGAAAATGAAGAGTCTTTAAATAAGAAAATAAATAGTATAAACAAGGTTTTTGGTGCTCATCAACTGAGAATATGTGAGGAAATTTAGCAATGTTCTTAAATGAATTCATATTTTATTATCTCAACTGTATTTGCTTATATTAGGTAATAGTTCAGTATATGTGAGATGTTCTGTTTAATTAATTTGTTGTTAATGTATGGTCCATGTGTATGAATTTAAGGATCCCTTGTTATATCTTTACTTAGAAGTTGGGACTTGTGGCTACAGGTAGGCTATTTATCATTTAGAATTGCTATACAGGATTCTTATACATAGCTGAAGTATATGTATTTTAAAAGTATTCAATAGTTTAATATTTTAGTAATATTTAAAATTACTAAAATAATATTCCTCCCCAAATTTGGAATAAAAGAGGTATCTTTAAGTTATTAGTTCTAGAACAGCATTTCCCAAGCAGGATATTCTAATCATTTTAAAACCTTTGGAAATAGATAGGTTCTATAGTAAATAAGTTCCTACTTTTCCTTCAAGTTTCACAATGTATACTAATATAGAGATTTTGAGAAGTCCAGAAGCTTGCCAACTTCTCCTACATCACTGGCTATAGGGATCTACCCTTCTTTTCAAGTGGTACATAATGAGATTACACAAACCTGCTGCAGGAAATACTGCACCAGACTACAGGATGCTCTCATTCAGGCAGTTTTTCTGTCACAGAAAAGCAATGGTGTATACTCAGTCAACTTGAATAAGATAAGCTTGTTATGTCCATGCACATACCCAAGATGCATGTTCTGATTGTGTTTATGCTGTAAAAATGTTATTGTGTGCATATTTTCTTCTTATATACCTAGATTTAATTTCTCACTGCATTCCAGTCTTTGTTCTGTAGTACTCATTGTAAGTTTTACTCTGGAAGTAATATTTGTATGTATATTTTGAAGTCATTTAATAAACTAATAAAACAGCACAAAAGGTACAGTGTTGAAAGGTCTTAATTTCTGAGTGAAATTTATTTAACAAAACAGTCTTTTTTCACCCAAATTATAGTGTAAAGGCAACTGCAGTCAGCTGACAGCTTGTGGTTATGCTCTGATTTACTGGGGAAGGAGGAGGTTGTACTATTTTAAATGCATAATAGAGCATTCCTTTCGTCATCTGGATAGCAGAGATGGAAGAAGCTCAGGGGAAATGAGAGGCATCAATGTTGCTCGTGTGGAAGGGAAGCCTTTGTAGCACATCATCAGATAGCAGTGCATATTGAAGAAAAAAATCTGTTAAGGATGCACGTCACCAAATGTATTTTGCTTCAAGAGTGGTAGACCAATCAAATAAGACCCAGATAAAAGCTTGAGAAAAAGATGCTCAGAAGGATACTGAAGTTATTCTTTATGCTTCACTGCCCTTTACCTCTCTTGGTACCTTCCAGAGAAATCAGTATAGATGTATTTTTAGCTTGCTGTTTCCAGCATCAATATGACAACATGATTCTGTCTTTATATCAGTAAGCAGCTTCTGCTATGTTTTCCTATTTTCTGCTAGCTACAATTTACAAAGGATGTCACAGCTCTGGTAAGAAATGAGTAGCCATTTCCTTGCTTTTAAAGTCATGTTTTTTAGAGATTTGTAATAAACCAATCTATTAAAACTGTAAGTTTGCTTAGAGAAATCTCTTTATAGTGTTAATCTTACTAATTTTCAGAAAGCTTTAATGGTGTTTTCTTTCCTTCTTTTTAATGTTTGTTTGATTTGCTTTTGTATCCTATACATAAGTGGTTTAAAAGCATAATATTTGCTTGCATCAGTATTTTTTTTAAGTTTCTCATCCTCTTCTTTTCTCTAGTACTTTGATGTTATGTTATGCTATGCTATGCTATGCTATGCTATGCTATGCTATGTTATTGGCTGCATTTGAGATTTGCAAGCTGTCTAATGCAAAGACAGAAAATGATGATAGTCTTGAGTTAAGCTTGTTTTGATTAGGGGAAGATATGTTACCACACCTAACTCCCAGATGCTAAACATAGTACTGTGTTGCATTGATGAGCTGTTTTGTAGTCTCTGTAGTTAATTTCACTTGGTCTTAAATTTTTTTAAATATTGCAATCCATAAATAGTTGATAAATAATAATTTGAGCTGCATGCCTGCCTGTTAGTAATAAAGGTCTTTTTGTAATAAATAAGAGACCAAATAAATTTATATAACTTTGCATGTTGAACTTAAAATAAAAAATGTAAATTATATACAGAAAGATGAATTTCCTTTTCCCCCATTTTTTGCCTTTACTACACATGCTTAATTTCTTTAACATGCATATTCTGTTATTTTAAATATTAAAATATTTAGCATGGCTGTTGAAAAGGCTTAATTTATCAAATGGATTATTATGGATTCTGGAATGGCTAATTGAAAAGACACTTCAATAGTTATATTTCATTATTGATAGTTGTGCTTAAAAGAAATGTTTCTGGTTAAGATTTTTAATATTTTCACCCTCTGGCAAAAGAGAAAAATCTTTTGCTGGGATTTAGTAGGCGACCATTTAACCTGCTGACTGCTGAAAAATCATAAAGCTTTGAATGAGTAGAATTCTAGAAGCAACATGGCTATATATCTAATTGCTTAGGGAAAATTTGATGTTGTCTTACATCTTTTGAGAAAATAAGTGATTGTAATCCCTATATGTTGCACTTTCTACAATCTATTTGATTTCTGCAAGAAAATCTTTTTTCTAGATTTGTGGAATATCTCATGTTGTGTTTGCATGCAAGCTATAGTGAGTATCATTCAGGATCAAGGAAAAATATTAAAGTAAAATAGTGATCTACAAACATGGGACTTGTTTTGTGAATTTGAAGTGATATTTTTCTCTCATTTCCATACAGGCATATTCTCAAGATGCCTACCTGAAAGGCAATGAAGCCTATAGCGGCAATGCCCGTAATATACCCGAACCTCCACCAGTTTGCTATCCCTGGTTGCCATCTGCCCCTTCAGCCATGGCACAGCCAGTTGAAATATCTCCTCCAGATTCGTCACTGAGCAAACAGCAAACCAGTACACCAGTCCTGACACAACCTGGCAGGGCTTATAGAATGGAAATACAAGTGCCTCCATCACCAACAGATGTTGCAAAATCAAACACAGCAGTGTGTGTTTGCAATGAAAGTGTAAGGACTGTCATTGTGCCTTCTGAGAAGGTTGTAGACTTGTTATCCAGTAGAAACAACCATACAGGTCCTTCACACAGAACTGAAGAAGTAAGGTATGGTGTAAGTGAACAGAACCCTTTAAAAATAGTGTCAAGAACCACATCACCACCATCATCAATTCCTGCTGCCCATCTTATTCATCAGACTGCAGGTTCTAGGTCATTAGAACCTTCTGGAATTTTACTTAAATCTGGAAATTACAGTGGACAATCTGAAGGAATCTCAAGCAGTAGATCTCAAGCTGTAGATTCTCCTTCTGTATCTGTTAATCACTATTCCCCAAATTCCCATCAGCACATAGACTGGAAAAACTATAAAACTTACAAGGAGTATATTGATAACAGACGATTGCACATAGGTTGTCGGACAATTCAAGAAAGATTGGATAGTTTAAGAGCAGCATCTCAGAGCACAACAGATTATAACCAGGTGGTACCAACCCGCACTTCTTTGCAGGTACGACGCCGAAGCACCTCTCATGATCGAGTGCCCCAGTCTGCTCAGATTCGGCAACGCAGTGTCTCCCAGGAAAGACTGGAAGATTCTGTGCTAATGAAGTATTGTCCAAGAAGTGCATCTCAAGGCGCACTGACATCTCCTCCCGTTAGTTTCAGTAATCATAGAACTCGTTCATGGGATTACATTGAGGGACAGGGTGAAACCTTAGAAAATGTTAATTCTGAAAGTCAAATACCTGATTCAAATGGGGAGCGAAAACAGACTTATAAGTGGAGTGGGTTTACTGAACAGGATGATAGACGAGGTATTTATGAAAGGCCCAGGCAACAAGAAATTCATAAATCTTTTCGAGGTTCAAATTTGACTGTGGCTCCAAGTGTTGTTAATTCTGATAATAGGCGAATGAGTGGTAGAGGAGTGGGATCTGTGTCACAGTTTAAAAAAATTCCACCAGATCTAAAAACACCGCAGTCCAACAGGAATTTTCAAACTACTGGTGGAACATCACTGCCACGAGGTATTTCACAAGACAGATCACCTCTTGTAAAAGTCCGGAGTAATTCTCTGAAAGCACCTTCTACACATATCACAAAACCATCATTCAGCCAGAACTCATTGGTGTCTATCAAAGACCAAAGACCGGTAAATCACTTGCATCAAAACAGTGTATTGAATCAGCAGACGTGGTTCAGAGCTGAAAGCACCCCTGATCACCAAGTGGAGACTGGGAAAGCCCTCTCTTTATCTGGAGCTTCTGTTAAGCCTGGCCTTCAGAAGAGCGAGACTGTGGGCACTTCAGGTTTAGAACTCTCTCTTATTCAAAGGAATCAAGATCCAAATTTACAAGAGGCTGAACTTCAGCAATCAAGTGCTTTAGATAATAAAGAAACTGTCATCCTAAGAGAAAAACCTCCATCTGGTCGCCAAACACCACAGCCTTTAAGGCATCAGTCTTACATCTTAGCAGTAAATGACCAGGATACCGGGTCAGATACCACCTGTTGGTTGCCAAATGATGCACGCCGAGAGGTCCATATAAAAAGAATAGAGGAAAGGAAAGCCTCAAATACCAGCCCACCTGGAGATTCCTTGGCTTCCATCCCATTTATAGGTGAGCTCATTTAGAGTCATTGGCTAATACATCAACTATGTAAGTCTTATCAGAAATTTGTAGTTCCACAGGTATAGAAATCTTGCACTGTGATTTTAAAACATGTGTTCTGAATTTTATAGGTTGTGCTTCAACCAGAACCATCATCTTTTATCCTTAAAATTATTTCTGGTTTCAGTTTTTCTTTTTTTAAAAAAAACTTGTATTTAGTACAAATTTTTTACTTCAATTTTGGTGAAACAAATTCCCACCATCAGGAACCAGGAGACTCAATAAATCAGTTGTACCCAGATGTTGATTCACCTGAGTCAGAAAACAGTTGGAATAGCTTAGTGCTTAGTATTCCATCTCTTGTTTTGATCTTCTTCCGTGCATCCCATCTGCTGTCACACAAGCTTCCTTGCTATTGTGGAAAATGCCAAGTGTGCCCTGCTACAGGTCTCTGATGCTGCCAGTTCCCAGCCCTGGAACACATTCCACAGATAATCACAAGGCTGTCTCCCTCCCTTTGTTTTAGACTTTTGCTTAGATATTACCTTATTCAAACAGTCTTTCCTGTCCAACCTATCCAAAATAGGTGCCCTACACATATCCACAGAGGCTGTTTTGTACTTTTTATTACATGTTTCTTTGTATTACCAAAATAAAAAGTACATGAAAGCTGAAATTTTATATTTAAATTTTAATCTCTGGATCACTTTGATGTCCCCAATCCCTTAGAACACTACTTGGCATAGAAAAGGCATTCACTTAGTGATATATATTTTTTTGAAATGATGGCTAGATATATAGCAAAACCCAAAAAAGATCTCTTAATTACTGTACAGCTCTAAGACATAATCTGAAAACATTGCTACTGTTATCTTCATTGATAAATGAGAACTTTTAAGCTATAGAGAGATTAAATAACTTTCCTAAACGCATACAATTAAATAGTAGAGATGGGGGCTCTATCGTCATTCCACAGAGCACAACTCTGAGGGTACCATTGCTACAGAGGGCATTGTGAAGAGCACCTTTCAGAGTTTTATGACATTAGGCCCTTGCTCTGCCACAAGGGCACACTTCTACTCACCCTGTTAATTCATAGGTTTACAATAATTTTACAGTATAATGTGCTGCTCTTTGAGCAATAGTTCTGGGTTTTTCTTTTCTAGAGAAACTTCAGTCTTTTGCGCTATTAGAATAACAGGTTATATTATCTAAATCACCTTTAAAAGAAAAGGTTCCATAAAATTTAGAATTTTTATAAATATGATATATTCAAGTTGTAAACATTGTGGGGAATCTTAACCAAAATCGGATGTTCATATGTATCTTTAAGGCCAAGCTCAGTGAATAGTAGAACCTTGAAGCTTGTTATAGATGGAACTTAATATATCATTTAGAATAGATATTTTATAGAAAGCAGCTGAGGGCTAATGATTGTTTTATGATCTTTTAAAATATAGAGTCCTATCACCTGTGACTATATTTCATAGGCTTGTGAGATCTTATCATATTTTCTTTAATATATCATATTTTCTTTCTGCATAATAAGAATGTTAAAATCAGATGACATTGGAGTAGTAAAAATTGTGCTCAGGAGCTTGAGGCAGGGGAATCAGTTGAGCCCACTAGAAGTTGGAGGCCAGCCTGGGTAAAAGAGATGCTGTCTTAAAAATAAAAAAGATAATTTGGCTTTATATACTTGTTGTTCACGTCATTTGACTTAAACTGAACATATACTTTGGAAGGCAAAAAGAAAGAATATTTATCACATTTAAAACAAATCTATAAGTGGCTTTTATTCTCCTTTTCCTTTAAGGACAAGGAAAAATCTCAAAGATTTTAAACAAATATGGGAGGTGTAGATTGACTTTTCAGGACATTTGCAGTGAATGTCCTTTATGGCAGGAGTTTTGAACCAGTATTAAGTTTCCATTTTTTTAGTAAAAAAAAAAAAAAAAAAAAGATATGCACACACACACACAGAGATACACATACAAGCTGTTACTATTTTTGGAATGCATATATAATTTTTAATCATCATTTCTTCCAATTTGTATAGATTTATGCCTCTTACAATCTATAGTTTATTATTGACTTAACAAATAATATTATAATGTTAATATACCTTAAATTTTTGTGACGTCATTTGGGGAGGAAGTAGGATTACCCTTTTTTAGCAGAGGTGAAATAGAAAACAAAATTATATCAAGAAACTGATTATTCTGCCACAATCTATGCAACTTTGATAATTCTACTGAATTATATAAAATTATTCTCAACTATAATTATAAAATTTAAACTACATTGATTATGTACTTCTTTCTAGAGTGATTCTTTATCTGTGAGAAACAGTCCTCCTACCTCAGCTCATGTTAGAAGGATTTTGTTTCCCTTGTGTTCCAACCTGCAGCACTAGACACTGGGTATTAGGAGGACATATGCATATTTGTCAAAGGGAGCTAGAAACAAACTGCATTCCATGCTTTTTGTTTGTTGCTTTCGTTTCTAATTGACTCTAATTACACTTATTTGGGGGTACAGTGTGATGTTTTGGTACATGTATACATTGTGTGATGGTCAAATAAGCATTTCCACCTCATCCATTTATCATATTTTGTGATAAATGCATTCAAAAACAGCTAGATATTTTGAAATATATAATTTATTATTATTATTAAGCATAGTTACCCTTAGTTCTCTTTTCTAACTATAACTTTGTATCTATTGGTCATCCTCTCCTTATCCTCCTGTACCCTCTACTTTCTCTTGCCTCTGGTAACCATTATTCTACTGTCTACTTCTGTGAGATCAACTTTTTAGATTCCACCTGTGAGCGAGTTCAGCTGGTATTTGTCTTTGGGTTCCTGGATTGTTTCATTTAACACAATGTCTTCCGAAGCTTTGTTGTTACACATGCAGAATTTCATTTTTTTTTTTAGGGGAAATAGTATTCTGTTGTGTGCATATACCACATTTTTTAAATTTATTGGTTCAATGATGGACACTTAGATTGATTCCATATTTTGGCAACTGTGAATAGTGCTACAGTAAACACAGGAGTGCAGATGTTTGTTTGACATACTGATTTCCTTACCTTTGGATATATATATAGTAGTGGGAAAGCAGGATCATATGGTAGTTCTATTTTTTTAAAAAAATATTTTGAGTCTCCATACTGTTTTGCATAACAGCTATACTAATTACATTCCCAACAACAGTGTGAAAAGGTACCTTTCCTCCATCTTCACCACGACTTGTGCTTTTTCTTGTTGATAATAGCTGTTCTAACTGGAGTAAGGTGGTATTTCATTGTGATTTTGATTTGCATTTCCCTGATGATTGGTAATGTTACTTTTTCATAAAACCTCCTGGCAATTTGTATGTCTTCTTTTAAGAAATATGTCTATGCAAGCCTGTTTTTCAAACAGGTTATTTGTTTTCTGCTATTGCATTCCATGTATATTATGGGTATTAATACCATGTCAGATGTATAGTTTGCAAGTACTATCTTTCATTCTGTAGATTGTCTTTTTTATTTTGATAGTTTCCTTTGCTATGCAGAAACTTTTAAGCTTGTCTATTTTTGCTTTAGTTGCCTCTGCTTTTAGGCTCTTTGTCCAAAAACTTCTTGCCCAAATTAATGTCATTGGAGGGCTTTCTTCTTTCTTCTAATAGTCTCATGTCTTACATTTAAGTCTTTAATCCATTTTGAATTAATTTTTGTATTATATTTGGTGCTTGATAACTCTTGACAGTCATGCATAAAATTTCACAATGTTTGCTTAATTTTTGTATGTTTCTGTTTTTAACTTCATTTGTGAAATCTTAGCTATCCTTCTAGAACATTTAATTGGTAAAAAGCCATAATAAGTATTTCTTAGTCACACATAAATAATAAATGCAAAATAATAACTTTACATCTCCATTTGGAAAAAAATACAAATTGATTTATGTGATACATGTTATTTGTGAAAAACACTTTTTCAAAAGAAAATTTTTGAACATTGTTTTATACTTTTTTACAGGTTAAGAAACAATGACACTGAATTTTTTAAAAAAATACATAATAGCATCAATGTCCTCAATCTTCTGTTTGTTATGAAGAGCTATGGGGTTTTTAGTGAAAAAAGTGAATTAAGTCTTCATTTTTTAACCCCAGTTCTTTAATTATATAATTCAATTTAATGGGAAAGATTGATAATAGCAAGCTTATAGCCCTAAAATATTCTGTCAATACAAATATTCTGAAAATAATCAGTCATCTTTATTCTAGTTATGTGTTTTACATGTTTTAGTTTAAATGTCTTAATGTAGTAAATGACATATTTGTGAACTATAAGTTTGATTATTTAAAAATCTAGAATTGAAAACATGACAACCCGGTGGTCTTATTTTTCCTTTGAACAACTATCTGTTTTCCTACCTTGGGAAATTAGATAAACCTGAATTATTGTTTTTACATAATCTACACATGATAATTAAATAATTAAAATGTATGTTATTGTTAGGGTTTTAAATTTGGATTAATCACAACAAAAATAGCATTTTTAATACAATGGAAAAGCTTTTATATTTTCCAAGGCAATAAAGAATTGTATTTATTATTATAATTCATAAATATGAGATAATGTGTATATTTTAGAAGTATACCTAGATTTTCTTTTTTTCTAACACTCTAATAAAAGGCATATATTGTAAAAAATACAAATAGTAATGAAATGGGTAAACTCCAATGGTAGTCTTTTCTCCCCTGCTTCTATTTAGTCTTACTCTCCAGAAAAGATGAGTATCTTTCTACCCCTTTTTGGAAACATACTTAAGACCAAAATTATTTAAATTCAGTGTGTTTCAAAAATTTGTTTTTATACAGTAATTGTCTCTCTGTGTCTGGTTTGCTTTGCTAAATAAAATGTCATGCATGTCCATACATTTCATGACAAATAAACAGGATTTCAATATGAAAAAGTTGACCTTATAGAAGTGGAGAGTAAAATAATGGTTACCAGAGACCAGGGAGTGATGAGGGAAGGGAAGAAGGAAGGGGGAAAATTTTTCAGTGGATGCAGAGTTTTTTTTTTAAATAGAAGGAATCACTTTTTTAAAAAATTAAATTTTATTTGTATATAACAGCTACACATAGTAGTGGAATTTGTTGTGACATACCTAACACATAACATAATGTGATCAGTTTCAAAGAGAATAACTTCTGATGTTCTGTTGCACAGTAGAGTGACTATAATGTTTCAAAATAGCTAGAAGAGAGGTTTTTGAATGTACTTACCACAAATGATAAGTGCATATGATGGATAATCACTCCAATTTGATCATTACACAATGTATATGTGTATTAAAGCATCAGTTATACTTTATAAATGTGTACAACCATTTGTCAGTTTTAAACAATAGCCTCCAAAACATAGTAAGTCAAAAGAGGTTGAATGAATACCACCAGCAAATCCAGACTCATTTTTTGAAAAAAAAACTTGCCTTTGAAATTTTATTTAATGTCTAATCCATGTACAATGTAATTTCATTCCCTGTTTTATTTTAAATAATATACATTTTTAAAATTACTTCACAAGGCATGTCATTATTCTCCTAAAAGATTTATTTCACAGCATCTCATAGGCACCCTTTAATAGATATGATGACCACATATGCCCAGAGATAGTTTCTTGGCTTTGAAAAATGTTATCTTATAGGAATATATTGTCAATTTTTAAAAAATAGGCTTAAAAATTTTTTTAGTTGTAAATGGACACAGTCATTTATTTTGTTTATTTATTTTATGTGGTGCTGAGGATTGAACTCAAGTGTCTCACACGTGCAAGGCAAGAGCGCTCTACCACTGAGCCACAATCCTAGCCCCTAAAAATAGGTTTTTATATCTTTCTCTTCTTATCAATTTTTTTCAGTTGCTCTCATGTGAACTATTTTGTGAGTTGAATGTTTTTGCTACAAAAATCTCTTTAAACTGTTATACAGTTACACTGCATAAGCCAGATAGTTTCTAGACAATATGGTATTTTCTATTCATTGCAGTATTTATGAATCTTTATAAAACCTTCTTACTGTATCTATAATATGAAGAAACTTTTAAATTTTTGATAATTTAAATTTTAATGATAGTTTTAAATACTATAATTTTTAGTAATAAATTTTTATCTTCACTAAATTAGTTTAAAAACTTCACTTATCTCCTTATTTTTAGAGACAGAATTATTGGATAGACTGTCATATACTTAGTAAAAGTGACCCGAAGATTTTCATAATGTTTTCTTTTGCTAAGATATAAAGGTGCTTTTAATAAAAATTGCAAAACCAGAAAACAAGTTTCAGATGTTCAGAATTTACTGATTTAGCATAAAATTTAAATGTTATACTTTTATAGTCATGAGCTCTCCTTGTTGGAATACTGCTAATCATTAGGATGATACAGGAGTCTTAGAATTTGGTCAGAATTACAATAGCTTGATCTTTTAAGTAAAAATTCTACAGAGACACAGCCACATCAGTGTTTATAGCAGCACAATTCACGATAGCTAAACTGTGGAACCAACCTAGATGCCCTTCAATAGATGAATGGATAATCAAAATGTGGTATATATACACAATGGAATACTATTCAGCATTAAAAGAGAATAAAATCATGGCATTTTCAGGTAAATGGATGGAGTTGGAGAATATAATGCTAATTGAAGTTAGCCAATCCCAAAAAAAACATGCCGAATGTTTTCTCTGATATAAAGATGCTGATTCATAATGGGGTTGGGGGAGGGGGGAGCATGGGAGGATGAGAGGAACTCTAGGTAGAATAAAAGGGAATGGAGTATGAGGGGGGCATGGGGGTAGGAAAGACGGTGGAATGAGATGACATCATTACCCTAAGTACATGTATGAAGATCTAAATAGCGTGACTACTTTGTGTACAACCAGATATGAAAAATTGTGCTCTATATGTGTAATGTGAATTGAGAGCATTCTGCTGTCATATATAACAAATTAGAATTTAAAAAATTAAAACCATTTTATTATTGTAATATAAAGGGTATCATAAGACATTTAATTTTAAAGATTATAGTTCCATTATTCTATTAAATTACATTCTCTTGACATCAAATATTAGAATTTATACTTCTAGTGTTTTTATAAATTTTGATTAAGCTTTTGAAAAGTTTACCAAAGGAAAGACAAACAGAGCAGGACCTCAGGTATCAAACTGGGTTCAAATTCCATCCTAAAGCTTTGAAACTTTACACAAGTTATTTAATCTGTCTTGGTCTTTGTGAAATAGTACTTCTTATGATTTCACAAGTATTACAGGAAGGAATAATACAAAGTATTTGTAATGGTGCTAATAGTAAGTTGGCTATATGATGGCTGTTCTGCATGCATGTGAATTTGTATATGATAGAGACAGGTTTGGGGAAACTTAAAATTCATAGTACCTAGAAAATACTCATTTTTCTACAAGGGTACAACGGTATCTGCTCAAGAAGGCAAATGGGGAAGACCAAAACTAACATCTACCTGAGAAAGAGGGTGCCTTTTGTGATTTACTCAAAGGTACCAATTAAAATAGCCACAGCTACAGACTGAGCTTTATTATCTTTCAACAAAAATTGAAGATGCGTTTGTGTGGTAGGGAGGGAAGAAGTAAGGAACTGAACACTGAAAGGTAAATCTTATCCAAATTACCTTTCTTAGCTTTCTGAATTAATAATTGTAATGCATTTAAAATTTGAAAAGTCTTTTTTTAGGGTGCTGTATGATAATTGCTCTACTTTGGTAAGTTTAAATTCTGAATACCTATAAACTTTGGTACCTTGGTTATCGGTTGGTAGATAAAGCAACTCACTTAAAATATTTGTTGTGCTGTATTCTGAGAATTACTTGAAATTACTAGAGTAAAAGCTGTGTAAATATTTTTAGCAGATCAGATATATAATTTGTGTGTGGTTTGTTGGTTAAGTATTAAAATCTTTATCTGGGGGCTGCGGTTGTAGCTAAGTGGTAGAGCACTTGCCCAACATGTATGAGGCACTGGGTTTGATTCTCAGTTCTGCATATAAATAAATGAATAAAATAAGGTCCATCAACAACTAAAAATATATTAAAAAGAAATCTTTATTTTGTAGTAATGATTATTGGCTATTATTAATACATTTGAGTTTTTAATATTCTAATGTTTATCTTCCCATTTCTTATAGATGAACCAACTAGCCCTAGCATTGATCATGATATTGCCCATATCCCTGCTTCTGCTGTTATATCTGCCTCTACCTGTCAAGTCCCCTCAATAGCAACTGTTCCTCCCAGTCTCACAACTTCTGCTCCTTTAATTCGACGTCAGCTGTCCCACGACCAAGGTACATTTAGAGAGTGATTATACAAATCATATGACAAAAGGATCTTTTCACCATTAAAAGAATCTGGAAACTACTTGTAAATGTATGAATATTGGGTTCTAATTACAGAATCTGTTGGACCACCTAGCCTGGATGCCCAGCCCAACTCAAAAACAGAAAGATCAAAATCATATGATGAGGGTCTGGATGATTATAGAGAAGATGCAAAATTGTAAGTCTTGGGTGTACTATTTTAAATATTTGTATATGGATAGGTGTTCAATATAAGTTTGGCATATATATATGGAATTTAACACCTTAGATTTTTCTAATTTCATGTCATTAGAAAGGCAAAAATGAAATCAAAGTTGTTACTTGGTAATATATCCAATTGGATTTTTAATTTTTAAGTCAGTAATACACAAACATGGTATGTATATATACACATACCTGCAACCTCTCACTACCACTCAGGCATAACTGATAGTATTTTCTTGTGTATAATTCTAGAGCTATTCCATGTATAAAATTACTTATATACACTTACATGTGTTTGTGTTCTAATTATTTTGATAAATAAAGGAGAGTTGGTGAGCATATGGATCAAGAGATCCTGTAGTTCAATATTCTTGCCACTCTTTTTCATAATTGCTTATGTTTCCATTGAAAATATTTAATCCATAATCTAGATCTTATTAGTAGAAATTTAGATTGCTCAAATCTTATGCTTCAACAATACTTCCTTGACTTGATTGTATAAAGTCAATTTAGCATGTTTGAGTAATAAGTCTTACTAGGATTGTACATCAAGGGATATGTATATATTTTTATTTTAATATCTATTGTCAGTTGCTGTTCATAAAGATTATATCAAGTCACATTCCCACCAACTATGTACAGAAGTCTCCATTACTCACCAATGCAGTGTATTATTTTTTTATTTTAAAAATAATCTTATGGTATTATATTTTAATTTGAAACATCAATTGAACATCATTTCATATATTTAACATTTTTTTATGAACTGCTTTTTCATATTATTTGCCCATTTTCTGCTGGTTTTTCTTACTGATTTCTGCATAACCTTAATTTAAACAAAACTATCACTTTTCCAGTAATAAGCATTACAAGTCTGTTCCCAATTCAGAATTTTTATTTGGCTTTTTTTTTTAAAACCATGAAAAACATGTAAAATGTTTACTGTGGTTAAATTTAGGGAATATGCTTATGGTTTTGGGGTTTTGAATCATGTGGAATATGTCAATCTTAACTCCAGAATTATGAAATTTTGCAGTGTTTACTTATGTGTTTCTTTTTTATATATTGACAACTTTGATTTTCCAGTTGTCCCCAAAGCATCTGTTGTGACTATTCATCCTTTTCCCACTGATACACCATCTTTATTACACACTAAATTATTTGTATTTTATTTTGGGTCTCTATTCAATTAATTTATCCATCTGGTCATATATACCAGATTCTAAAATTATCTTTGTATAACATACTCTGAAGTATTCATTAGATTTTTATTTCATTATAATGTTGGGCCAGCCACTGTGGTGAGGTATGGCTAGAACACAGTGTTCTAGCCCAGCAGGAATTTTTCTAATGATCCCAGGTTGGATTTGGGAGCTATTTTAGCCTTTAGTTTCCCCTCACTGAAAGATGTCAGTACCTGCCACATTTCAGTCTCCTTTGTCCTATACTAGCTGTTCACTGCTTCCTACAGAGATGACAGGATTTTGTTTCCTCGTTCTTTTCTCATGTCTTGAAGTTTCTGTCACTGACTCTAGCCCTTGTTCCAAACAAGGGGAGGTTGGTTTTGATCTCTCAAACAATAAACTGCAGTTTTGAGATATATAACAAATGATGTCCTCTCTGTGTCCATTTTGTACTTAACTGCATTTAGCCACCCTTCTTTGTATACTTCAATTTATAGGTAGTATCGCCCCATACTATTCAAGATTGTATATCTGTTTCTAATTACCTTGTTGATTGTTATGGTTTCTGTGAGGAGAGGATAGTGACATTTTTAGTAATATCTTAAAATTCTGAGTTCTGTAAATGAATTTTGAAAAGTTATTTTGAATACTTTAATGTTGACCTGTCGCCTTAAGCCTTTCTGGAGACAATATTTGTCATTCACCTTCTTGAAAGCACTTACATTGTGGCATGAGGGTAGTGCTGGGCTGGAACCACCTGGCAGTGCTCTGGGTGCTGCATTTACAGGTCAGGATACCCACCAGCTCCATGTTTGGAGATGCACCACGCTCTTTAGATGACTGCCGGCACCAGCTACTTACAGAGCATAATTAGTATTGTGGAAATCCTTATTCTAGCTTCATAGCCACTATCAACTAATAAAAGAAAGACAAGTGTTTATCCTGAGTGTTTTTTTTTCCTTTGATCTTAGATAAGAAAATCCCACACTTTACATAGAAACAGTTTTAATTTGCCAAATAAACTAAGAAAGTTTCTATCATTGAAAATTTAAGAGGCTGCGGATGTGGCTCAAGCGGTAGCGCGCTCGCCTGGCATGCATGCAGCCTGGGTTCGATTCTCAGCACCACATAACAAACGAAGTTTTGGAACTGCCCTGGCCCAGGGCTAGGAGCCCACGGAAACTGCTTCTCGGTCCGGGTCCTGCTGAGGGCCGGTCAGGACTCACCCGTGGCTTTGGTTGCCCGGCAAGGGGAACGAAATGCTGCCATTCGCATAGGATACCAACATGGCAGAGATCTGATGTCATCAGAAAGCGACGGAGGAGAGAACTTCATCAATACCAGCGGCGACAGAAACAGTTGGTCTCCTGGTAGGGGGGGTGAGGCACAGACACCCGAGTCTCCTCAATTTGTTGTCGAGCCAGAGGGGAGGAGCCGGGCTGCCGCCAGCACCCGGAGCAGGCCCAGCGGCTCGCCAGCGTGGTGACCACGTGACCCCAATTGGAGAGGGGGCGGAGCGGAGCCGCCACCCGCACCCTCAAGGTGGGCAGACCCGCGACCCAGTGGTACATGGGCGTGGTAGGGGGGGCAGAGCAGAGCCGCTGCCCGCGTTTGCAAGGTAAACAGACCTGTGACAGACTGGCGGGTCAGGCCCAGTGGCCTGCCACTGTGGTACACACGTCACCCCAACTGGAGTAAGGGCAGAGCAGATCCTTCTCCCACGCCTGGATCAGGCCCTGCCAGTGTGGTGGCCACGTGACCCCAATTGGAGTGGGGGCGGAGCAGAACCGCCACCCGTGCCTGCAGGGTGAGCAGACCTGTGACCAACCTGCAGATCAGGCCCAGGGGTCCGCAGGCGTGGTAGGAGGGGCAGGGCAGATCCGCCGCCCGCGCCTCCAAGGTAGGCAGACCTGCGACAGACCGGCGGATCAGGCCCTGGAGCCTGCCGGCGTGGTACACACACCACCCTAATTGGAGTAGGGGCAGAGTCGCCGCCCGTGCCAGGAACAGGCCCAGCGACCTGCAGGCGGGGTAGTCACGACACCCCAATTGGAGTAGGGGCAGAGCAGAGCCGCCACCCGTGCCCGAAAGGTGGGCAGATCTGCGACTGACCAGCGGGACAGGCCCAGTGGCCTGCCGGTACGACAGACACGTCACCCCATTTGGAGTAGGGGCAGAGTAGAGCCGCCGCCTGCGCCTGCAGGGTAGGCAAACCTGCAACCGACCGGCGGATCAGGCCCGGTGGCCTGCCGGCGTGGTACACTCGTCACCCCAATTGGAGTAGGGGCAGAACAGAGCCGCTGCCAGCGCCCAGAACAGGCCCAGTGACCTGCCGGCGTGGTAGCCACGACACCCCAATTGGAATAAGGAGAGAGCAGAGCCGCCGCCCGCGCCTGCAGGAAAGATACACAAGCAGTATGAAAAGACAAGGAAAGAAAGGACCACCAGCAATGCAGGTCAACACAACTTTAGAAGAGGTAACAGCTGCAGCAGATGGAATGTCAGATAAAGAATTCAGGATATACATGCTTCAGATGATCTGGAGTATCAAGGAAGACATTAGACAGCAAAATCAGACAATGAAAGATCACTTCGACAATGAATTATACAAACAAATCCAGGAAGCAAAGGATCAACTATACAGGGAGATAGAGGTTATAAAAAACAAACAAACAGAAATCCTAGAAATGCAGGAAGCAATAAACCAACTTAAAAACTCAATGGAGAATACTACCAGCAGAGTAGAACACTTAGAAGATAGAACATCAGACAATGAAGACAAAGTATTTCAACTGGAAAATAACATAGACAGCTCAGCAAGACTGTTAAGAAACCATGAGCAGAACATCCAAGAAATATGGGATAACATTAAGAGACCAAACTTAAGAGTCATTGGGATACAGGAAGGTACAGAGCTCCAAACCAAAGGAATGAGCAGTCTATTCAATGAAATAATACGAGAAAACTTCCCAGACTTGAAGAATGAGACAGAATCCCAAATCCTAGAAGCCTACAGGATGCCGAATGTGCAAAATCATAAGAGATCCACACCTAGACACATTATAATGAAGATGCCCAACATACAGAATAAGGAGAGAATTTTAAAAGCTACAAGAGAAAGGAAGCAGATTACATTTAGGGGTAAGCCAATCAGGATAACAGCTGATCTTTCAACACAGACTCTGAAAGCAAGAAGATCCTGGAATAACATATTTCAAACACTGAAAGAAAATGGGTTCCAACCAAGAATTGTGTATCCAGCGAAATTAAGCTTCAGGATGGAAGATGAAATTAAAACCTTCCACGATAAACAAAAGTTTAAAGAATTCGCAGCTAGAAAACCATCTCTTCAAAACATCCTCGGCAAAACATTACAGGAAGAGGAAATGGAAAATAACAATGTAAACCAACAGTGGGAGGTAAGACAGTAAAGGGGGGAAAAATAATCAAAGAGGAAAACAAACCATGTTTAGTAACAGAAATAAACAAATATGGCTGGAAGAACAACCCATATCTCAATAATAACCCTAAATGTTAATGGCTTAAACTCACCAATTAAGAGACACAGGCTAGTAGAATGGATCACAAAACAAGAACCAACAATATGCTGCCTACAGGAGACACATTTGATAGGAAGAGACATACATAGGCTGAAGGTGAAAGGTTGGGAAAAATCATATCACTCATATGGACTTCGGAAACAAGCAGGAGTGTCCATACTCATATCAAATAAAATAGATTTCAAGCCAAAGTTAATCAAAAGGGATAAAGAGGGACACTACATACTGCTTAAGGGAACCATACACCAACAAGACATAACAATCATAAATATTTATGCCCCAAACAATGGTGCAGCTATGTTCGTCAAACAACTCTTCTCAAGTTCAAGAGTCTAATAGACCACCATACAATAATCATGGGAGACTTCAACACACCTCTCTCGCCACTGGACAAATCTTCCAAACAAAAGTTGAATAAGGAAACTATAGAACTCAATAACACAATTAATAACCTAGACTTAATTGACATATATAGAATATACCACCCAACATCAAGCAGTTACACTTTTTTCTCAGCAGCACATGGATCCTTCTCAAAAATAGATCATATATTATGTCACAGGGCAACTCTTAGACAATATAAAGGAGTAGAGATAATACCATGCATCTTATCTGATCATAATGGAATGAAACTGAAAATCAACAATAAAAGAAGGAAGGAAAAAGCATACATCACTTGGAGAATGAACAATAGGTTACTGAATGATCAATGGGTTATAGAAGACATCAAGGAGGAAATTAAAAAATTCTTAGAGATAAATGAAAACACAGACACAACATATCAGAATCTATGGGACACATTGAAAGCAGTTCTAAGAGAAAAATTCATTGCTTGGAGTTCATTCCTTAAAAAAAGAAAAAACCAACAAATGAATGATGTTATACTTCATCTCAAAATCCTTGAAAAAGAAGAGCAAAACAACAGCAAAAGAAGTAGAAGGCAAGAAATAATTAAAATCAGAGCTGAAATTAAAGAAATCGAAACAAAAGAAACAATTGAAAAAATTGACAAAACTAAAAGTTGGTTCTTTGAAAAAATAAACAAAATTGACAGACCCTTAGCCATGCTAGTGAAGAGAAGAGAGAGAACTCAAATTACTAGCATACGGGATGAAAAAGGCAATATCACAACAGACACTTCAGAAATACAGAAGATAATCAAAAACTATTTTGAATCCTTATACTCCAATAAATTAGAAGATAGTGAAGGCATAGATAAATTTCTTAAGTCATATGATCTGCCCAGATTGAGTCAGGAGGATATAGACAACCTAAACAGACCAATATCAATTGAGGAAATAGAAGAAACCATAAAAATACTACCAACTAAGAAAAGCCCAGGACCGGATGGGTATACAGCAGAGTTTTACAAAACCTTTAAAGAAGAACTAATACCAATACTTTTCAAGCTACTTCAGGAAATAGAAAAAGAGGGAGAACTTCCAAATTCATTCTATGAGGCCAACATCACCCTGATTCCTAAACCAGACAAAGACACTTCAAAGAAAGAAAACTACAGACCAATATCTCTAATGAACCTAGATGCAAAAATCCTCAATAAAATTCTGGCGAATCGGATACAAAAACATATCAAAAAAATTGTGCACCATGATCAAGTAGGATTCATCCCTGGGATGCAAGGCTGGTTCAATATACGGAAATCAATAAATGTTATTCACCACATCAATAGACTTAAAAATAAGAACCATATGATCATCTCGATAGATGCGGAAAAAGCATTCGACAAAGTACAGCATCCCTTTGGTGTAGAAAAACTAGGGATAACAGGAACATACCTCAATATTGTAAAAGCAATCTATGCTAAGCCTCAGGCTAGCATCATTCTGAATGGAGAAAAACTGAAGGCATTCCCTCTAAAATCTGGAACAAGACAGGGATGCCCTCTCTCTCCACTTCTGTTCAACATAGTTCTCGAAACACTGGCCAGAGCAATTAGACAGACGAAAGAAATTAAAGGCATAAAAATAGGAAAAGAAGAACTTAAATTATCACTATTTGCAGGTGACATGATTCTATACCTAGCAGACCCAAAAGGCTCTACAAAGAAACTATTAGAGCTAATAAATGAATTCAGCAAAGTGGCAGGATATAAAATCAACACGCATAAATCAAAGGCATTCCTGTATATCAGCGACAAATCCTCTGAAATGGAAATGAGGACAACCACTCCATTCACAATATCTTCAAAAAAAATAAAATACTTGGGAATCAACCTAACAAAAGAGGTGAAAGACTTATACAATGAAAACTACAGAACCCTAAAGAGAGAAATAGAAGAAGATCTTAGAAGATGGAAAAATATACCCTGTTCATGGATAGGCAGAACTAACATCATCAAAATGGCGATATTACCAAAAGTTCTCTCTAGGTTTAATGCAATGCCAATCAAAATCCCAATGGCATTTCTTGTAGAAATAGAGAAAGCAATCATGAAATTCATATGGAAAAATAAAAGACCCAGAATAGCAAAAACAATGCTAAGCAGGAAGTGTGAATCAGGCGGTATAGCGATACCAGACTTCAAACTATACTACAGAGCAATAGTAACAAAAACAGCATGGTACTGGTACCAAAACAGGCGGGTGGACCAATGGTACAGAATAGAGGACACAGAAACCAATCCACAAAACTACAACTATCTTATATTTGATAAAGGGGCTAAAAGCATGCAATGGAGGAAGGATAGCATCTTCAACAAATGGTGCTGGGAAAACTGGAAATCCATATGCAACAAAATGAAACTGAATCCCTTTCTCTCGCCATGCACAAAAGTGAATTCAAAATGGATCAAGGAGCTTGATATCAAATCAGAGACACGCCGTCTGATAGAAGAAAAAGTTGGCTACGATCTACATTCGGTGGGGTCGGGCTCCAAATTCCTCAATAGGACACCCATAGCACAAAAGTTAATAACTAGAATCAACAAATGGGACTTACTCAAACTAAAAAGTTTTTTCTCAGCAAAAGAAACAATAAGAGAGGTAAATAGGGAGCCTACATCCTGGGAACAAATCTTTACTCCTCACACTTCAGATAGAGCCCTAATATCCAGAGTATACAAAGAACTCAAAAAATTAGACAATAAGAGAACAAACAACCCAATCAACAAATGGGCCAAGGACCTGAACAGACACTTCTCAGAGGAGGACATACAGTCAATCAACAAGTACATGAAAAAATGCTCACCATCTCTAGCTGTCAGAGAAATGCAAATCAAAACCACCCTAAGATACCATCTCACTCCAGTAAGATTGGCAGCCATTATGAAGTCAAACAACCAGTGCTGGCGAGGATGTGGGGAAAAGGGTACACTTGTACATTGGTGGTGGGACTGCAGATTGGTGCAGCCAATTTGGAAAGCAGTATGGAGATTTCTTGGAAAGCTGGGAATGGAGCCACCATTTGACCCAGCTATTCCCCTTCTTGGTCTATTCCCTAAAGACCTAAAAAGAGCATGCTACAGGGACACTGCTACATCAATGTTCATAGCAGCACAATTCACAATAGCAAGACTGTGGAACCAACCTAGATGCCCTTCAATAGACGAATGGATAAAAAAAATGTGGCATTTATACACAATGGAGTATTACTCTGCATTAAAAAATGACAAAATCATAGAATTTACAGGGAAATGGATGGCATTAGAGCAGATTATGCTAAGTGAAGCTAGCCAATCCCTAAAAAAAAAAATGCCAAATATCTTCTTTGATATAAGGAGAGTAACTAAGATCAGAGTAGGGACGAAGAGCAGGAGAAGAAGATTAACATTTAACAGGGATGAGAGGTGGGAGGGAAAGGGAGAGAGAAGGGAAATTGCATGGAAATGGAAGGAGACCCTCAGGGTTATACAGTGGAGGGGGTAGAGAGAGAGGAGCGGAGGGGAGAGGTGGGGAGGGGGGAGGGTGGAGGATGGGAAAGGCAGCGGAGCACAACAGACACTAGTATGGCAATATATAAATCAATGGATGTGTAACTGAGGTGATTCTGCAATCTGTGTATGGGGTGAAGGTGGGAGTTCATAACCCACTTGAATCAAAGTGTGGAATATGATATGTCAAGAAATTTGTAATGTTTTGAACAACCAACAATAAAAAATTAAAATTAAAAAAAAAAAGAAAATTTAAGTATTTATAAAATTATGGGTTTTTTTCATTTACATTGAATAGTGAACTTTTAACATGATAATGATAAAATATCAGCTCCTTAATTAAAAGGTTATTTGTAGTCTTCAAATTCTTACATTAAGGTGTTTTTATACTAATTGCAAATACACTTCTTTTCCAACAGATCCTTTAAGCATGTATCTAGCCTGAAGGGCATCAAGGTTAGTATTCAATATTTTTAAAACATCAAGCAAATAAATATTACCTTAGTAGTTTATTTTTCATAAAGAAATATTTTATCCACTGGATATTTAATATTTAAATATCATATAACTTTTATACTGTAACTGTTGACTACATTTTGGAAAATATTAATGTTTCTAATTTCTACACACATTCACACACTGCTGATTTTTTTAATTTATGGCCCCAAATCTAACTTACCAGCAATCCTTCTGTATTTTGTTGTATGTTTATTTTTCTCTCCTTAGAATTATTTCGTGACTTCCCTCCACCCTTTTCCTTCAGCCCACCTCTGTCTGTTGTTCTCTAACCTTCGCTCATGCTTCCTTAAGAAAAATAGAAATGATTAGACAGGAATTTCCTTTTTTACCATCTCCAAAAGTATCTGTCACCTGCATTTATGCCCACACTTTCTGCCTTCCTTATCTCAAACATCTTTTATACTTAACACACATTATCCTGTGGAAAACCAGTACCCTTGGATTGGGTCATTATTCACTCATGCCCCCTTTTCTTCTGCAGAATCACTTTCCAGTAGCTCATTCACCATTGTATAATAGTTATGTTGTACTATTCCCTACATTAAAACAGAAACCTTCTGGAAACCACTCTCTCTTCTAGATAGCACTCCTTCTTTCACCTCTACTTTTTATATTAATCTCCTTGAAAAGATTGTCTGTTCTCTACTTCTCAGTGCACCGTCCACGCCGAGGTCACTAGAGACAATTCAAGTTCCAAAACTAATGATTACTTTTTTTTTTTTTTCAATTTTTTTTAAGTTGTAGAATGAACACAATCCTTTATTTATTTTAATGTGCTAAGGATTGAACCCAGTGCCTCACCCATGCTAGGCAAGTGCTCTACCACTGAGCTAAAACCCTAGCCCCTGATTACTTGGTTTTTAATTTACTTGACCTTTCAATATTATCCAACACAATTTTCCACCCCCTTCTTGAAATACTTCCGTGTGTTGGATTCCATCTTAGCATTGTTTCTGCTTTCCTTTTATCTCTTAGCATTGTTTCTGCTTTCCTTTTATCTCTAACTCTACTTCACTGGCTGTTCTGTTCATACCTAGCATGTACAATGTTGGAATGCTTCGAGCTTGTTCTTACCCATTCTTTATCTACCCCAATTTCTTTGATGATCTTACACAGAGGTATCCCAGTATTTGTGTTGCTTTGACCTTCTCCCCAAACTGCAGCTCATGTAAGATACTGCCTGTATGACATTTTCATTGAGATTTTTAATGAATAGTTCAAGCTTTACATGAGCAATATATCTTGATTACCTCAGACTTAGTTTTCCCCATCTAAATAAATTCACTTCTGTTCACCGTTGCTCAAGCCACATTCTAGGAATTAGTCTTGTTTCTTTTAGTTCACTCTCCCCCCACATCAATCCTATTTATTCTCTAAAACATACCCTCAATCTTTGCATACCTCCCTCTTTTCACTTATCTAAGCCACTCATCTGTCACTTTGATTCCTTCAGTAACTCACGTAATTCATCTTTTCATCTTGCCCTTTTAGAATCCATTCTTGTGTAGCATTCAGTTAAATCTTTGAATTTAACTAAATGTGAACACATAGTGTTACTTCCTGCTTCATCACTTTTTAATAGCTTCCCTTTACTTATCCTACCATAGCCTAAGGACCCTAAACTAAAACATCTAGTAACTCACATTGAACAGTGGATATTTAAAATAATAATGATGAACATACATTCTCCCTGAAATTTTTATCCCTCTGGCCTTTTATGGCAGGCTCTTTTTTCCTCCGGATATCATCTAAATGTTACTTCTTCAGAGAGGCCTTGCCACAGCACCACCATCTTATAGTTGCTACTCAGTCCTTGATTATTGCATCTTGCTATTTTCATTTTTCAGTAGGCAAAATCTCAAACTGATCATTTTTTCCTGCTAAAATATGAATTCATGAAAGCAGGAAAAATCAGTTTATATTTTTAAATTCCTTCAGATGACTTTAATAATATTTTTTTAAATAAGACTAGAAATATTTCTTATGCAATTAGGAAGTTAGGATCTTCCAAAAATAGCTCTTCACTTGGAACATAAGACTTTTGGCAAAGCAACTTCAAACATACAAATATTTATAAAGGAAAAAGCTGACATTTGACTATGTTTTCTTGGCCTTTTCTGTAGATCACAGATAGTCAAAAGTCATCAGAAGACTCTGGATCCAGAAAAGATTCTTCTTCAGAGGTTTTCAGTGATGCTGCAAAAGAAGGGTGGCTCCATTTCCGACCACTTGTCACCGATAAGGGCAAGGTAGTGCATTCACTCAGCTCCTGTAAATGTCAGGAATGCAGGCCCCAACAAAACACACAGCATTATGTGTAAAATGAAAAGATGTCCAGATTAAAGGGAAAAATATCTCCTTCTACATAAAGGAAAGATTATTTAAGAAAATTCTAATTATTGATTTTTTTTTATATTTTAGTCTTTGTATTCACAATAGGTAGAATATATTCTCTTATATTCTGCTAAGGTAAAAATAAGAAGGAACTCTCTTATTAGTTTACTAGCCATACATAATGACAGAGTAGGCCTTTACGAAGTGGCATTTCTCCTATTCATAATTTTTGTTGTTTTAAATTGCCTTTATAATTTTCTTATTTTACAAATATTAGGTTATATAAATGAATACCAATATATGCTTTATCAGGTAGACTCCAAATATAATAAAGAATTTCCTATAGTATTTGGTCAGCTTGTTTATGAGAACATTTTAATATTGTAAGAATTTAAAATTTTTTAGAGGACTTACTTTGGATATGGATATTTTTGCTTTACCATACATATAAAGTTGATCAACTTTGGTAACTTAATTCATCATTTGTACATGTCGTTTTGGAAATCTCTTCTGCAATGTTTATCATTTTTAAGCTAAGACTTAAGATCCACTTTATCTAGAGATTTTTCTGATTGATTTTTTAAATTTTTCATTTCCTTGGCATTTTAAATATATTTTGCAAAACTTTAATTTTTTTTTTCATTTTATCTTCCCAACTAAAGTTAGCATTTCACTATCCTCAATTTTGATATGAATACATTGCCTAATTTGCTTATATATACAAAACATATATTAAGGTAAATTAGACACCTTCTATACTAGGTGTGGGTTTGTGTCTATATGCACATGTTAAAGGTGTTGTTTAATATGCTTATCCTGTCACAAAGATGTAGCCGTATGTTATATATTCATGGAATGATTTGTGTTTTCCAGCGTGTTGGTGGAAGTATTCGTCCTTGGAAACAGATGTATGTTGTACTTCGGGGCCATTCTCTATACTTGTACAAAGATAAGAGAGAGCAGATGCCTCCTTCTGAGGAAGAGCAACCCATCAGTGTTAATGCTTGCCTGATAGACATCTCTTACAGTGAGACCAAGAGGAAAAATGTGTTTCGACTTACCACATCCGATTGTGAATGTCTATTTCAGGCAGAAGACAGAGATGATATGTTAGCATGGATCAAGACTATCCAGGAAAGTAGCAACCTAAATGAAGAGGTAGGTGTTAAGAATCTGATACATTTTTTACAAAACATTATAAAGTGCAATTTTTACTTAAAAAATGGACAATCAAAATGAAAGCTCAAGTGTACCTTATTAGATTATTTTCACTTATTGAAAAAATTACCATTACTGAACTAGAAACATAGAATATTCATATTTTGCAGACCTTCTCAGAAGCAATAAACCACAGGTAGGAGACCCACGTTCTTAGTCCTGATCACTTAGTCATCCCTTGCTATATGTGGAGGATTGGTTGTAGGACCCTTCCTGGCTACCATAATCTGCAGATGCTCAAGTCTGTTATATAAAATGGTATAGTATTTGCATATGTCCTACAAACATGCTCCTGTGTACTTTAAATCTGTACCTAAAATACCTAATACCATGTGAATGCTAAGCAAATCATTGTTACACTGTATCATTAAGGGAATAATAAGAAAAAAAGTCTATTTCAGATGAGGGACTTGTGGACAGGGTTAATTGAACCTTTATGTCCAAATTCTTCTGTGCCTGTTCTCTGCTTTCAAAAGCAAAATTATTGTGGGCTTAGGTTACACACCTGCAATATACACATATATGAAAATATACATACCTGCAATTACAGTGACTCAGGAGGATCACAAATTCAAGGCCAGCCTCAGCAACTTAGCAAGATCCCGTTTTAAAATTTTAAAAAGGGCTGAGGATATATAGTTCCCTGTTGGAGTGCCCCTGTTTTCAATCCCCAATACTGTGGGGAAAAAAAATACTATATAAAGGCAGAGATACTGGCATGATTTTTGTTAATTGAATTGTATAGGCAAAAATATAGCCTAGGGTAGTATAATAGTTGGTTTCTAAGAAAATGTACATTATCTAAAATTATAAACCAGCTTTTATTTTTAACAGGGAATAAAGTTTCTGAGAGTTTATAGCAGGGTTCAGTAGTAAAGATAGTTTTTAAAGGTATATAGCTATAAACTCTGTGGGGAAAAAAACCCCAGCAATGATGAAATCAGACTTTTGCTCAAGAGTACTACTTTTTTTTTTTCCTTCATATTATTAACTAAGTTTTCCTCCCACATTATTTTCACTTTTCATGTCATGACCCCCCAAAGCACACCAGATTCTTTTCTTTTGCTCACATTATTCAGAATGTTCCTTGTAAAGCCATACAAATTATGTTCTCCAGTTTAATCATTTTTCATTGTAATATAATTCAAATTATGAAAACTTAATACCATGAGGAAAAGTGCCTGTTGCTTCTTCCTCTGGTAGTTTTCCCCCTGCCTTGATGATAGTTAAAAATTAATACCAGATCTTTATCAACACAACGTTTGTTTTGCCACCGCTTACTGTAGACAACATCAGACCTAAATTCTGTAAAAGAAACAGGGAGAATAATTCACAGATGTAGATTCAGCTTTAAGTAATGGTTTAAAGGAGTTCCCATTTAATAAATACCAGGTATATCATTAAAATTCCTTCAGATGGTTTCATCTGAAACAACCATTTTGAGGTTTGATGGAGATACTGCTTGTGAAGAATGTAACATAATGCCTGGCAGTTAATAAACATTTACTCAGTATCAATCATCATTGTTGAACCCAGTGCCCCACACATGCAAGCAAGGCTGTGAGGCAAGTGCTCTACCACTGAGCCACAGTCCCAGCCCTGGCAGACACCATTTATAGACATTTTACGTGAATTAATCTTAGCAATCATATAAAATGTGTCCTATTAATATCATTATAATTTTATAAATAAGAAAACTGTGTCAAACAGAGATTAAATAATTTCCTCAGGATTACAAATTTAATGTAAGAGGATTTAAATTAAGGCAATCTTATTCTAGATCTTACTCATCTGATCCATTGGAAAAGTCCATTGAAAACTTTGGAATAAAACAATCAAAATTCTTTGTAAATTGTCTTTCATTATAAGCAAAATAAGCTAAAAAAATTGAGGACACACATCAGTGTATAATTGGAATCACTAGGAAAAAAATATGTTCAGCTTTGGATTTATCATATTGTAAACATTAACCCCCTGAGGTTAAAAAAACAAGTTCTTGATAATCTGCCTCTTCTGATACTAACTGACCCTCAATCTCACTGTTACTACAAATTATTAATAACTACAAATTATTAATTAGTAAATTCTGACAGTATTTTTCCATCTTTTATTCAAGAGTATTAAGTGCTGATCATTTAAGTATTAAACTCTGCTGCCCTGTCATTTATTTAGAATGACAGATCAATAAGTATTGAACAACTTCTTACCTGCTGGAACTATTCTAATTATTGCATGAATACAGAAAATAAAACTTTTGGCAATGTCAGGAGGTAATTGGAACATTTTTCACATTGTGATGTTAAATAGAGGCTTTAAAATGGCCCCACTCATAAGGATCTTCTATTTATGTTTGGAATTGACTTTTTAATATTACCTTCTGTTTATTCTGTAGGACACTGGAGTTACTAACAGGGATTTAATTAGTCGGAGAATAAAAGAATATAACAATCTGATGAGGTGAGAATCCCTTCCTGCCTACAGTTAATTTGGATGTAAAATAGGAAACCATTAAGAAATGTTTATTTCTTTTAGCAGCAAAGCAGAACAGTTGCCAAAAACACCTCGCCAGAGCCTCAGCATCAGGCAGACTTTACTTGGTGCTAAATCAGAGCCAAAGACTCAAAGCCCACATTCTCCAAAGGAAGAATCTGAAAGGAAACTTCTCAGCAAAGGTACTGATGTTAGCTTTCTTGGGTGAATTTAACAAATAAAGTGTTTAAAATTGGGATCTTAAAGGTATTTTCGTATTTTTCTGTACCATTTCTACTGACTCAGACCCAGTGTCAGCTAGCTTAAAGATCACTAGAGACCTAGTATAGGTTAATGGGACCTTTAAGGTGAGGCCCAAGACACCAGATTCTGTAATCAAAACAAGGTGAAGGAGAATGGAACACATAAAAGACATGGTAGATTTGAATGACTCAGGATGCAGATGCTACCACTGTGAAATGGAACCAGTAGTTTTGTTGATTGTACTTCCTTGCTGTTTTAAAGAAAATCATGATATGGACTGTAAAAGGGTGAAGAAGTATTATTGATATCTGTTACATTATATGGAAGGTTAAAGGGAGTGGCCATTTAGGAAGAGATTTAAATATTTTAGATAAATGCAGGGTGTTTTACATAAGAGGATTCCAATTAATATAAAGGATTGTTAGAGTCATGATTTAAATACTCTTATTTCTGTTTTCTTGATTATGTGATTTTATTTTCAATATCAATCAAAAGATGATACCAGTCCCCCAAAAGACAAAGGCACGTGGAGAAAAGGCATTCCAAGCATTATGAGAAAGACATTTGAGAAAAAGCCTACTGCTACAGGAACATTTGGCGTCCGACTGGATGATTGTCCGCCAGCTCATACTAATCGGGTAGGAGACACCAACCAGCTGGGTTTCCTGATTCATTTGTAATTATAGGATCTGAGTGTAAAGCCTTTCAGATAATAGGGACTGCTTGCTCTGTTGAGCATTTTCCTCTTCATCCAGACCTTAGTTTCCACGAGTTACTCTGACCTGTATATGTCAAGTAATTTTATATATGATACTTTTTTCCAATGTATAACTCTAAAATAGAATTATTTAGTTAATAAGAGTGTGTCTGAGGGCTGGGAGTATAACCCAGTTGGTAGCCTTGCAAGCTCAAGGCCTCGTGTTCAATCCCTAGCATACCCCCCCCCCCCCCAAAAAAAAAAGTATCTAAAAGGGTCAATATGAATTTATTTTCTGTCTTTTGCATCTTACAAGTATGACAACGACCTGATTAAGTACACGTATATTTGTTTACAACTCCATGCTAAGATACATATTGTGAGTTGATTGATGCTACTCTATCCCATGTCTTCTCTTGACCTTATTCCTGTTTATTCACCTAAACTGTTTCCACATCCTTCTTAATTGTTCCTTTCCTTTCTAGATTATTTCCCTTGAGGGCCTTTTATGTTCTGTGTTGGCCTATTCATTCTCTTCCCACTCTCTCAAAAATGTCTTGTTGGTTCCATGTATTCCCAATGTCTGAATGTCTATATTTTCTATTTTAGTTTTACATAATGGCAATTTACATATTTCCTTTTGGATGAAAGGGTACTTGTAGCTGTGATATAGAACTACTATCTGAACATAAATTTTTGTGTTGTGTTGAATAAAAATGTTTATTTCTTGTTTTGCAGTATATTCCATTAATAGTTGATATATGTTGCAAATTAGTTGAAGAAAGAGGTCTCGAATATACAGGTATTTACAGAGTTCCTGGAAATAATGCAGCCATTTCAAGTATGCAAGAAGAACTCAACAAGGGAATGGCTGATATTGATATACAAGATGATGTAAGTTTGTTTATTTCTATTTGAATAACTGATCTGTTTTCCCCCCTTTGCTAATATTGACCAAAAAATACTGTATTTCTGTTTTGCTTACCTAGAAATGGCGAGATTTGAATGTGATAAGCAGTTTACTAAAATCCTTCTTCAGAAAACTCCCTGAACCTCTCTTCACAAATGGTAAGTTAACTCCCATGAAAGCTTCCAGAGGAACAGTCCACATTACAACTGTTAGAAAACCATAGACTGATGGAACCAAAAAATATATATATATTTTGTTGAAGGAAACAGGAGGTTGTGTTTAGTTATACAGTGAAAAACATAATTTCAAAAAATATTTCCATTCAGGAAAAAAATATATTTTCCTGTTCATTATTGTTTCAGTCAAAAAGTTTTCACACATAATAAGATACCATTAATAGGAAAACTTTTACAGAAATTTGAATGCTACATGGGCCACTGTAGTTGTTGGGGGGAAAACTGGACAGGCTGTGTGAACAGAAAATTTCCTTGAATTTTCTTCTATTTGTTATATGGTTTTTAAACTTCAAACTTTATCTAAAATGTAATTTGTAGACATTTACATTTCGAAGGCCAAGTTATTTGGGAATCTTCTACTTTTCATTGTGTTTAAACCTTTACAGGGTTACCTAAAGATAAATTGTTTTATTGTTCTTATTGTTGTCAGATAAATATGCTGATTTTATTGAAGCCAATCGTAAAGAAGATCCTCTAGATCGGCTGAAAACATTGAAAAGACTAGTAGGTATTATTTTTTTAGTTTGGGAGGCACAACTAAAATGCAACACTTGAATACATCATAAAATAATATGTTTCAGATCCACGATTTGCCTGAACATCATTATGAAACCCTTAAGTTTCTTTCGGCTCATCTGAAGACAGTAGCAGAAAATTCGGAAAAAAATAAGGTATGTGAAGTGCATGTTTAAGAAATGTAATTTCAGTGGCTTTAGTTTAAAAGATAGCCTATGTTGGGACCTTTTACCTTCCTTGGGACCACGGCCATTATTGGGTGTTGGCTGAGGCGGCCTCATGGGTTAGCATTTCCGTATATGTGACCTGGCTGGATTGGCGTTTGCGGGCTTTTGATTTTAGCCCCGCCTAATGGTTCAATCTGAAATCTGCCTAGGCCCCTTAGTGATAGTGACGTAACTGCCCCTTATTGGTTCTCGCTACTATCTCTTCTTAGTCCCTCCTATCACCATATAACCTTGTCCCTGACACAATAAAGTTGAGATTATTGCACCTTCACGGTTGACTCATCTCCCAACTCTGTGTGATTGTGGGCCAGGTTGAATGGCGGGCATGTTCGAGACAGTTAACCCTCTCGCTCAGCCCCGGAGACACTAGCTGGTCTAGTGCACTTCACTACCTCTGTTGGAGGGCGGTTCCGACAGCTGGTGCCACGGAGACCACAGGCTGGTCTCCCATGTACCCTTGTCGCGGGGAGCGACAATCCTTCATTGCTTCATGCCCAATTGTCAAAAATAGGTTTAGAATTCAACAAAAACTCTAAAAATACAAACTGGCTGAAGAGCACTCCTTAAATTTTTTATTTGTTCTTTTTACTTATACGTGACAGTATCATGTATTTTGATATATTATAGATACATGGAGTATAGCTTCCTGTTCTTGTGGTTGTACATAATGTAGACTTACCCTGGTTATGTATTTATATATAAACAAAGGAAAATTATGTCAAGTTTATTCCACTCTCTTCCTTATTCCCCTCCCCACCTCCTCATTGTGTGTTAGCATCCATATATCAGAGAGAATATTCAGCCTTTGGTTCTTTGGGATTTATTTCACTTAGCATGATAGTCTCTAGTTCCATCCAATTACTGGGAAATGCCATAATTTCATTTTTTTATGGCTGAGTAGTATTCCATTGTGTAATATGCAGCACATTTTCTTTATCCATTTGTCTGTTGATGGGCACCTAGGTTGTTTCCATAGCTTAGCTATTGTGAATTAAGCTGCTATAGACATTGATGTGGTTGTGTCACTATAGTATGCTTATTTAAAGTCCTTTGCATATATACTGAGGAGTCAAACAGTGGTTCCATTCCAGCTTTTCTGAGGAATCTTCGTACTGCTTTCCATAGTGGTTGTACCAATTTGCAGTCCCACCAGCAATGTATGAGTGTACCTTTCCCCCCCACATTCTCGCCAACACTTATTGTATTGTTAATTGTAATCTTGATAAATTGCCATTCTGACTAGAGTGAGATGGAATCTCAATGTAGTTTTTAGTTTGCATTTCTCTAATTGTGAGAGATGTTGAGCATTTTTTTCATATATTTGGCCTTTTGTATTTCTTCTTTGAAGTGCCTGTTCAGTTCCTTTGCCCTTATATTGATTGGGTTATTTGCTTTTTTTGTTAAGTTTTTTGAGTTCTTTCTATATTCTGCAGATTAATGCTCTGAGGTGCAGATGGCTAAGATTTTCTCCCATTCTGTAGGCTCTCTCTTCATGGTCTTGTTTCCTTTGCTGTGAAGAAGCTTTAGTAGTTTGATACAATCCCATTTATTGATTTTTGATGTTATTTCTTGTGCTCTTGTTGAGGAATTCCATTCCTAAGCCAACATGATGGAATTTGGGCCTACTTTTTCTTCTTGTAAGCACAGGATCTGTGGTCTAATGCGTAGGTCCCTGATCCACTTTGACTTGAGTTTTGTGCAGGGTGAGAGACAGGGGTTCAGTTTCATTCTATTACATATGTATTTCCAGTTTCTCCAGCACCATTTTTTGAAGAGGCTATCTTTTCTCCAATGTATGTTGATGGCGTCTTTGTCTGTATGAGATAACTATTTGTGTGGGTTTGTCTCTGAGTCTTCTATTCTATACCATGTGTCTTTGTGTCTGTTTTTGTGCTAATACCATGCCAGTTTTATTACTATTGCTCTGTAGTATAATTTAAGGTGTGGTATAAGGATGCCTCCTGTTTCACTTTTTTCCTTGAGGATTGGTTTGGTTATTCTGGGCCTCCTCTTTTTCCGTTTCTATAAAGAACATCATCAGAACCTTAATAAGAATCACATTAAATCTTTGTAGCATTTTTGGTAGTATGACCATTTTGACAATATTAATCCTGCCTATCCAAGAACATGGGAGATCTTCCCTTTTCTAAGGTTGAATAGTACTCTTAAAAGCAAAATATCTCCAAATACTAGTTGTCACTATTTTGGGGTGCTGGTGATTGAACTCAGGGGCACTCACCCACCAAGCCACATCCCCAGCCCTATTTTGCATTTTATTTAGAGACAGGGTCTCACTGAGTAGCTTAGCACCTCACTTTTGCGGAGGCTGGCTTTGAACTCGTGATCCTCCAGCCTCAGCCTCCCTAGCTGCTGGGCTTACATGCATGCGCCATCACTCCCAGCCAGTTATCACTATTTTAAAGAAGGTTATTCATGTTATATTTATCCAGCAAGAAAAATGAAAAAGAAACATTATGCTTTTTCAGCTGCATATCACCTTTTTAAGCAGGTGATGTATATACACGGTATACAGTAAAAAATAATATTTTGTTTTAAACAGGTTTTTCTCCCCCTTTTAACACCACCACATTATTAAACAACTAAATTTACTAGAATATTAATATTCATGTTCTGTTTGACTCATTTTTAAAATGTCTCTTTAGTTATTTGTTTAAATATCTAGACAAAATCCACACATTATATTTGGTGACATAATTATTCATCCTTTTCCTCAGTGATAATCGTTACAGTATTAGCAAAATGATGATTTTCTCATTTTGTGGCATTACTCCTTAAAGTTCTCCAGAAACCAACAAGACTGAGAAGAAAATAAGAGAACACCAGAAGCTAGGAATACCACTATCACTCCCTTTCTTCAGAGTGATTTCAGTTTAAGGTAGAGAATAATGTATATATTCAGGTCAGTTCAGTGGCTGTGCATGATCTGGAAGACAGTAGCGCTCAATTATAATAAGGTTGAATTATGAAATGAGCAGTATCAACCCCTATTGCCTGCAGATCCAGACGATAACAGCAGTGTCAGGCAATGTCCTAAATTGTGATAGGACTACAAAGGATTAAAAAAAATTTGCTTTGTATTTTTTTCTCTATCAAAAATAACTTTTTAGATCTAAAGTGCCAGACCTGCAAAGGGAATTTTTATATTAAAAATTTTTTTTTTTAATTTTCCACCATCATTTATTCTTTCAGATGGAACCAAGAAACCTAGCAATTGTTTTTGGTCCCACTCTAGTGCGAACATCAGAAGACAACATGACCCACATGGTCACACACATGCCCGACCAGTACAAGATTGTAGAGACACTCATCCAGCATGTAAGTTCCCTCTTCATCTCTGAGACCATTCATTTTCATGAGCAGCTGATACTTGGTAGGATAGAATTTGGTCTTTTTTCTTTGTCTAAAAAAAACTATCCTCCAAGATATAAAGTATATTTAGGGGATTATTTAATTTTTCTTTTCACCTCTTTTATTTTAAATTTTAGCATGACTGGTTTTTCACGGAAGAGGGTGCTGAAGAGCCTCTTGTAAGTATTGTGCAGCAGCATTTGCACTCAGTTATTTTCATTTGGGACTCAAGATCCTGATGCTACAACAGTGTCAACCTCCTGCTTTGTATGCTATTGCCCGCTTTGCATCCTGGAAGCAGGTCTCTAGCTCCTTAGTCTCTGATCATATGAAGCTTTTTTTGCAGTTAATGATGTATAACCAATATAAAAATGTTAAGCATAAGTGCTCCTTCAGTAATATATCTTTTACTAAAATGTTGTTTGAATTTTAAAATATCTTTGAAGAGATGATGAAGAGATCTTTGTTTGTTAACCATAGACCTCAGTGCAGGAGGAAAACACAGTAGACTCCCAGCCAGTGCCAAACATAGATCATTTACTCACCAACATTGGAAGGACAGGAGTCTCCCCTGGAGATGTATCAGGTAACTCTTGCCTAGGCAATATTGTGTTCTAGGTTAAAAGCTACATTCTTATAACATGAAAGAACAAATCAGTCATGAGTAACGATTCACTATGATTTTATTCTTTTTCTTTTTTTCCTTTCTACTAATAAATAATCTTCCTTTTCTGATTGATCTTAATTATCTTCCAGTGCCTATAATGCCATTGACAATGCATGGAGTTGTAATGTTTGTCAGAATGGAAATATGAGGGAAATGAGCATGCAAACCACTGTTTTGTTCTTTTTTTTTTTTTTTTAATTCACAGTTTCCATGTAATAGTCATCACAAGGTAAAACAGATTTATGCTACTGAATATGTGGTTGCTGTGATGGCAGAAAGTATGATCTAGACTGTATATGTAGTTCTTATTCCTGACCTAGAAGTTCTGTTTAAGAGCAGCAAGTTACATGTGTCAAACTGCTAATGGACACCATTCTCAAGTACAGTGTATTATCTGTCACTATAGATATCACAGTAAAAGTCAATCTCTTTGACCTTTATTTTCTTCTTTTCCTATTGCCACCCTAATGCTTGGTTAAGTATTAGTTTTTATAGGCTCTTTTGATGAAAAGTTTCTCCTGCCAGACTGTTGCACTAATCTAGCATGTTGTTTCACACAATGTTCTCCCTTTGTCTCTAGTTCTTGTTTTAGTCCTAAAGGGTTTTTTCAGCACTTACTGACACAGGCAAATCTATACTGATGTTGAACAGGCGAAATGGGAGGAGTCTATCACACGGTAATGTCACTAGTGGATTCTGTGATGTCCCTGATGGACAGCTGGAACTGTAGAAAGAAGGAGGATTGTTGTCCACACTGTAGCTGCCTTGTCTGCAGAAACCCCCGATTCTTGTAAATGCAAACACAGTTGATCTGTGGTGTAAAGTTTCTCTTAAGAATATTGTAAAACAGATCAATACTACTTTCTTAAAAGTTTTTTGCTGTTTCTTGTTATTTCTGAAGCAGACCCTGAGGAGAAATAGCATGGTATGGTCTACCAGTTCTTAAAGTCATAAAGCATTTAGCCATGTGTTAAAAGGGGTGTGGCATGGGGCTCAGCTCATTAATTTTGAAAATCAATTTCCCAGAAGTTGAAAGATAAAATTTCAAAATTTGTATTATTCTAAATAGTGCTAGCCCCGTTCTACCCTCTTTATAATTGTATAATCTGAGTTTTTGCCAGACAGTAAAATTATGGTCTTCATTTTTCCATTTCCATAATAGCGTCTGTTAATAGATAATTATAAAACTGGTAGCAATTTAACCAAACTAGTCAAAAAGATCCCTGACATGAAACTGGGGTCTGAAGCCCAAAAATCAACATTATCTAATAAAAACCAAAGTGACCTGATAGCAGGATTATCCTAATGCCTCTTTTTGTATCCATATGCATACAGTATATGCTTATAATATTTAAGTCTGACAAAAATAAACAAATATACCAATATGAGTGTTTCAATTGGTAGCTAGGAGAGCCAACGATCTTAAAAGTTCTACATTGTGTATCAGTTTCAGATACAGGATGTGGTACATGATATAATTCTTAAAAGGTCTTCAAGCTTCTTTATTGCTAAATTTAATATTTAGAAAATAAACATTAGTATTTCTGTTTTTGTTTAGTACAGGGCTCCTTTGCCATTCCTATCATTGAGCTGGTTCTGCCTACAATTCACAGCATCCTTTCATGGCGGTGGCTTTCTGTGGTGCAGCTTGCATCTTTGTGAGCTCTGACTATCCACTGTGTTCTCTTGTTTTGAGTTTTGCTTTCACATTTGTTCTGTGCCTGTCTTCATAAGTTTTGCATTGTTTGTTGAAAGCAGGAAAGATTGGCTAATACTGACCATGTTTTATTTAACTTCTCAGATTCAGCCACTAGTGACTCAACAAAATCTAAGGTAAATTATCTTTTTTTGTTTTATACAGTTTAGGAATATTTGGGGGTTGGAGGAGGGGATTGCTTTCAGGCTGATGTTATAAGCCAGAACAATAAATTCTAATGAATAGAAAAATTAGTCTTAAACTAGTACCGAGTTGTGAGTCAGAAAACTTTCCAGAGTTATTCCAACACATACAGAATTGGAGAGAATGGTATGAGGTACTCCTTATCCATCATCAACAATTACCACCACAAGCCAGTCCTGCTGCTTCTGTGATGACATGATATCATTTTATCTGTAAATAACTTTATTAGCATTATGAACTTCTGTTATTACTATACATTGTTATAGAAAATGCATATATTTTTGCCATTTTGGCTTTATTGTTAGTATTTTTACATAATTTTTATTCTATTGATAGTAACACCAAATTAAAATTTTTTTTTTTTTGAGCAGTTTATATGAAATTCTTATGTAGCATTCTTAGAAAGTGTTTTGGGGTTGTGGCCTCCGTGGTAAAGTGCTCTCCTAGCATGTGCAGGCCTTGATTGGGTTCGATCCTCAGCACCACATAAAAATAAACAAATGGAATAAAGGTATTGTGTGCAACTGAAAAATATTTTTAAAAAAAGTTTTTTGAATCACTGTGTAGACTGCTGAGACAATAGCAACTAGAATTGTATGATTTCTAACAGAAGTCTGTTTTTATCACCAGTATCACTTAGGACTTTCACCATCTTTGTGCTCCTACTGTTTATTTTTAAAAACTTGAAACCTACAGAGAAGTTAGAATAACACCCAACCCTTTTACCTAAATTAATGACAGTATAATTATACTCAGGATACTGACATTAGAATACATTATTATCTAATGTACATTTTTCTACACAAAGAATTTTCTTCCATTTCCCTATCTAGATGCAGTCAGGTTTTATTCCTTATAATTCATTGTTCTAGATTAATAAAGGTCTAAAGGGACATGGCAGTTTCCAAAAGTTTTTGCCAGAAGAAAGGATTTGTTTGAAATATCTGCCTTTAACATGTTCCTTCACCTGTCTCTTCATCTAAGTGGTAGTCTGCCATACCCTAAATGTAGTGGGTGTCCAAATGCTGTAACTACTTCGACCACTTTCTCAATTGTAAAAAAAAAAAAGAAGTAGTAGTCTAGTCCCTTGCCTCAACACATTTAAAGATTTGCTTCTCCCATAAACAATGAAATTGAGATGTTTAAAAGTGGATCAATCACTTGTTCAGTGTTCTATACAACAAGCTAGAGGATGGAACATCAGGTCTCCTAATTCAGAGCCCAATCACAACCATTATTCCCTGTAGTCTTCATCAGAGTGTGAGAAAATGTGAGTAACCATTTAGAATGTAATGGGTATTTAGGAAATCCTTTATAACATGAAAACAAAATCCTATTAATCTGTGATTTGATCCTTTTTAATATAGAAGCCTTGTTAAAAGACCTCATTTTCTCAGTTTCACTTGTCTAAAATTTTTATTGCAAGAGAAATATAATTTCTGATCCATTACTCAGCATACTTCCTGCCTCCCTATCTTGTTGTGTGCTAAAACAAGAATGTATTGACCCTTGTCCCCAGCCATTCCCTTAGCGTACAGACATTATGAACAAACTAAATAGTTGTAGAAAGAACCTATTATACATAAAAGATGACTTTACCAATAATGGTACATTTAAATGATTCCATGATAAAGATCAAAGATCCTTTGACCTTATGTTATTTGAAATTTTCCAATTGTGTTGTTACCATTAAATAAATGAAGGCATTTCTAACCTGGTCTACCTAAGGCAAATACCTGAAGATTCAATCTGGCTGAACCAGTGGAAATCTAGTTGGCTTATACGATACTGTCATGGATCTGTCATATGTAGTCTGTAGTTGGAAAATTGATTTCACCATAAAATGTTAATGGCCTATTACAGTAATATTATATTCAATTTTGTTAGAACATTATTTAATTATTAAACCTGTGTTCCAGATGAAAGAAGCAGGGAAAGTCAGTTACAGGAAAATTATTAAGAATCAGGAGAGCTAGTTGCCTCTCAAATACATCTGTCTTTCAGGGAAAACTCTTGTGTTGAGTTATGACTTGACAAATAAATACAACCAGGCAAGAGATGGGATTGGTGGTTAAATAAAAATTTGTCTTTGGCTAAGTTTAAAAGGGGGTATAAAAAACAAATTACAATCAGCATGGTTCTTTTGTTCACAATCTTATTTCTCTGGTTGCTTCCCAGGGTTCTTGGGGATCTGGAAAGGATCAGTATAGCAGAGAACTGCTTGTGTCCTCCATCTTTGCAGCCGCTAGTCGCAAGAGGAAAAAGCCAAAAGAAAAAGCACAACCCAGTAGCTCAGAAGACGAATTGGACAATGTATTTTTTAAGAAGGAAAATGTGGAACAGTGTCACAATGACATTAAAGAAGAGTCCAAAAAGGAAAGTGAGACAATAGGCAGAAAACAAAGGCTCATCATTGCCAAAGAAAACAGTTCTAAGACAGACAGCACAACAAAAGATGATAAGACATCTCTACGAAAAGGGAGCACGCCATCTGAAGAACCCTCCCCACCACACAGTTCCAAACATAACAGGTCGCCAACTCTTAGCAGTCGCTTTACTATCCTGAAAGAGAGCTCTAAATCACTTCTCTCACAAAAGTCCTCCCATTTTGAAGAGACAGGGTCTGACTCTGGCACTTTGCTTAGCACATCTTCCCAGGCTTCTCTGGCAAGGTTTTCTACCAAGAAATCCACCAGTCCAGAACCTAAACATTGTGAGTTTTTGGCCAATGTTGGCACCATCACCTCAGATTATTCCACTACATCATCAACTATGTACTTGACTAGCCTCGACTCCAGTCGACTAAGCCCTGAAGTGCAATCTGTGGCAGAAAGCAAGGGAGATGAGGCTGATGATGAGAGAAGCGAACTGATAAGTGAGGGGCGGCCTGTGGAGACAGACAGTGAGAGCGAGTTTCCTGTCTTCCCCACAGCTTTGACTTCCGAGAGGGTTTTCCGAGGAAAACTGCAAGAGGTTACTAAGACAAGCCGTAGAAACTCAGAAGGAAGTGAAGTAAGTTGTACCGAGGGAAGTTTAACACCAAGTTTAGATAGCCGGAGACAACTCTTTAGTTCACATAAACTTATTGAATGTGATACACTATCCAGAAAAAAGTCTGCAAGATTCAAGTCAGACAGTGGAAGTCTAGGAGATACCAAGAGCGAGAAAGAAACACCTTCAATAACCAAAGTGTTTGATGTCATGAAAAAAGGAAAATCAACTGGGAGTCTACTAACACCAACCAGAAGTGAATCAGAAAAGCCAGAACCCACTTGGAAAACGAAAATAGCAGATCGACTCAAGCTGAGACCCAGAGCACCTGCAGATGATATGTTTGGAGTAGGGAATCAAAAAACAAATGCCGAAACTGCTAAAAGGAAAAACATCAAGCGCAGACACACACTAGGAGGACACAGAGATGCTACTGAAATCAGCGTTTTGAATTTCTGGAAAGCACATGAGCAGAGTGGGGAGAGAGAATCTGAACTTTCAGCTGTGAATCGATTAAAACCAAAATGCTCAGCCCAGGACCTCTCAATCTCAGACTGGCTTGCCAGGGAGCGCCTACGCACGAGCACATCTGACCTTAGCAGAGGAGAAACCGGAGACCCCCAGCTGGAGAACCCTGGCACATCAGAAACACCCAGGACCGAGACAACTTGGTCTTTTCAGTCTGACACTGGCAGTTCTTCTAGTACTTTGGCTTCAACAAATAGGCCACATCTTTCCATACCACCACAGTTACCTGACCAAATAAATGGAGAAAACTTCCAGAACATGAGCCAAAATGCTAGTTCTGCAACTAATGCCCATCCTCATAAACTGTCTGAAACCCCAGGGAGTAAAGCACAGTTTCATCCCTGTCTTTAAACTTGGGGTATGTCCACTCTAGCAAATAAAAAGCTACTGTTACACGTTTCAGTAACTCTGTAAATATTTTCTTGTACCAGAATTGTTATTATGCAGCCTTCATTTGGGCTGGTTTCATCATTTTGCACTGTGAAATAACTTTACAGTGCATTACTACAGCCAGAAGAACACATATATATTTAAAAATATATTGGATAGTTGTATACAAATGAGCAAGGTATTTGTTGCAACTCACTACATAGTATATACCCCGAATTACTGAAGAAAATCGCTGACATTAGTATGCAGCAAATTTGTTCTTTTGGTTTCATCACTAACAAAAGTGCCTCATCATAAAATACATTTGATTTTTAGGGTGCCATATTGTTAAAATTAGATAACTTACATTAAATAAATGAATGCGTTTTATTGGTAATAAATTTCATTACATTTACCAGTTTTAACACAGGTGGATACAGAACTTCCATTCTTTAGTCATTCCAGGTGGATCTGAGTTTTATATTCAAACTTTTAATACAGTTTTTGAGTTTTGTGTGACTTGAATTTTTAATCTTTCTGTAAAATACGTAACTTAAATGAACATATTATATGTGTATCTTTTCTTCAGATACCAGATTTGATATAAATGTTGTAACATAGGTGTGTAGATAGTGGATCCTGGATGGAACTGGCTTCTTTATTGAGAAGAATATAATTCTGCATGAGGACCTAATGATCCAAACCTGTGTCATGCCTGTGTGCATACCCAATTAAACACTGGAAATAAAAATTGTTTTGGTGAACTTTGCATGGTTTCTGTTTTTAAATGTTACCATTTATATAACTAATTAGCCCTAACTTTTTAAAAAATTACCTACTACATTTATACATTCCATCTCTTTATTGCTGTGGCTGGCAGCAATCCCTTATAAATACTTATATTAGCTTAACCTCACTTCCATATACATATTTAACTTTTCTTAAAGAACTTTGAAAAGAACATGAGTTCTGGAGTTATTTGACTCAATTCTTCTTAAACAGTTTGTCCAATTTACATCTCACTGTTTACATCTCGTAAACAATGACAATATTCCTACCCCACTTAAGGGGACTTACTAGATTTAAATGGGACACCATTCCAAATATAGTGTTTGCCACACACTAGTTGCAAAACAGATTAGAGCTATTCATAGAAATAATGATCACAGAAAATCTCAGAATGTTAAGGCTGAGAAGGACCTTAAAACTCATAGAATTCAGAGTCTCAACTCTCTGAGACCCAACAATCCTATTCTAAAAAGATTCTGAAATTCTTTATCATGAATCATAGTTAATGCATCCACATCCAAGTTTGGATATATTCAACATACTTTGTGATATAGATCGATTCCCTTACTACAAAAGGAAAAGAGTTTGTAACATTTCAATATGCAAACAAACATTCAGGCACAACTACATTATAAAAACAATGAAGGGGGTCAGATGTTTCAGATAGATGGATCGATTGATTGATCACAAGGCAGTAATCAAATGGAGGTATACCATGAACCTCTTAAACAGGCCTTGGCAGATAGTAGAGGCCTGAGAAAAACAGCACACTTTTGCTTAGCTTACATGGAAAAGTTGGTATTATTAAAACCATCAAAGACTTTTCAGGGGCTGGAGTTGTGGCTCAGCAGTAGAGCACTCACCTAGCACGTGAGAGGCCCTGGGTTCGATCCTCAGCACCACATAAAAATAAATGTAAATATTGTGTCCAACTACAACTAAAAAATAAATATTTAAATTAGAAAAAAACTTCCATACATTTAAAAAGTTAGATGCAGGCTCAATTATATTTCATTCATTCTGCTCTACGTGTAATATACTTTTCTGTTTGGATTTTGTTGGCTGTGCATTTTTTAACTTCCTGAGATGATGATTGCTTAGGTTGTTGGTTTTCTAGTCCCATTTTCTACTATCTACTATAGGCTGTATACTGTATTTTATTAATTTTAAAACATTTTTTAGTTTCCATTCTGATTTTCTGAATTACTTGGATGTATGTTTAATTTCCATACATTTAAAGGCTTTCTAATTACACTAATGACTAGCATGATGCTACTTGGTCACTGAACATATTTTCAGGCATTTGAAATTGAGACATTAATTTTGATCCAGTATATGATCAGTTTTGAGAAATGTTCCATATCTACATGGAAAGGATATGTATTGTGTCATCATTGGGGTCTACGTTAGATTGATTAGATCAAATTCATTAATCATGTTTTTCATATCTCCCAAGTCTCATGATTATAGATCTGTCTCTCATTTTTGTCTGTTAGTTTTTTCCTTATATATTTTGAAGTTAGGTTACTAAGTGAATTTAAGAATTGTTATGTCTATCATCATGTGGATTAACCTTCCAAACATGGAACATTCCTCGTTATCTCTACCAAAGATCCTTGCCTTAAAGTTATTTGCTATAATATTAATATAGCTAGTGTTTATGTAATTTGGTTTTTTTTTTTTTTTCATTCTTTAATTTCCAGTCTTTTTGTGCTTCTATTTTCAGGGCTGATCTCTTGTAGCAGCATATAGTCCCAATCCAAGAGTTCAAAATCCAAAAAATCCAAGAAGGTCTGAAACAGGATTTTTTTTTTTTTTTAAACAGTGACACAATGCTCAAGAGTTTGATTTTATAGCAGTTTGGATTAGGGATGCTTAGCCAGTAATGTCTATGTGAATTTTCCAAAATTTGAGAAACTCAGTTTGGAATATTTCTGGTCCCAAACATTTTAGATAAGGGTTATTCAGCCTTAAGTTGAAAATAGGTATCCCCTAAACTTAGATCATTGTAAATAGGTTTTTTAAAAAATTAATATCTGTAAGAATGTCAGGCAGGAAAATCACAGATATGTGGGACATAATGCAGTTCTGTGGAAATTTTGATACTTCTGTCACACTGAAGCCTCCAAAATGAAATTTATTCTAATAAAGAAATATGTACTACTATAATAAAGTATTATTTTTAGTAAATTTTTAAATAATGGTTTCTCTAAAAGCACTCAGAAGATTGTTGGCTTTAAGTAACCTGATTTTACATGAATAATTCAGTGATTTATAGTTATTCAAACCGAGTACTCTCAGTCCATTTAAATTCTAGTCTCACCTCAGTAACGCTAATGTTTAGAATTGGTTCATCTCATAGATAGTGTTTTTCATTTTTGCCTTTACAGCAGGTCCCCTTATTGGGTAGAGAGAGAGATTCCAAGACCTGAAGTGGATACCTGAAAATGTGGTTAGTACCTGGTTAAATCACATACATGGTCAGATGCCACCATGGAATTTGGGTGAATAGTGGGACCACATGTACAATGGAGCAGGACAATTCCTATTGTCTAGTGACATCATAGCCATCATAAGGCCATAGTGTGACATCTTATGTGTTTGTGGTGATGCTGGTATGAACAATCCTGTAGTGCTTGCCATATAAAAGTACAGCATACAAATATGTGTGGCACATATTTGTGTTACTTTTTATATACTTCCTAGACTTTTAACCATTAGTTTTGAATTTACTCCTATAAAAATTTTACTATGAAACACTACATTGGCACCAATTTATGCCAGCAGTGGTCTCCTACATCTCAAGTTTACCACATCTCTTCATTGCATCAAGCGGCCTTGATTGACCTTTACCATCTAGGGTTGTATCCATGACATTCACCTGATAAAATCACCTAACATTTCTCAGAACATATCCCAGTACTTAAGCAACACATTATCGTATTATGTTTTTTATATACATACTTATGATAAAGTTTATATTAAGCACAGTAAGAGACTCAATAAATGATAATAAAGTAGAGTAATATAATGACAGCTATAATGAAAGTTATACAAACATCATCTCTTGCCCAACTGCCAAAGGGCAAGCAGCTTATATGTACAGCCTGGATGCGCAGAGGGGCTTGTTTTGTGACCCAGGTGAAGTGGAGAGGAATGGCACAAGATCTTATGCTATTCAGAACAGCAATTTAATGAGTTATTTCAGAAGCTTTCCATTAATGTTTTTGGTTGACCTCAAGTAACGAAGTGGATAAAGGGAGTGGGGGACTTATAGTACTTTTTAATAAAAATGCTTTGAGGATTTTTCGCTCAAATTTAAGAGGTATTTTATAAAGTACCTGCTGCTTTACTGCAAGATAGGACACAGCATTTGTTTAGGGTTCATTCTTGAAACATTCATGCTGAGGTGGAGTTTCTGGCCTTTGAAGCTGACGGATGAAAATATATGGAGATATTAAAAACTCATATTCCTTGATTTTTCATAAGGTCATGTGCATTCTTGAACCCTAACCTCAACTCTCTAATGCCACACCAAGTGGTGATGATTCCAGGTGACAGCCCTGACCTTGCTACTAGCCAACCATGTAACTTTAGGCAACTCACTTCACTTCTCTGGGACCTAGTTCTCTGATGTATAAAAACCAGTGAATTAAAACGGATGATCCTAGGGGCTGAGGCTGTAGCTTAGTGGTAGAGCACTTGCCTTGCAGGTGTGAGACCCTGGGTTCGATCCTCAGCACCACATAAAAATAAATATATTATGTCCATCTACAACTAAAAATATATTTTTTTTAAAAATGGATGATCCTAAAGTAATTTCCAGTCTACCGTTCTAGGATTCTTCTGTGGACTATAGTGTTAAGAGTCCTCTAACCATATTACCATCTCTTTTGGGAAAAAAGGGACTGTTACATCATTCCAATGTTAATATTTTGTAATACTTGCATCAGATCTTACACAGTGAAGTAGGTATTTGTGATAACTTTACCCCATTTTCTTACCCTTTCCAGGCACATTCCCTACTTTTCCTCCCAATAGACAGCCCTATTGTGAACCTCTCTCTCTCTAGTCCACGTTTTTATATTGTATGTGACCATAGTTATTTATGTTTTTAGTTCATGTAAATTATGTCATAGTAGTTACAGCTGTGGCTTGCTGTTTTCACTCCACAATGTTGAGACCTGTCCTTATTGATATATATTGGTCAGTTTATGGTCTGATTTTCTCTTGGGGATGACCATGGTCATCAATGTGGTTTCTTTATGCTTACCTCATCATGCACACACAGTGTCTTTGAGCCTCGGGGTTGTAAGGGACAGACATTTTCAAATTTACTAGGTTTTTGCCAAGTTCATCTCTAAGGTTGTACCAGTTCACCATCCACTATACGCTGCCATGTAAGGATCCTCATCTCGGGACACCCTGAAGACATTAGGCTTTGTCAGGGTTTGGAAGTTTTTTGTTTGTAACAAAATGGAGCTGAGATGATCCCCCACTGGCGTGCATTTCCTATATGACTAGGCAGTGGCATTTTTCACATTTTATTGACTTCCAGTTTTCCTGTGTCAAGCATGTTCACCTCTCATCATTTTCCTGTGGGTGTTTGGGAAAAAAAAAAAAGTTCTCTTGATGTTAATCCTGATTGCAAATACTTTCTTCAATGTAGGTTCACCCCCCCACCCCCACATCTTTGAGGTAGTTCTTTCCAAAGTTTTTTTTTAACTTAACCAGATGTATCAGCTTTTAAATGTATATTCAGACCCACTTAGAAGTACTTCCATAATCACAAGCATGAGTTATATTTGTTTTCTACAAGACTTCAGTATAGTTTTAGCGTGTCTGGAATTTATTTTGTGAATAATGTGAAGTAGAATGGCAGCCCTGAACCCCATGAAAATTGATGCATTCTGTGTTCCAAAAGTTTGGATCCATGAGTTATTATGCAAGAAAATAAAAGGTCCTTACTTGACACTTCACTGCAGCAAGCTGAAGAGATTCTATCCTAGTAGGCAGCTTTAACAGAACAGGAAGAGCTGGTTGTAATACAGCAATCTCAGCAGGCTCCTCAGAAAGAGGAGTGTGGCACTAGGAGCACAACTGTTACCCAGACCTCAGAACAGCATTTTAGGTGAGAGTAAAGTATAAAGCAGAAAAAAAATTTTTTTTCTTAAATTTGTCCAGCCATGGAGAGGACCGAGACATAGGATATATTGAAACTTTTCTGACCCAAAGCAATTACAAAAAGAGGATAATAGAACCAGAGGTTTAGTTGAAAAGTGTGTTGACCACCGAGTTCTAAAAAAGCTTGCTTGTAGAGCTACAAAAAAAAAAAAAAAAAGTGACCTTGATTTTATAGTTAGAAGACAACAACAACAACAACAACAACTCCACCAAAAAACTTCTAGAATTCATAAACAAATTCAGCAAAGAAGATATAAAATTAACACCCGTAAATCAATTGCGTTCATATACACCAATGATGAATCGGCTGAAAGACAAATTAGGGAAACTATCCCATTCACAATATCCTCCAACAACAACAACAAAAAGACACTTGGGAATCAATCTAACAAAAGAGGTGAAAGTTCTCTACAAAGAAAGATATTGAGGAATACCTTAGAAGATGAAAAGATTTCTCATGTTCTTGGATAGGCAGAATTAACATTGTCAAAATGGTCATACCATCAAAAGTGCTATGCAGATTTGAAGCAATTTCTATTAAAATTCCAATGATATTCTCCATAGAAATAGAAAAAGCAGTCATGAAATTCATTTGGAAAGAGGAGGCCCACAGTAGCCAAAGCAATCCTTAGTGAGAAAAGCAAAGCAAGAGGCATCACATACCAGGTATTGGGGCTGGGGATATAGCTCAGTTGGTAGAGTGCTTGCCTTACATGCATGAGGCCCTGGGTCCAATCCTTAGCACCACCAAGAAAAAAAAAAGGAAAAGAAAAAGAAAAAAAAATAATATGGTATTGGTACCAAAACAGACATGAAGACCAATGGTATAAAATAGAAGACTCAGAGACAAACCCACATAAATACAGTTATATTAGACGACAAAAGTACCATAAACATACATTGGAGAAAAAATAG